>NW_017733045.1:85526-95292 GCF_001890085.2 Hipposideros armiger | reverse complement strand
TAGTTACAGTTGACATATGATATTATTCAACTTTAGCTTCTGGTGTACAGTGCAGTGGTCAAGCCTCTACACCATCCATGAAGTGGTCTCTCTAACAAGACATTTGTCCATCTGACACCCTACAAAATATTTACAACATTATTAATTATATTCCCAAACTGTCTTTCATATCCGCGTGGCCATATTGTAGTTACATATTTATGCTTTCTAATCCATTCCCCTTCTCCATCATCCCCACCCCATTCTCAACTAGCAGCCATCAGTTTTTCCTCTATATCGCTGAGACTATTTCTATTTATTTGCTCATTTTTACAGTTCTTTAGATTCCACATATAAGTGATATCATATGGTATTTGTCTTTCTCTGACTTATTTCGCTTAATATGATGTTCTCTAGGTCCATCCATATCATTGCAAATAGTGAGATTTCATTCTCCTTTATACCTGAGTAATACTTCATTGTATAAATGTACTACAGTTTCATAATCTGGTCATCTACTGATGGGCGTTTCAGTTGTTTCCAAGTCTTGGCTATTGTAAATAGTACTACATTGAACATAGGGGTACATATATTTTTTTTGAATTAGTGTCTTGGGTTTCTCTGGATAGATACCTAAGTGTGGAATTACTGGTTCATGAGGTAGTTTCATTTCCAGATTTTTGAGATACCTCCATACTGATTTCCATAATGGCTGCACCAATCTGCAGTCCCACCAACAGTGCACCAGGGTTCCCTTTTTTCACAAACTTATTTTGAGATATGATTTCTCTATTCCCACTTTGCTAAGAGTTTTTTATCATCAATGGCTGCTGGATTTTGTCAAATGCTTTTTCTGCATCTATTGATATGTTCATATGATCTTTGTTTTTCACTTTGTTAATGTGGTGTATTACATTAATTGATTTGGGGATATTGAACCAAACTTGTATACCAGGAATGAATCCCACTTAATTGTGGTGTGTAATTTTAATGTGTTGCTGAATCTGGTTTGTTGTTGAGAATTTTTGCACATATGTTTATTAGGGATATTGGCCTGTGTGTGTGTGTGTGTGTGTGTGTGTGTGTGTATATATATATATATATATATATATATATATATATATATATATATATCTTTGTCTGATTTTGGGATCAAAGTAATAGTGGTCTCATAAAATGTCCTTGGGAGCCTTCCTTCCTTCTGTATTTTTTGGAATAGTTTGAGGAGAATAGGTATGAATTTTCTTGTAAAGATTTTTATTGGGGGAAATGGGGGATGGGAACAGTGCTGGGGAATTGAGGGAAGAGGAACAGACAAGTTGCTATCCTTTTGTTCTTCAGTCTAGTTGCGGAGGACGTTGCTTCACTGGCCAAGTTGGCACCATCATTGCGCTCTTCCCGGGTGAGGCAGATCAGTCGCCGGTTGAGCTGTTGTTCAGCATCTTAGCTGTAGAGGGCAGTGTCACTGGCCCTCATATGTGGGATCCACACTGGGGCCCTCTGGTGTCCCAAGCGAGTTCTTAACCAATGTGTCACTCGGCCGGCCCTGAATTCTGTTTTGAATATTTTGTGAAATTCACCTGTGAAGCCACCTGGCCCAGGACTTTTGTTTGTTTGAAGCTTGTTGATTACTGAATTAATTTCTTTGGTAGTAATCAGTCTGTTCAGAGTTTCTATTTCTTCTTGATTCAAACTTGGAAGATTGTATGCTTCTAGAAATTTATCCATTTCTTCCAGATTGTCTAATTTGCTGGCAAATAGCTGCTCATAATATTTTCTTAAAATTTTCTGTATTTCTGTGGTATCTGTTGTCACTTCTCCTCTTTCATTTCTGATTTTATTAATTGAGGTCCTCTCTTTTTCTTGGTGAGTCTGGCTAAAAGTTTGTCGATTTTGTTTATCTTTTCAAAAAAACTATCTCTTAGTTTCACTGATCTTTTGTATTGTTTTTATTCTTTATTTCATTTATTTCTCCTCTGGTCTTTATTATTTCAATCCTTGTGCTCCCTTTGGGCTCATTTTGCTGTTCTTTTTCCAGTTCCTTTAGGTTAAAGGTAGTCTGTAGATTTGAAATTGTTCTTGTTTCTTTAGACAGGCCTGCATTTTATAAATTTCCCTCTTAGGACTGCTTTTGCTGTATCCCGTTGATTTTGGGTTGTTGTGTTTTCATTTTCATTTGTCTCAAGGTATCTTTTGATTTCTTCCTTAATCTCATTGTTGACCCACTTTCTATTTAGTAACATGTTATTCAGCCTCCATGTATTTGTGAGCTTTCTGGATTTCTCCATATAATTGATCTTTAGTTTCATAACATTGTTGTCAGAGAAGATGCTTGATATGATTTCAATCTTCTTAAATTTACTGAGACTTGTTTTGTGGCCTAACATGCCATCTATCTTGGAAAATGTTCCATGTGCACTTGAGAAGAATGTATATATTGTTGCTTTGGGGTGAAATGCTCTAAAAATATTAACTACAACTGGTCCAAAGTGTCATTTAAGGCTACTGTTTCCGTGTTGATTTTATGTCTGGAGGATCTGTCCATTGGTGACAATGGAGTGTTGAAGTCCTCTACTATGATAATGCTGCTGCTCTCCAAATTTATGTCAGTCATAAACTGTTATATACATTTAAGAGCTCCTATGTTGGGTGCATAGATGTTAACTAGGGTTATGTCCTCTTGTTGGATTGATCTGTTATTCTTATGTATTGCTCTTCTTTGTTTTTAGTGTAGTCTATATTTAAAAGTCTATTTTGTCTGAAATAAGTGCTGCTACTGAAGCTTTTCTCTCATTTCCATTTGCACGGAAATCTTATTCCATCCCTTTACGTTCAGTGTGTGTGTGTCTTTTGGTCTGATATGAGTTTCTTCTAAACAGCATTTGCATGGGTCCTGCTTTCTTATCCACTCAGCCACTCTATGTCTTTTGATTGAAGCATTTAGCCCATTCACATTTAAAGTGATCATTGATAGATACATATTTATTGCCATTTAGTTATTCATATTCCTGGTCTTCCTTTGTTAGTTTGCTTGCCCCTTTCTTCTGTTTAAAAAAAAGCCCTTTTAACATTTCCTGCAATGCTGGTTTTGTGGTAATGAATTCCTTTAGCTTATTCTTTTTTAAGAAGCTTTTTATCTCTCCTTCAATTTTAAGTGATAGCCTTGTTGGGTAGAGCAATCTTGGTTGTAGGCCTTAGTTTTTCATTACTTTGAATATTTCCTGCCATTCCCTTTTGGTCTGTAGAGTTTCTGTATACAAGTCAGCTGTTAGTGGAGTTTCTTTGTATGTAACCTGCTGTCTTTCTCTTCTGCTTTTAGGATTCTGCCTTTGTCTTTAACCTTTGCCATTTTTACTATGATGTGTCTTGGTGTGGGCCTTTTTGGGTTCAGCTTGTTTGGAACTCTCTGCACTTCCTGGGCTTGTATGTCGATTTCCTTTGCCAGGTTAGGGAAGTTCTCAGTCATTATATTTTCAAATATGCTCCTGGTCCCTAGCTCCTTCTCTTCTCATTCTGGTATTCCTATGATGCGAATGTTGTTGTGCTTGATGTCCCACAGATCTCTTAAACTATTTTCATTATTTTTTTAATCTTTTTCTTTTTGTTGTTCCAACTGGGTGATTTCTGCTATTTTGTCTTCTAAATCACTGATGTGTTCCCCTGCTTCATCTAATCTACTGGTGATTCCTCGAGTGTATACTTCATTTCAGTTATTGTATTCTTTAGTTCTAACTGGTCATTTTTTTTATGATTTCTCTATCTTTCTTTATATCCTCGCTAAGTTCCTTAAACATCTTATCATCAGTATTTTAAACTCTGTCTTTTAAAGGTTGGATACCTCTGTTTCATTTAGTTCCATTTCTAGAGGCTTCTTCGGATCTTTTACTTGGGATATGTTTCTTTGTTTCTTCATTCTGGCTGTCGCTCTGTGATTGCTTCGATGTATTAGGTAGATCACCTATGTTTCTCAGTCGTTGCTGGGTGTTCTTGTAGCATGTGTCCTTTATATTCAAATTGCACAGTCTCCCTATTCTCCTGTCCCATGTGTTTAAGATGTGTCACTGTTGAAGTTGCTCTTTAATTGCTTTTGGCTTGTCAGAGGGTTGGATTTATACTCAGACTGATTAGCTGAGAGAATTAGCTCTGGTCACAGTGTATGGGATGCTGTGTGGAGGTTGACACCCTCAGAGGAGGCTTGGCCACTGTGCGCTCTTATACCTGTGGAAAATTTCCTTTGATAGTGCCACTTGTAGTTTCAACCAAGTAGTACTCTGGTTTGGTCTAATACTGGCCTCTGGGTGCATTGGTTCTCATGTCTCATGGGTGGGCTCCCACTTAGAGCCATTTCAGCCCTGTCTGTTACTGTCATGTAGCTACCTGGTAGGTGCCTCAACGCTGTGCAGTTGGCTGCTACCCATGCTGGACCTGGGGTCATGTGGGGGTGGTCTCTGTGTGAACTGAGGCTGGCTGCCCCCAATATTGGTCCTGAGGCAGTTTAGCAAAAGGCCTAGGGCTCCCTAGGCCTGTTGCCACCTGTCAG
The DNA here is from genome assembly GCF_001890085.2 of Hipposideros armiger. Taxonomy (NCBI): domain Eukaryota; kingdom Metazoa; phylum Chordata; class Mammalia; order Chiroptera; family Hipposideridae; genus Hipposideros; species Hipposideros armiger. The sequence goes on along the minus strand of NW_017733045.1, from coordinate 90,773 downwards.
ATGCTGGAAAGGCCCAACTATTGAAAGAGGCTTTTTAGGAGCATGTTTCTGGCCATTTGGCCCAGTGTTGAGGGTGCCCTCGGTGATGTGGCACTAGCTTGGCAAGATGCAGTTCAAGTAAGTTATGAGATGTGATTGGTGGTTTTTAAGACATTAATGCAGATTCAGGTCTTACACCAATACCTGGTCTGTGACCCCCTTGTATAGCGTCCCAAGGGTGCTATAGCCAGCCTCCACGTCATGCTCACAAATTCAGGAAAGCTCCTCTCGAGTGGCTGTGGTGCAGGTTTGTGGTCACTGAACACCACCAAGATGACCCCAAGGCTCTGCTGACCACCTTCTGTTGTAAAAAATCTTTTCCACAGTTTGTGGGGATTGGGCCAGTCACCCTGGCACCATGATTGCCCCTGGTAGTGCAGCTGGGGGGCAAAGTAATGTTACATGTGAGTAAAGGCTGTGGTCAGTGGTTTCTACAAATTCAGTGTAGTCTCAGCTCCTGGACCAGTGCTAGGTCAATGTCCACTTCATAAAACAAAAACAAAGCAAGGCAACCCAACAACACCAAAAAACAAATACACCCCGACAGAAACATGATAAACAATGATCAGACAGGAGAAACAAAAATATATGAGACAAAAACACAAACACAAAAATAGGAAAACAAAACAGAAAAACAGTGACCAACACAATAACTACATAAGCCTGAGAAACAAAGACAAAATGGAAAACAGATGAAAGAAAAGAAGAAGGAACAAAAAAATGAAAGTGAACAAAAGGAAAAAAAGAATAATAAAAAAGAAAAGAAAAAAGGGGAAAAAGGAAAAAAAGGCTCTGCTCCTACTTTAATCTGCAGACCACTTGCTCAGCAGTAGAGAGTCTCTGGGAGACTCAGCACTAGCTGTGTTGCGGGGAAGGCTCCAATGTTTCATGTGCTGGCTTCCCTCTCAGGCTTGCAGTGAGCTTCCTGCAATTAGCTGTTGTGTGCTCTGGGGCTATGGTCACCACCAAAAATCCTCACAGGTTGCTGTGGGCTCTCCGGTGCTGCAAAAACCCTCTGTGGCCTGTGGAAATGGGGTTTAGGTACCAGAGGCTCAGGGTGCCCTCAGCAATGTAGCTCTAGGTGGGCAGGGCAGGCCCCCAAGGCACCACAGGGTGTGGTCAGTGACTTCTACCAAATCAGAGCAGTGTGCGCTCCTGCACTGGCAACGAGCCTGCACAAATGCACCACGAATGCCTGGGCCAGAACATGCAGGTGCACAGCACCTGGCTCAACACTCCCAGGAAAACTCCAAGTTTCACCCTGTCCCAATCAGCAGCTCGCAGATCAGGCAGAGCGCCTGGACAGCCAGGCACCACCCTGACAACTCTGCACATGCAGTGCAGTGAGCGGGGACCCAAGGCAGCATGCATGCGCACACACAAGCATGCTTGAGCTAATTCCACATGACCAATGTGGTCCTGGACCTGACCCTCTGTGGGAGGGCCCAAACCTGAAGAGATGGCGCCCTCTTGCACACTACTCATGTGCAAGCTCCACACCAGGGGGGTCAATGGTCCCAAAACCTCCAGCTCCCACGCGAAAGGTGCTCAGTTCAGTTCTTCCCCGCAGGCTCCTGGGCCCCCACTCATGCAGCCACTCCCTCCACCAGAAACTGGGTGAATGCTCACCAGCAAGCAAGTCCATGTATCAGCTCCACAGGAGGGCGACTGGTTCGCTAGCCGCCCTCCACCTCACTGAATAGAGCAAAGAGAGTCCTCACTAATTTCTACTGCCAGCAACTGTGGAACTCCTCTTCCCAGCAAAGTAACTCTGGGGTGGTGAGCTTGGTGTGGTGCTGGAGGGTCCCTCTCCCAACAGGAGAATCCTGTCACCACTGAGGTATCTCTCATGGTATTTGCCCTCTCTCCATGGGCCTGGAGTCAGCCTGCACCCCTCCTACCAGTCTCAATTTGTCCTCTTTAAATCCTTCAGTTAGTGGTTCTGTTCATCTAATGTTCAGGGGACTTCTGCCGTTGAATGTTGTATAATTATTTGTAAGTTTGATGTGATCCTGGGAGGCAGTTGGCACAGTGTCCGTCTATTCCACCATCTTACTGGAAGTCTCTATTTCTTCTTGATTCAGTCTTATATGATTATATGTTTCCAGGAATTTATCTATTTCTTCCAGATTGTCCAATTTGTTGGCATGTAATTTTCAAAATATGCATATATATCCTTCCATTTATTTGTATTATTGGTTTAGTGGTGATGAATTCCTGTTTCTTTTTCTTTTCTGGGAAGCTTTTTAAAATCTCTCCTTCAATTTTAAATGATAGACTTGCTGGGTAATTGCTGGGTAGAGTAGCCTGGGTTGTAGGTCTTTGCCTTTGAACGGTTCATGGAATTCCATTCTTGCTTGCACAGTTACTGTTGAGTAATCAGGTGACAATCTTATGGGAGTTCCCTTGTAAGTAACTACTTGCTTTCTCTTTTTTTGTTTTTTAAGATTCTCTCTTTGTCTTTAAACTTTGCTATTTTAATTATAATGTGTTTTGGTGTGGACCGGTTTGGTTCATTCTTTGCAATTCCTGGAGTTGTATGTCTATTTCCTTCCCCCGGTTAGCAAGCTTTGCAGTCATTATTTCTTCAAATAGGTTCTTAATCCCTTACTTTCACTCTTCTCCTTCTCATACCCTTATGATGTGAATGTTGTTATTCTTCAGGTTATTCCAGAAGTCTCTTAAATTATCCTCATTTTTAATATTCTTTTTTTTTCTTTTTGCTGTTTTGATTAGGTGTTTTCTGCTACCTTGTTTTCCACATCCCTGATTCAGTCCATTGCTTCATCTAGTCTGCTGGTGATTACTTCCAGTGCATTCTTCATTTCAGTTATTTTATTATTCATTTATGACTGATTCTTTTTTGTGGTTTGTATGTCCTTTTTAAGCTTGCTATCTCTTTGTTAAAGTTCTCACTAACTTTCTTGAGTATCCTTATAACCACTGATTTGAACCCTTTATCTAATAGACTGCATGCCTCCATTTCATTTATTCTTTTTTCTGGAGTTTTCTCCAGTTCTTTCATTCAGTGCATATGTCTTTGTTTATTTTGTTGCCTTTCTGTGTTTGTTTTTATGTATTATGTAGAACTCCTTCATCTCCCAGTCTTAGCTGGGTGGCGTTATATAGTAGGTGCCCTGTGGGACCCAGTGTTACAATCTCCTTGGTCACCTCTGCTGGATGCTCTAGGAGTTTCCCTTGTGTGGCTATTGTGTGCCCTCCCATTATAGTTGAACCTTGATTGCTATTGGCATGTCAGTGGGTGTGAGTGACCCTCAGGCTGACTTGCTGTGGTTTTTGGCCACATTCACAGCTTCCAGACTGCTATGCAGCAGGCTTATTTCAGGCAGTGGGATTCACCCCAGGGGTGAGACTGCTGAGACTGACATTTGGTTGTATTGCTTGTGGGGCTAATTGAGTGGTGCTCTGAAGCTCTCCTTTGAGTATGTTTGTTCTGGGGCCTCTTGAGACAGGCTCTGGTGCAGGCCCAGGTCAGCCACTGTCTGTAACTGGCTGGGGAATAGCTGGTAGAAGCCATAAAGTGATCTGTGTTTGATCACTGCCTGTGCTGGAACTGTAGGTGCATGGTAGAGGTCACACTGGGAACTGAGGAGGCTGCCACCAGTACTGGGCCTGAGGTAGCTTCAAAAAAAATCCCAGGGCACCCTGAGGCCTTCTGCCACCTGCTGGCTCCCACAAGGCTCAACTGCTGGTAGAGCCTTATGCAGTACATGAGTAGGGTGAGGCAGGGTTTCAGGGATTAATAGGGTGGCATGAGTGGTGTTTACCAGGTTAAAATAGATTCTGGTTTGGTGCCAGTCTTGAACCTGGAGCTACTCAGCAAAAGGCTTAGAGCATATCAAGACCAGCTCCTGCCCTCCTGGTTTGCGAACTCCCCAGAGTTGTCCAAGGAGTGCATCGTGGTCAGGGCTGACTTCTTGGCTGAGACTGAATTTGTTTTAGTTGGGTGGGGGTAAAGTCCTAGAGAGTCACCAGGGTGGACTGAGTGGAGGTCATGAGGCCAATGCAGATTCAGTTTTAGTCGTGTAAGGGTGGACTCAACACAAGAAAGATGGTGCTCACCTGCCTGCTGCACGGAAGGAGGATTCTATACAGGGAAAATGGTGACTGTCTCTCCAGTCCTCCCCATGAAGCCACACAATCTGTTCTTTCCCTGTATTTCTCTGATGTCTCCTGAGTCACTGTGCCTCTGCTGGAGCCTAGGGCAAGTGCCTGAGAGCAAAGGTATCTGTGTGCAAGACCTTTAAGAGAACATCTGGGTGTCTTGCAGCATTCTGTCTCACCCAGATGTTCTGAATTCCCACTGTTTTCACAGCCATGTATTTTAGGAGCTCTCTTACCATTACCAGTACTCTGGCCTGGGAGCAGGCATGGGGTGGGGTTTCTTTCTCCTCCAGGGCAATCATCCATGGCCAAGATATGCCTCCTGATTCTCAGTTACCATATGTATATGTGTGGCTGTCCTGTTTCATGCTTTCACCCTTTTACCAGTCTGGATGTGGCCTCTTCTTTGTATCTTTAGTTATAGGACTTCTGTTCAGGTAGACTTCAGATGGTCCTCCAAGTTGATTGTTTTATATTTTAGTTGTAATTTTAATATGGTCATGAGTACTGGCATATGCAGTGTTTATCTACTCTGCCATCTTGGATCCAAGTTGCACTGTCTTTTATGGCATCTGATATCCTACCTTAATTTTTATAATGACATTATTAAACTGTACTTAAATTACTCAATTCAAGTATATTATTTATTTCCTGCAGGGGACATGACTGTAGAGAAACAGAACAAATTTGCTTAAAAGACTTGTCTAACAATAACACTCCTCATTTCTCCTTTATTTCTTTGGCTAGATTAGAAATGAGGCTCAATAATGGGTCTAGCTATTTTCCCAGAAAGGAGAAGAAATGATATTTTTAAGTGAATAGCTAACAGGTCTTTTTCACATGCACACACACACACACACGTGTTTCTATGTCCTAGAAATTCATGTATATGAAAACTAGTTTATATTTTAACTTATAACGTAACAATATTATGTATACAAAAATGTTTTTGACAATGGGCTTAGATTTTTCAAGTTTACACACCTGGTAAATTAAGAAAAACTATATATTGTTTTATTCATAACTTCACCAATAGATGTATACTATTTCCAGAAATTTTGTCACTATGGTGATTATTGGATT
>NW_017733045.1:75267-80621 GCF_001890085.2 Hipposideros armiger | reverse complement strand
CAGGAGTATCAGACCAAAGATTTTGATGGATTCTAAGTCACAAAAGTGGTGAATTCAGTCACTCAACTGGGATAATGAATTTCTACCAAACTGATCATATGACATTAGTTTAATTGAATAGTGTTATCAGCCCCAATACAGACAATCTAACTCTAAGTTAGAAAGCAAAGAAAAAGTCTTTTCTGATTCAGCCTTGCTTGAAAAACTTGAGTTTCGATTACTACTGAGAAACACAACCTTTTGGCATCAGAAAAGAGTACAAAATGTAAAAAAAATATTATTAGATCTTAATTCAAATCTGAGCTCGATTTCTTCCCATCTGTGTGACTAAAGTACTCATATCATTTTTCTCACCTGTGAATTAGCATTAAAAAAATATATCAGTTACTGAGGACTGTTATAAAGATTGAGTTTTATGCATATATAACAACTTAGCTCCTTTGGGGCATGCAAAGACATATATAATTTCCAACCTTCTCTTTTTGACCACTTAATTTTCTTTGTTCACTTTTCATTCGTTATTTCAAGAATGCACAGAGCACTACTCAGAACACTTATTTTTTTTTTGGCTCTTGTGTTCCTCTGTTATAGCATATATAATGTGCCTTTTAAGTGTTTTGCTTGTCCATGCCTCCCAGTAACCTGTGTGCTTCTCCATAGTAAGAATGGTCTTCATACCCAGCCCAAGAACACACCCAGACATAGACTGAAGATGCTCTGCATCTCACCAATGCATTATTAATACTTGTAAAGCACAGCTTAATTTGTGAATCTCTTGCTCAAGAATAGGATACAATGAAAACATTCACTCCTCAGTCCCTGGCTATTAAACAACACTTTATTTCCTAAGTCAGACAATAAATGAATGGATTTATTTCATCATCTAGCTCCAACATATTTTCCATTTGTCCCCTCCAGATACCCAGTATCCAGGTAGTTGGGGCATTGTTAGATATTCATAAATAATCTTCTTCTGCCTTTGTACCATTAAGTTCACTTTTCCCACCTCCTAGGTAGTCCTTCTTCAACAAGCTATTATCCAAAAAAAGCTATTCTTTAAACCCGTGTCTAAAGCTTACTACCTCCATCTTCTTAACCTGGTCACACAGGAGGCAATCTCATCCATCTCTGAATTTTATTTCCCTTAATTGTATATCTGTTTGTATTAGTTATCTGTTATTGCATAACAAATTATCCCCAAACTTAGCAGTTTAAAACAAATTTTCATTAATTCACAACGATTCTGGTAGTCATGGATCCTTGGGTGCTTTGCTCAGGGATTCTAGCTCAGGGTCTCTCATGGCATTGCTATTTAGATACCAGCCAGGGTGACAGTCATTTGAAAGAATAAAGTTTCTCTTCTCAGAACAAGGTTGTGAAAACAAAAAGGCACTTATACTGGGGGCCATTTTGGAGGCTGGTTACCATATTTTTCTTGATTCTTGATTCTTACATCTTTATCCTTGCATTATAATTATTCCATTTTCCATGAGAGATCCTTGATAATGTATACCTTACTTTTTTTTCATCTTTATATCTCCTTCTATAACTAGAACAGTATCTAGAATGGTGTGAACAAATGCTTATTGAATTAATTGAATTAAATCAATGCTGCATGCAACTAAATAAAACTTTCTAGCTTCTTTGACCAGACTACTGGAATGTACTCAGTTTTAAGTAGAAGTAAAAAAAACAACAAAAAAACAAAACCCAAAAAAATAGTTGAGTTGATGTATTGAAAAAAAATGCAGAGGCTTTCTGATAAATTCATAAGGAGATTTGGCATTTGGTGTAGGAAAAGGCTTGTCTTTCTTTATATGGTGCAAAAAGAGAGAGAGGACACAGGTTACTAATATCAGAACTGAGAGAGGGGACATCACTGTATATCCCATGGACATCAAGAGGATAAGCAAGGAACACTGTGAACAACTTTATGTCCACAAATTTGATAACATTGATGGAATAGACCAATTTCATGAAAGACACAAACTGCCAAAAACTCACACTGGAAGAAATAGGCAATTTGAATATGCCTATATCTATTAAAGAAATTTAATTCATAATTAATAACCTTCCAAAATAGGAAATACCAGGATCAGATGGGTTCTGTGTTTAATTCTATCAAATATTTAGGAAATAAAGCAGAAAGGTACTTCTTAACTCATTCTACGAGGTCAGAATTACCCTATTTTNTGTGGTATTTGACCACTAATTATGTCTTCTAGGGTAGTTTTACCTAAGTATGTATATTATGAAATACATGTTATTTTATCATCTTTCTGTTAAAGATAGGGAATTATTTTGATTTCTCTTTAAAATTACATGTATATAGATAAATTATATTATGGTTATATTACAGTTTAAATGATCATTTAAGAATGGGCTACAAAAGAAAGCATGGGGCTTTCTAGGGTTGAAAACCATATTTTATAAATAAAGAGACATTTGAAAAGACACTTGTAGTCATGTACATGTGGGAATCCAGAGGTGTACACTAATGAGTCAACACAATTAACTTATAGAAGTGAGTTGACACATGTCAGTGTTGTACAAATGAGAGTTGAATGGAAGGCACCAAAATTCCAGTCCCAGATTCCTTGGAGAAGGGCAATGCTGTTTGCAGAAAATTTCTCACAAAATGGGAACCTTGTTAGTGAGTCTTACCACCTTCTCAGCCACAGACAAGTGTACCAATGTGGGGTATTTAGAGTCTTGAGAACAGTTGGGGAAAGGCCCAGAGCAGGGATAAGATCCATTTATTTTTTCATGAACTAGCATAATTTTAGTAACAGCTGGAAGTATTATTAATACTACCTAAGGTTATGGCATAATTTTCTTCCTTTTATCATGTGGGTATTTGCTTGGAAATTAGGCTGCAAAATGTAAATAAAATATTAATCCTTACACCTCCATTGCAATAGCAAAAAATAAAGAACTGCAACAAAGAGATTAAACAAAATAAAACACACTGAACGTTAAAGGATAGTTATTGGTAGCATCAAATTCGCGTGTTATGTAGAGCTCTCTGGTGATTATAAATGCTTTCACATATATTACTTCATTTCTTCCTTACAGCAGCCATGTAAGGTGATTATTATTATTAACTAAATCTTTGCTGAAGAAAAAACTGAACTCAACTCAGAAGAGCTAATTAAATAGCCCAACATTGTTAAGTTGATATAGAGTTAGGAATCAAGACTTTAATTTCAACAGCAATTCTTGTATGACAAGTGATAGCTCCCTGCATGCTGAGCTTTTTGTCAGAAACTTTTGAGGTAGTGAAAGAAAGGTGGTCTTAGATTTGATCAAAAATGCCACAAAGATCACATAACAGATTTAAAACATAGCCTCACCTCCCACTGTTATTTAACCCTATTAATCTGTTTTTGACAGCATCATAGCAATACTATAGTTTACCAATGCTATCCTCTTTTTGATAAATGATAGAGCAATTTTTCATCCTCATTTTAACTTGATCTCTGAGTATTTACCATGCAAACTTTTAATTATTCATATACAATTCTCTGGATTAGTTCTTAGTATTCATTAAAATATAATTAAAACCACTCCTACAGACACTCTCCTTAGGTGAGCCTAACTATTCTGATGGTTTCAGCTGCCAAGTAAAAGCTGGTGGCACTCACAATTCTCCCTTGAGCTCCTGACCTCAATTTTCAATTGGTGACTCAACACCTCCTCTTTTATATGGACACTTCAGGCTCAGTGTTTTCAAAAATGAACTCTTCATTGCATTCCTCCTACCCATGCCTCAACATACATACATTCTTCACACAACCTAAAATTCTTCCCTCGTTCTTTTATTCATCATCATGCATTTATTTCCATAACCTACAATCCTGCAACTCTTCCTTGCCTGATCCTTCACTAAATTACCATTACTTCTATATTAGTGATGATAACCCCCATTTTTATAAGTTCTTCTCATCTTATTCCCACTATAATTACCTTATTTCTGCTCACCATTATTTTGTAAGCAAATTACCTTAAGTCATCCTAATTTCCATGATTCCAGTATGTCCATAGCCTGATCCATTATCCATGCTATCACCACAGTGATCTCTCTCAAATAAAAGTCTGATAATATTGCCTCCCTGTCTTCTCCAATTGCAGTCATGTACACAGCAAAAACTTGCAGAGGGCAGATCATACCAAATTCTCTCTTACTTGTTAGCTACTGCATACTGTGTTCTCTATGACCACAAGCCTTTGCAGTCCCTGTCTTCCTTCAGTACACAACCCAGACAAAATTTCCTCTAAGGAGTTCTCACCATTTTGGTGGATTTTGCTCTTGATCATGGGCTTATCTTATTGTGGGGGTTTGATCACTACTTTAATTATATGCATGTTCGTCAACCTCACTTACTCAACTCTAATCAACCTGAAATAAAGGTTTGTATCTTATAAATCATTGTAACCCCAGAAGATAACAGTATTTGACACATAGAAGACATACTGTCAACATTGGTCAAAAGAATGAAAGAATGAATGAATGAATGGATGAGTATGAGCAGAATGCAAAGAGTATATGTAGTCACATATAGAAGTGCCTCCTGGTTGGTTAGAGCTGGCTATCCCATAGCATTGGTTCTCACCACACACCTGGGTGATCCTAGCTTGACTGAGAAAACTTAAATTGGGGACATTGAAAGAATAATCAGAATAGATATTTAATAGAAGAAGAGACTTTTACATATGAGTTATATCACACAAAGACACATGAAATACTATTGTTACCTTATGGAGGTGTTGTGAAGAGTGGTAGATAGAATTTACAGGGTAAGAACAACTTAATAAAGGCACTTTTGGCAGTGTCACTATATAAGGTTCAACGATTTCCATGGAAATTCATTTTGATGATATGAGTGGTGAGTTCAATTATTCTGCCAGGTTAAATGTATTCCACTAAATTAACTGCAGGGCATCAGCTCAACTGTGTAACATTATGTTTCTACTGAGATAATACTAAATTTCAAGCATTTATTACTTCAATAATTTATGCTATGAGTATAGACAGGAAATTTCACTTGCACACAGTGCCTGACTCAAAATAAATTATCAGTAACTGGTTTATTGTTTTATTAATATTTATTATTAAGAGAATATTACTAACAAGAATATTCAGGTAATGTTTTATACTCATTCAATATTCCAAAAATATTTTTGCTTTTATTAAGGTATGGTTTCAAGTGATATCTCACACTTATATTTTCTTAATGGTAGTGACATTATTAATATTTTGAAAATTCTTTAAATTAGGGGATAAAATATATTGCTCTACTTTATCTTGAAGACACAGTTTTAGTTTCTAGGAAGTGTGTGTGTGTGTGTGTGTG
>NW_017733045.1:68190-69277 GCF_001890085.2 Hipposideros armiger | reverse complement strand
ATATATATATATATATATATATATATATATAATCTATACAAGGAAAACTACAAAATCAAGGAACTAAATAAATGGAGAGAAATATTTCATGTCCATTAATAGAAACACTCACAATTGTCAAGATGTCAGTTCTTCCCAACTTGATCTATAGATTCAATGCAAGTCCAACCAAAACCCCAGCAAGTCATTTCTGGATATTAACAAACTGATTCTAAAGTTTATATGGATATGCAAAAACCCAGAATAGTCAACATGATATTGAAGGTTGAAGGACAAAGTTGGAGGACTCACATTATCTAACTTGAAGGTTTACTATAAAGCTACACTGACCAACACATGATAGTATTTGCAAAAGAATTGACAAGTAGATCAAAGAAACAGAACAGAGATCCCAGAAATAGACTCACATAAATATAAGCAACTGATCTTAGACAAAGGGGCAAAGGATATACAATGGGGAAAATGTAGTATTTTTAACAAATTGTGCTGGAACTGGATAGCCATATATAAAAGATAGAGAGAGACACAGAATTTATACCCTTCACAAATTAATTCAAAATGGACAAAACCCTAAATGTAAAATGCAAAACTATAAGACTCCTAGAAGATAACATAGGCGAAAACCTAGATGACCAAAACAAAGATGGTAATTTAAATTAAGGATTCATCCCCAGTTGTAAAAGTACTGGGTGCAAATAAAATGCTCTGTTTCTTCAGAAAAACACTCACCAGCCACTTATATTTAAAGCACAAGCAAGTTAGAGAGTAGATGCTAATAGAAGTGTGTTTTATACAAATTGTGGTCATTTTATACCTTATCTTGGAGCCATTGCATGGACAGAGGCTGTGCACAGGTATGCTTATATCTTTGTCTCTGGATTTCTGTTTTCACTTTCCAGAGGGATCTTTTCTTGTTGCTTATTGGTATGTTTGAATTTCCTGAAGAGGATTTTGATTTTTCACTTTTTTCATCACTCTACAGGACCTAATTCAATATCCTCTACATAAGCTATATTTTATAATAATTTGGAAGACAATAACAGAATTTATTCAAATAACTTGTACTGTTATATTGGGCAGAGTACTC
>NW_017733045.1:65248-66085 GCF_001890085.2 Hipposideros armiger | reverse complement strand
ACTAGGCTGAGTCTTTAAGCTTTGTTGATAAAGTGAGATGAATACTTAGGAGATACACTAGGTGGGCTGAATTTGCCAAAAAGAAAAAGAGAGAGAGAGAGAGAGAGAGAGAGAGAGAGAGAGAGAGAGAGAGAGAGAGAGAGAGAGAGAGAGATGGATGAAAAGCCCAAAGTGTTAGATTGCTTATCAGGGGAGCAAAATAAAATGTAAGCAAATTTGCATAGTTGAAGGGAATGTCTATCCATGGTTGCAAGGTATAACTATAAAGTTGGTTGTCTAATGCAAATAATTGACATGCATAATGAGAGACTTAATTTGTGTGCTTTCATTTCTACTCCTTTGATTGAAATATGATGTATTGCGGTTTTTTGTTCTATCAAACATATTAATTTAGTTATAAAAAGGAAAAAAGTTAATCATTTTTAAAATTTTTTTAATGAGAGAGATGAATGTGCTCCTTCTGCTTAAATTTACATTATTTTTCTTTAATACTATTTTTATGTTCCACTTCAAACTGTGTGCATTTAACTACCCAGTTTGCTAGAGGACTGCTTCAAGCAACTGACTTCTGTTTATTGAGTTGGCTAAACCACTTTGTGTTTTTAATGAATTCATTTTATCACCATTGATTAATTATTTGTTTTTCATATAATTGATGGCTGGCATAAAGCATGTTATTCTATATCAAAATATGTTTAGCTCTTTATGAAGTCCACTTGTAAAAAGCCCACCTAAAACACAACACATAACTGATTTTGTAGTCCTGATTACATCTAAAAAAAGGAAAAATCTGCAATGCAGATATTATTATCTTTACTTTTCAGCTGATGACATTCA
>NW_017733045.1:60813-61753 GCF_001890085.2 Hipposideros armiger | reverse complement strand
CCAAGAAATATTCCCAATTGCTAGGCATGTTATTTAGCTACTTGAGGCTATTTGTCTAAAATGGGATTTAATTTTGAATGTGGTTACCTTTGGTGAGTGGGACTGTGGTATGGGGAGGAGTTGGACAAAAAATTGTCCTTTTCATTATGCAACTTTAGTCCTATTTTATTTTTAAACTTAAACATATAATTCTTCATATAGTAAATTAAATTTATCAAGAAAAAGACTATGGTTAGCATGTTATCCATATTAGTGACTTCTTCCTTCACAGATAATACCTGCAGAAGAATACTTTATGTTCCCAATTAGAGATTTATTTTCAAGTGCAAGGGTATAAAGGAACTTCAATTCACTCCTTTGATATGCTGTGTCAGAAACACAGTGCTGGTATTTTGTCTACCTCATATACATGTTAAGGCCATTCCTAGATTTAATTTTCCACCTGGTAAATTTCTGGTTAACAAAATTTGCATCTGACTTTCAAATATAATTAAACCTAAACAAGATTTACATTTTTATTGGTATCCTGTCAAAATGAGATCAATTATCTGCTAAATTTGAATAAATCAAATTTGAAAAAATGGGAAAGAAAAGAAGCTAATATATAGAGTACCTACTATGTGTTAGGCATTATACAGATGATTTACATTTATTTTCTTCTTTAATCTTCATTTAAAACAATTTTCTTTTGACATCTCTGCACCAGAAGTTCCAGCTGTCTCCAGAGCCTGAGTCCTAAACCACTGATACAGACTGCCTGCCTACATCTTCCCCATGAAGTTGGAAGCTCAGGAGCAAAGCTGTTTTTCTCAGTCTTGAAGAAAAAAATATGAAACTAAACAGCTACTGCTGATTACTCTCATTTACTTTAAGACTGTGTCTCCCCTGCTTTCCAGACACATAAACTAATCAACTACCACTGGTTCATTAAAAAAAGTGT
>NW_017733045.1:48283-53943 GCF_001890085.2 Hipposideros armiger | reverse complement strand
TACTATTACTCAAGAAATTAGAACTGGCATAACAAAGTAAGAAAGATTAAATACATTGTCTACTTATAATCTAGTCCTCTTGGAATCTTGTGTATCTGAAAGAGCTAAAATCCAGAGAATGAGCCCAAAATACCACTGGACCACATGTGAAATAGAAGAACAAAAAAGCCATTAGGGATTCATTGAGAGCCTCTGTGTTAGTAGCTTAGACCTAGTTACAGAAGGACTAGGTAACTGATTCCTGAAGACTTTACACACCACTACAGATATATAAAGGCATGAGGGGCTAGGCTAGGGAACACTTGGTCAGCCGTGGGCTTTGTCAGTGAGCAGCCTGATAGTATGAGCAGAGCCACATAAAGTAACAAGGATTCTCAGTGCACAAAAGCCTGAGGTCATTCAGTCACATATCTTATCTTACCAGATATTGCAGTTATCCTTGTATTCAAGTATTTTTATTAGTATTATTTAAATAGATTGAAGAGATGTCAATTAATGTGTAAACTCTGTTTAGAAGACATTTTTTTCTAGATAGTGAACTATTTTTTATATGTGAAAATTATGCCCATCAGATGTTTTGTTAGAAAATCCAGCTCTATAAAGTGATTTACTTTTTGAGTTCCACACAGCTGAATCTTGTAAAATGATTTCTGTGTTATAGAAGAAAGATAACAACAATACTAAGCATTTATTATATCACAGGTGTTTCATCTTTTTAATCTCTAGGTGAATTAGGATGTTTTTACCTCCAGGTAGAAGACCAAGAAAAAAAAAAGGCCTATAACACCATGACGTTGAATTATTCTGTACATTGAGAATAGCTGGATAAAAAGTTCCAAAATTATTTAATTCATTTACTAAAAGATGTAGGGTGGGTTCTNGAGAGAGAGAGAGAGAGAGTTTGTGTGTGTGTTTTTCCTAGCCTAGTAGTTTGACTCAGCTATTATGCTAATTGGAAGACATAGCCAGTGGTCTATACGCTACAGAGAGTCTTTCTCTTCCAAAATGTCACTTGACCTATTTTGGCTTTGACCTTGGAAATGAAGTCCTCTCTTATTTATCTGTCATTTGGTAAAGGAGAGAAGCTTCAAAGCATTTCATTTTGCACATCATATAAAAATATATCTAGAATTGATACTCATTAGGGTTTGGAATCCTTGTACTCACTTTAATTAGTTCTAATTAGTCCCTCCACATAGACAAATATTAAAGAAAGGAAAATGAATATTTTAATCTGAGGGAAGATGCTTCCTAAAGTCAGCAGTCTCTATCTTTCCATGGAAGAGTTTTAATTATAATCATTCAGAGTGTTTGTTTAAAGCAAACTATACAATTTGAAGAAAGTGTTCACAAAAAAACTTCAGCCATTGCCCCCAAATTATTTTTTGTGGTTGTTATTTTTTTCTTTAAAACACACATACACGTGCACGTGCACACACACACACACACACACACACACCCTGTTTGCCAGAAAGGAACACTTTTTTAAGTTTTTCATTGTCATTTGACTCTTCTAAATCCATGTATCAGCAAATCATTTCAAAATGTCCTACTAAAGAGAAAGAGGAAGCATCAGCATCTGTAGAACACCTGCACACACAGATAGGACCACATATTATTCTGCATTTGTAAGAATTTTGTACCATCAGAATGAGTCAAGTTTGGGTGTTTTGTGTTTTTTTTCCCTAAATATAAAGTTTATATTCTGACTCAGAGTGAACCTCACTCCGTGGCTAACAGTTAAGATAGCACATGTATTATTAAACAAAGGGAAAGATTAAACAGTTATGACAGCAATAACAAAAAGGATTCCTTATTTATTAACAGCCTTCTCAAGTGCGGAATGACCTTAAATCCTTTCACAGTTAACAGGAAATACCTCTGATGTCTTTGAAGGAAGGACATCAGCTCTGAAATTGTGCAGGTGAAATTTCTCAGGTGAGCACTAAAATGTACGTTCTGCTAACATGAAATGAAGAATCCAACACATGTATTTATTTTTCTAGGAAAGCACAGCTTCTAAGATTGTGTGCTCAGATCAGTCTCTACAGAATTTGAGGAGGGTGACATCTGTGCACTGTGGTGTACTTTTTCATTCTTCCTATAGTGACCATTGATATGTATACACTTTAATAGATTCCCTAATGCTGCCTAGTACTTGCCAAAACCTGTCTCTCTCCCCTCATCCCCTAAGTACACTCTACTTTAAACTTATATTCTAAGTACTTGTATTTGTTGACATTATTATGTTTATATTTGATTGAGAAGGACAAAGCATTTTTTTTTAGCTGAGCCATCCTGCCACCTTTTGGCAGCTCAGCAACAGCTCAGCTCAGGCTGTGAATCGAACTGGCAACCCTGTTGCTCAGAGCTTGCACTCTTGAGCGAGCTCTTAACCAACTGAACCACTCGGCTGGCCTCACAAATTTTAATACTCTAGATTGTCATTCCTTCTGCCAAGGAAGATTGAGTTATAGTTATGCTATTAAAATGCAGTTTTCTTTAGGAAATGAGAATAAGTGGGAAGCAAAAAGATCAAGGTAGAAGTGAGTGTCACACTTGTGGTTGTTTTCAGCCATTTGTAGCTAATTCTGTATGTAATGGGTAGCAGCATTGATAACAAGGTACTCTAATCAGTGAGGGTAGCATAATGGTAGCTTAAACAATAGCTATAAAATACATGTTGTGGAGGCTTTAAAAGGTATTGTCTTGTGTTTATCATGCTTAGCAATGTTTATTTATATTACATTAGCTGAAATTTAATGAAGTAAATTCATAGTGAAACATATGTTCCATGAAATGTGTGAAGATGGGGATGTTTGGAAGATCTAATATTCTTACAGCCATAATGAGAAATGAGCCAAGAATGTAGTTATGGTTGAATCATGGCAGGTGCTGTTGGTGTTCCACCCATATACATTTGGTCTCCCTCAACCTATCCATGCATGCCAGCCTGAATTCCAATGACTAGCATCTGTGTCTTTGTGGGAGGGTTTCCCTCAGGTTGCTGAAACCTGTTGTACCTAAATAAATGTCCTTCTGAGAGAAGCTCTTAAGCAATGAATACAGATATGGGGATGGAAATATTTTTGTCCCTTTGCCCCATAGCAAGACATGTGTTTACAGAATCTCTCAGTTTCTCCATAAGACTAAGATTGAGTCACCCCTGATGTCACCCACTATTGCCTCTCTCTTCTTCCTGGACACACATGATATGCTCTGTTGGTGTCTCTGTACATTTTGAATAACCTACATGCACTGAATTCTCATTTCTGGGTGGGGTGAAGGGAGGCTGCCTCCACAGGGCAGAGCAAGGAATCCAGCAAGACAGGGATTTTTGACTAAGAATGGATTTAGAACATTTCTTTCCTATTATCCCATAAGATGGGGAATGTTCTTTATATTAATGTCTATATGATGAAGACTACAAAAAAGTGGGAGTTGGACCCATTAAGTGATCCCAGCTTGAGCCAACATGAGAGGCAAGGAACTGAGATTGTGTTTGGGAGAATTTAAATAGAAAACAAGGAGAGTACAGAGGGCTCTGAGGTGGAATAGAGGGTTTGAATACAAGCCTTGCCATGGAGGCACCCAACTCAGACTCCTGTGAGGTTGGGATAAATAGACGGATCATGCCCAACAGTAGGCTAGATGAAGGTGGATGAGGACAGCTTGCTATTAGAACATGAAAGTGAGATGCATAACTAAGCGTAGGAGAGCAGACATCTTCAGAAATGACAAAAGTTTAAGATGCATGAGTAACATTAAACAGGTGTATCCATTTGGAGGAAACCTGGGAGCAGCAAAGGAACAGAAAGTTTTGTTTGTTTTTCTTAAATAAGAATTATATTTTCAAATATTCTTTAGGTAGCTACAAGTAGATTGGTATGACTTGAGGGTAAGATATTTGTGGGGGAGTCACAAAGAGATGGCATTGCAAAGTTGGAAAATTCTAAATTTTGAAGTTTNGGACAATGCTCTTAACTCATGTGATCATTGTTTCTGAACACTTTCCCCAAAACATTGCCTTCTGACACCTTATTCATGTAAAACATCTGTGAATCTCACATACAATCTTATTCTTATGGTCTATTTTCTACATATGGTAGACTACACATTTTGTTTTGATAATGAACATGAGTGTCACAATAGTATAAGGTTAGATAAGGTATGACAATGAAGTCCAGGAACTCCTAGAAAAAGTGCTACATACCTCATTGCTGAATATCATTACAGTCAACTTTGAAGTACACCCCTTGGGAAGCTATGTACTGATGCCAGTGCCTAGTCCACCCTTCAAAGCAATTTTGGAACTCTTTTTCTGGAATGGTCATCACAGATGTCATCATATTACCTTTGATGTCCTGAATGTCATCAAAATGTCTTCCTTTCAATATTTCCTTTATCTTTGGGTAAAGAAATAAATGATTGGAGGCCAGATCAGGTGAGTGGGGAAGGTATTCAGATACAGTTATTTGTTTACTGGCTAAAAGCTCCCTCACAGACAATGCCATGCTAGCTGGTGCATTGTTGTGATGAAAGAGCCAGAAATTGTTGGCAAAAAGTTCAGGTAATCTAACTTTTTCATGCAGCCTTTTCATCAACTCCAAATAGTAAACTTGATTAACTATTTGTCCAATTGGTACAAATTGATAATGAATAATCCCTCTTATATAAAATAAGGTTAGCAACATTGTTGCAACATGTTCTCAAACTTAATTGTCGGACCTCATATACTCATGTAGTTACACAAGCAAACGTCCTATATCAGTAGACATTTCTATGTCAGATATCATCAGATTCCTCAACAGTGACACAGGGTTCTCCAGTGGAGCCACATCTCCAAAATTTTAAGGAAACAATTATTGTGAGTGTAGATTCTGCATTTGGCCAAATTATTAATCTTGAAGATAGATTCAATATATTTTCAATTTCACAAGATTTCTGAAAATGTATGTAATCTGTACTAAAAATAATGTTTTAACAAAACCAGGAAGTACATTTTTAAAAGTAGTAGACATGGGATCTAGGAAATGAAGGATCCTACACATCAGAATGGCAAAGAAAGGGAAGTTGAGGATGGGCATTGTGTGATGTGAAGAGAACTATCCACCCCGTGGGAGGAAGATGCTGGGCTACTATTCAAAAGGACCCAGGAGATTAGTTAATGGTACTGATAGATTATGCTGGTATTTGAGCATCTGCAAACATGTACAGGATTTGAAAATTCTAGCGCAGCTTCGAGAGAAAAAAAAGAGAAAGTGATTAATACTAATAAAACTAATCAAATATTGCTAATTGGTGTTTATTAATGCCTAGAATACATTTAGACATGTGTACAAGAAAAAATTTTACTAAAAGAATTCTTGACTAAGCCATATGTTATATATAAATTATATTTATCATAAAATGTAAACCATGACAATTTAACAAAATTATTAGCATGTAAAAGTAGTGGCAAAATGGCAGGTAGAGATGGTTTTATTAGAGAAATAAACCCTGAGTACTATATTAAGTGATGTCTAATATTGATAAACCAAGAAATATTCCCAATTGCTAGGCATGTTATTTAGCTACTTGAGGCTATTTGTCTAAAATGGGATTTAATTTTGAATGTGGTTACCTTTGGTGAGTGGGACTGTGGTATGGGGAGGAGTTGG
>NW_017733045.1:44491-45483 GCF_001890085.2 Hipposideros armiger | reverse complement strand
AATGCCCAGTCCCCACCCCAACATGGGTCAACTCTGAATAGCTATATCATATTTAGAATTCATAGTGGGGTCAACAAAAATGTTTAAGACTGCATTGTTGCCCAGCTTCTTCTGCTCATCCTGCCTCAATTATTTGCCTATAGACAATGATTCTGACAGCATTTTCCAATACACTTTAGTCATGCTAATTTCTATCTCAGTGTCAGCTCGTCAGGGAACCCAATCTGAAAGATGGAAATAAAAAAATGAGAAAGAACTCTAAGATAAGTAATTAACAAGTCTACTGATTCTAATTTAATTCTCAAAATAATTCTATGTTATTAATGTCATTCCTTTTAGGAATAAGGATAGAGAGAAGTATAAAAGTGTTTGATATCACACAACACTAATTTGTGTCATGCCTTTTCTCCAACATCATGCTTCTTCTATTGTCACATAAATCTTAGATGTTTTTAATTTAAAAATTAATAATATAACTATGAAAATTAAATATTGCTGTGGTGCAGTTATCTAAATCATTTTGGATGTTTTTGTTCTGGAGTTAAATAACTAGTAAAATTTAAGTGCACTAGGACTATTATTATTTTATCTGGTATTTATATTGATCTATTATCATATTTTATTATTCAGTCAATCTTAGCTCTATGACTATCTGTGCTATTGAAATTCCTTATTAAGTCATGATAAATCTTCAGAACCCCGTGATGATTAACTGTGGTTCTCTATTTTATTTGCTGTTGAATCTTGCTTCAGAATGTAACTGCTACTTCTCACTGTAATTTTAGAAAGCATGATGATACATGATGAAATTTAATCAATATCCTGACCACTCTAGGACATACATTTTTATTTCCTCTGAGAAATCCTCCAGAGAGCCCAGGAGTTTAGGAGATTATCTCCTTATTTAAAACAACTTTGGTTTAATGTTGCAAATTAACACTGGGAAAATCTGAGAGGAGAGGTGAGATGTGTATTCCTTAGAATCAAAGTTA
>NW_017733045.1:37174-40828 GCF_001890085.2 Hipposideros armiger | reverse complement strand
AGAGAGAGAGAGAGAGAGAGAGAGAGAGAGAGAGAGAGAAACCACTCAAAGAACTATATTAGATGTACTTAAAACAGAGCTAGATCCAAATGGAATTCTAAAAAGTGTTCAAGTATCCCACAGGTAGACAGAAAAAGGAAAATAGAAAAAGAGAAAATGGAGAGAACAAATAGAAAGTGAAAAAATAAAATGATAGTCTTAAGCTTTAACATATCAATAAACATTAAAGTTAAATGATCTCAATATAACAGTTCAAAGGTATTGACAGGGTAAATTACAAACTTGACCGAACCATATGCTCTCTACTAGATATTTAACTCAAATGTGACAATGTAGGTAGGTTGGAAGTAAAAATGTTGAAAATAATATATCATGCAGATATTAATTTTAAAAAGCAGAGGATGCAATATTAATATCACATAAAATAAACTTCAGTTAAGAAAATCGCCAGAGACAGAGAAAAACACTATACAATAATAAAAGGATCAATCCAACAAAATTACATAGCTATTCTAAATGCACCATCAAACAAAACTGTAAATTATGTAAAACAAAAACTGATAGAACTGAAAACAGAAATGGACAAACCTGCAACCAGCACTTCTAGATTTCAACATCTTTCTCTGAACAACTGGTAAAACAATTAGAAAATCAGAAAGGATACAGAACATAACAACATGATCAACCAAAAGAATATAGTCAGCATTATAGAATGCTTCACCCAAGAACAGCATAATAGTGATTATTTTCAAGTATCCATGGAACATATACCAAGATAGACAATATTGAGGGTCATAAAACAAATATCAACAACTTAAAAAAATTGATACCATACAGTATGTACTCTGACAATGAAATCAAAGGAAGAAAAACATCACAAAATGCTTGGAATCTAGGTAACATACTTCTTCTTAAGCCACTGTTCAAAAAGGAAAACAAAAAATATACTAAAGTGAATGGCAATTAACATAAAACATATAAAAAACTGAGACACAGATGATGCAGTGCTAACAGGGAAGTTTATAACACTAAATTGTTACATTGGAAAAGAGAAAAAGTTTCATAGCAATAATTTTAACTCCTATTTCAAGACCTAGAAAAATGTAGAACAAAACAAACCCAAAGTCAGCAAGTAAAAAAAATAATAAAGAAAAGAGAAGAAATTGACGAAATGAAAAGCAAAAAACAATGGAGAAAACTAATGAAACAAAAATTTTTTGAAAAGATTAATGAAATTGGCAAACCCCTAACAATACTGATAAAGTAAAATGAGAGAAAACACTACTAATCAATATCAGGAATAAAGGAAGAGATACAGACTGCAAATATCAAGGGACACTATATTATAGGGGACACTCTACACACATAAATTTGATATTTGGCTAAAATGCAGCAATTATTTTAAAAGCAAACTACTACAATTCACCCTATGCAAAATAAATAATGTGAGTAAATTAAATTTGTAATTAATAAACTCCCTAAAAATATCTTCAGGTCTGGACAACCTTATTAAGTTTATTCTATTGAACTTTTGAAAAGAATTAAGAACAAATGTATATCTTCTCTTCCTGAAAACAGACGAGGAAAAAAAATAGCTTCCAATTTATTTTATAAAGTCAAAACGAGACAGACAGGATGACCAAAAAGAAAAAGAAAATCAAAAAGAAACTCAAGACACTAATATCACTCATGCATAGAGATGCCAAAATTCTTTAAAATATTAGCAAATAAATATTGACAATACATAATAAAAATTATATATCATGACAATATGAGAATTATTCTAGGGATACAAGCATAATTCAATATTTGAAAATCAACCAATATAATCCACCATATTAGTAAGCTAAAGCAGAAAATTACATGATTATGTCAATTGATTCAAATAAAGTATTTGGCAAATCTCAACACAAATTCATGATTAAAATCTCTCAGAAAAGGGGTCACCCAAATTG
Source organism: Hipposideros armiger (assembly GCF_001890085.2). NCBI lineage: Eukaryota > Metazoa > Chordata > Mammalia > Chiroptera > Hipposideridae > Hipposideros > Hipposideros armiger. The sequence continues at coordinate 38,873 of NW_017733045.1, read as the reverse complement.
GCAGAGAAATTAAAAGCTATGCTTGTCCCTCTCATGACCACATTAAGATATAAATAAAATATAGAACAATCAACCTGGAGAATAATCAGAAGTCTAGCTAAACAAAAGCCCTGTAAGAAAGGATATAAAGAAAAAGCCATGTCAAGACTTGTAGGAGCAGTGGAGACACAGAGTGGGCCGGCCCTACAACACTTGCATGTGGTGGTTGAGAATTTAGAGGGATATCTCAGCCATAGAGGTCCCCCCAGAGAAGCGAAGGACCCCAGGCCCACACTGGGATTCCCAGCCCAGAGTATCAGTACCAGGAAGAAGAGCCTCCACAACATCAGGCGATGAAAAACAGTGAGGATTCTGACTATCCAAGTGGGACACAAGGCTGTGGAAATCCCAGCCATCCTCTTAAAGGGCCTATGCACAAACTCAATCACTGAGAAGCAATCACCCTGTGATTCGGAGGAGAGACAGTGACTCAGGAGGCTTAGAGGAGAGAATGAGTGGTGTTGGCTTCAGGGTAAGGACTAGAGGGACAGTGGCCTTTTTCTCTGTGTAGAATCCTCCTCCCATGCAGCCAGCAGGTGAGTGTCATCTTTCTTTGTAGAGCTCTTCCCCACAGGGCCAANGCAAGCTTCCACCTTTTCCATGTTTCCAATCCACTAGATAAATCTTAGTGGAGAGTCAGGACTTTAATCAATGCCCAGTGGTAATAAAGCCACAGGTCAATATCAGTGGGGATTCACATGAGGAGCAATAACACAACACTCCACCTCCAAATCTGAGTGGCATCACAGAGGCCCAGAAGGGAACCCGAAATCTCATCCCTGCCCAGAAGTAACAAGAACCTCTCTCAGGTATTAATGGAGAGGAAGGAGACTGGATATCTACCTACACCTGGCAATAATGAGAGGGCACCCTCTCTTCCTCTGCTGGAGCAGTGCCAGGAGGAGCCAGCTAAACTGGAAGGTTAAATAGGATCCAGAGTCTCTGAACATCATACCCAAGACACCCAGGTGTCAACTGAAAACAATGCATGATATAAAAACCAAGAAAATGTCACCTTCACCTTGAATGAAAAGATGATCAATAGATGCCACTACTGAATGACAAAGATTTTTGAATTACCCAATAAAGATAATAAATCAATCAACATAAAAATGTCAAGAAATTATAAACATGTTAGACAAAATTTAATAAAATAGAGTCTCAGCAAAGAAATACAACATAGAAAGAAAAATAAACCATAATTTTAGAATTACAAAATACAATAAATATAATATAAAACTTAGTGGATAGTCTCAACAGAACAGTGGAATAGGGAGAAAAAATAATTAGTGCACTGGAAGTTAAAACAATAGAAATTACCTAATCTGAAAAACAGAGAAGGAATAGTAGACTGGACATAAAAACAAACAGGAACTCAGGACTGTGGCACCATAACAAAAGCTCTGAAATTATTGTCAACAAAGCTCCTAAGAGGAGAAAAAGGGCAGGACTAAAACATTGCTCAAATAAGCAATGCCTGAGAACTTTACATATTTGGCAAAGGACATAAATCTACAGATTCAATAAGCTGGGAAAACTTCAAAAAATAATAAACACAAATTGATTTACAGTAAGACACTTCCTAATTAAATTTCTGAAAACTAAAGAGCAAAAAAAATCCTGAAAGCAGTGAAGAAAAACACAACCTTACCTACAAAGG
>NW_017733045.1:30987-32743 GCF_001890085.2 Hipposideros armiger | reverse complement strand
ACTATAACAGCAAGGCACACACAACCCCCATATGGGATACTCCCAGGGCACTCCAAAGAGGTCACCAGGGAGTGAATCAGTGATTTGGAAGAAAAGGTAGCAGAAAGCACCCAATTGGACCAGCAGAAAGAATCCAAAAAAAGAAGATACTTTTTCATAAACCTCTAGAACAATATCATACATAACAACATTCACATCATAGGGGTACCAGAAGGAGAAGACATAGAATAAGGTATTGAGAACCTATTTAAAGAAATAATGACTGTAAACTTTCTTAATCTAGTGAAGAAAATTCACATATAAGCCCAGTAAGTGCAGCGAATCTCAAACAATATGAATCCAAACAGGTCCACACCAAGACACATTATAATTAAAATGGCAAAGTTTAGAGATAAAGAGCATCTTTAAAGTAGCAAGTGAAAGGCAACTAGTTAATTACAAGGGAGCTCCCATAACAGTGTCAAATGATTTCTCTACAGTAAGTTTGCAGGTCAGAAGGGATTGATGTAAAATATTCAAAAGCAAGGATCTACAATCAAGATACTCTACCTATAAGGCTATCATTTATAATTGAAGGACAAATAAAGAGCTTCCCAGACAAGGAAAAGCTAAAGTATCACCACAAAACTAATATTACAAGAAATGTTAAAAAGACTTCTTTAAGAAGAAGGGAAAGAACTTAAATATGAATAATAAAATGTCAATAACTATGTATCTATCAATAAACATTTTAGATGTAAGTGGATTAAATGTTTCAATGAAAAGACATAGGGTAGCTGAATAGATATGAAAACAAAATGTATGCATATGCTGTCTACAAGATACCCACTTCAGATCAAAAAACACATACAGATGAAAAGTAAAGGAATAGGAAAAGATATTGTATGTAAATGGAAAGAAACATCAAGGATAGCAATACTTACACCGACAAAATAGACTTTAAAACAAAGGCTATAATAAGACATAAGAAGGACATTACCTAATAATAAAAGGATTACTCCAACAAGAGGATATAACCCTTGAAAACATTTATGCACCAAACATAGAAGCCCTTAAATATATAAAGCAAATATTGACTGACATGCAGGAAAAGAACAACAGTAATACAGTCATAATAGGGGACTTTAACATCCCATTGACACTAATTGACAGACCTTCTGACAAGAAAATCAACAAGGAAACATCAGGCTTAAATGACACACTAGACAAGACAGATTTAATTGATATTTTTAGAGCATTTTACCCACAAACTTCAGAAGATACATTCTTTTCAAGTGCACATGGAACATATTCCAAGGTAGACCATGTTAAACCAAAAAACAAGTCTCAAAAAATTTAAGAAGATTGAAATCATATCAAGGAGTCTTCTCTGACCACAATGGTGTTAAACTAGAAATCAGTTACAAGAAAAAAACAGTGAAAACCACACAAACACACATAAGCTAAATAACATACTACTAAACAATGAATAGGTCAACAATGAGATCAAGGAAAAAATAAAATATATCTTGAGATAAATGAAAATGAAAACAAGACCCAATATATTGAGTTGTCAGAAAAGTCATGATGTATTTTATCTATGGTTTTCAAAGGTCATTTATTTATATAAAGAACAAAGATCAATCAATGATATATTGCCCGTTTTGTTCAATAACCTTTTGCCATCTTTCAGTGAGCTTTGTAATTCCTTGTTCATGGAAAGACCTGTCTTTATTTGTGAAAAACTGAACAAGGTGCTGACTTACAGCCTTATCTG
>NW_017733045.1:28996-30337 GCF_001890085.2 Hipposideros armiger | reverse complement strand
CCAAGATCGTTTGCACACCACATTGTTGAAAACAATCTACTTCTCATCACCAGTCATCAGCACTCCAAAAAAGGATCGTTTTTCTCACATTTAATGAGCATATTGCAGATGTTTATATGTGCTGTCAAATGAACTTCTTTGAGTTCATGCAGAACCCAAATATTGAGCTGGCTTATGTATCTCAGCTTCTTCGGGTGGTGGAGAATGCTTGAATGATGGATGTTCAATGTTTCTGCAATCTCTCATGTCATATAATGTGGGTGTGACTCAATCAATGCCTGTATTTTGTTATCATCAGCCTCGGTGGGCCTCCCTGACCAAGGAGTGTCATTGAGATCAAAATCACCAGCACGGAATTTCGTGAACCATCATTGGCACTGCCATTCTTATAGAGCATTGTCACTGTAAACTTGATGCAGCTTTTCCCAAGCTTGACACGTGTTCTTCTCTTCATGGAAGTAAAACAGTAAAATATGGCAAAAATGCACAGTTTGGTCTTCCATCTTCAACTTGTAAAATCTCCAAAAGTCAACCACATTGCTCAATTTTTTTTAGAATGAAGCTAGAACAGGCAGCTATCAAATGACATAGCAATAACATAGATGCAAATGACTCTAATGCTTCCAAAAATAAACTAGTGCCATCTGTCACACACATGCATCATGACTTTTCTGACAACTCAATATATGGGACACAGTGAAAGTATCCCTATGAGGAAAATTCATAGCAGTACAGGCTCAAGAAATAAGAAATATCTCAGATAAACAATGTAAACTGACACTTAAATAAACTAGAAAAAAACCCCAGCAAACAAAGCCCAAAGTGAGTAGAAGAAAGGAAATAATAAATATTAGAGTGAAATAAATGAATTAGAATCTAAAAGAATAATACAAAGATCAACAAAACCAAGAGGTGGTTCTTTGAAAACATAAACAAAACTGATAAACTTTTAACCAGACTCATCATGAAAAAAAGAGAGAGGACCAAAATAAATAAAGTCAGAAATGAAAGAGGGAAGTGACAACTGACATCACAGAAATATAAAGGATTATAAGAAAATACTATGAGCAATTATATGCCAACAAATTGGACAATCTAAAAAAAACCCATAAATTTCTAAAGACATACAATCTTCAAAGAATGAGTCAAGAAGAAACAAAAAATCTCAACTGACCAATTACTACTAACAAAATCAAATCGGCAATAAAAAAAACTCTCAACAAATAAAAGTCCTGGACCAGATGGCTTCATGGCTGAATTTTGTCAAATGTTTAAATAAGAATTAGCACCTATCTTTCTCACTATAGTACAAAAAATTCAAGAAGAGGGAAAGCTCCCAAG
>NW_017733045.1:20336-27876 GCF_001890085.2 Hipposideros armiger | reverse complement strand
AAAAAAAGAACAAAATTGGAGGTATCACGCTACCTGATATCAAAGTATACTACAGGGCTATAGTAATCAAAACAGCATAGTACTAGCATAAAATCATACACATAGATCAGTGGAACTGAGTAGAAAACACAGCAATAAGCCCATACATACATGTCTATTTATCTCTGACAAAGTAGCCATGAATATACAGTGGGGAAAGACAGTCTATTCTAATAAATAATGTTGGGAAAACTGGACAGATAGATGCAACAAACTGAAACTGGGCCATCTTCTTATACCAGATAAAAGAATAAACTCAAAATGGATTAAAGAAAAAATAAACAAATCGGACTACAGAAGAGTAAAAGTTTTTTGCACAGCAAAGGAAACCACTGAAAAAATGATACATCTGATAAGGGGCTAATATCCAAAATTTATGAAGAACCCATGCAACTCAACACCAAAATAATATCAATCAATTATAAAAATAGGCACAGGACCTGAATAGACATTTTCCATAGAGGACATACGCATGATCAACAGATATAGGAAAAGATGCTGAATGTAACTAACCATTAGAGAAATGCAAATTAAAACCACAATAAGATACCACCTCACACATGTCAGAATGGCTATGATTGATAAATCAACAAACAACAAATGTTGGACAGGATGCAGAGAAAAGGAAACCTCGTGTACTGCTGGTAGGATTGCAAATTAGTGCAGCCACTATGGAAAATGGTTTGGAGGTTCCTCAAAAAAATTAAAAATACAACTACCTTTTGATCCAGCAATTCCACATCTTGGTATTTCTCCAAAAAAATCCAATTTTCTTCTATTTATAAAAGATACATCTCCCTGCTCCTGCCCTATGTTCATTGCAGCACTATTTATAATACACAGGATATAGAAGCAACCCAAGTGCCCATCAAGATACAACTGGATAAAGAAGATGCAACATATTTATACAATAGAATATTACTCAGTCATTAAAAAAACGAACTCTGACCATTTGCAATACTTGAATGGACATAGAATCTAAGTGAAATAAGTCACACTTAGAAAGATGAATACCATATGATTTCACTTATATGTGGAATCTAAAGAACAAAATAAATGAACAAACAAAACAGAAAGAAACTTATACAGAGAACAAAGTGATGGTTGCCAGAAGGGTTGGAGGTTGGGAAGCTGGGTGAAAAAGGTGATGGGATTAAGAAATAAAAATTGGTAGCTACAAAACAGTCACTAGGATATAAAGTACAGAATAGGGAATATAGTCAATAATGTTGCAACAACTGTATATAGTGCCAGGTGGGTAACAGACTTACTGGGGGGATCACTGCATATATTATATAAATGTCTAACCACTATGCTGTACACCTGAAACTAAAATAATATTTATTGTCAACTGTAACCAAAAAAAAATTTTTTTTAATGTACTTGCCAGGTGAACCTCTACTTGGCATCAAGGAAATAGAGAGGAAGGAGCTCAGTGAAATGAGGTTGCTGAGCAAGGTTGCCTGAGGGGTACACTTCCCTTTTCCTGCCCTGGCTTTGCTTTCTTCATCTGCTAATTGATAATATCATCTTTGAGAAAATACAGAATTTATTTTTTTAATGATTTATTTTTTAAACTAATATATCATCACATTATAATTAACTATTTGAAGGCAACTCTACATATAGTAAAATGTATTATCAATATTTAATAGCTGCTTTCTTTTAATTTTTGGTTCACCCAAGCAATGCATCTACATCTTTATATGATAGAGTACAAAAGATCTATGTGTGCCAACCTATCTCTCAGTTTCATTTCCTAGGTGAAGTTCAAATGAACTGCTTTGACTCTTAGTTAAAACCATATCTCCAAATGATGTGCTTCTACTATGATTTCTTAATGTATTATTAATAGAGTAAGTGCTGGCTGCCTATTATAACAGAGGAGGAATTAGCTCTATAATTCACACGCACACACACATACACTGTCACACTTTCCCTCCCTCATCCCTAGAATATTGTTTGTGTCTAATCAGAATGAAATAATTAGTGTTATATTACAGGAATATGATTCAAATAGTTGTCACTGGGGAATCAAAAAGTGTGTAATAATTGTATTTCCTAGTGTGTGAACTCCATGGTGATAGTGATTCTGATGTTGTTGCTGTAATGATAGTACACCCCAAATGTCCAGTATCTACACAGTGTTTGGCTCATAGTCAGTGTTCAATAAAGAACTGTTGAATTAATAACAGCCTCATTTTTCTTCACAATTTAGCAATCATATATCTTAATTGTTTCTTTTTTCTGAAAGCACCTTTAGATTATTTTTCTACTGAAGCTCTGTCTCAGATACTTTTATCTGATTGCTGCAGGCTAAACTGGCTGTTCCCTAGCTTATCATAATAACAAGTTATAATGCATAATAATAACAAAAAGCATTAAAAAACTTGTGAAAATGACAGTAATACCTGGCGAGTATGAGTGCTAATTTTTAAATTTTTCTTCATTTCAGCATAAATTCAGCAACATATATTAATTTATTCACACAATGACTCATTTGTTCAACAGACAGATTTGAACACTTATCATGTGCCAGACACTGTGCTTACATTTAGTGTCAAAGATACACTCCTCAAGATTTTTCCAGTCAGATAATGGGCTATATAAGAAACCAGGCAACTGCACTGAGAATGTTATCAGAAGGTGCAGTAGGGATGCACAAGAGAGAAGAATCTAGGACTACAGGGTGGGAGATAATCCTGGAGGGTTTTCACAGAATTTGTGGCATTTGATGAACTTCGTAAAGGATAAGTGAACAACTAGGATAATGGAAGAACAAAGTAGAAGCACGTGCTCCTGAAATTTGAAAGTTATAACATACAGCAAGAATGCATAGCATAGAATGTCTGCAGAACAGGCTTATGAGGTGAAGAGGTCAGATAATAAAGGACTTGAATGCCAATTAACACAATGTGTGGTTCTTGATGACATTTAAGGAAAATATTTGAATTTAAAGAGGTCACTTAGCAAGCTACTGCATTAGGCTAGGAGAGGACTTTGAAGCCCTGAACTTAGAAGTTGTTAGTAGGGTTATAGAGAAGTGGGTAGAACTGAAAATTTAATAGCTGGTTGAAAGCAAAGGATTCATATCTGAGCAAAGATCAGTTCAAAAATCACCCTTTAATGAGGCCTGTCTTGATACTAGAACTGAAAAGTTCTTAGCTAAGTCAATAGTGCTCTTTCAGAATTTAGACATAGTTCATCACAAGAAATTGTCATACCCATTTTTTTTAATTTTTGTGAACAAATGTAGTATTCAATACCTAATGCATCCATAGAGCAATCCTGGCCTTCACAAAGATTAATGTTGGTCAAAAAGAAAATGCATACTAGAATTGAACAGTTTAGAATATTATAATAAGAGACAAATCATAAAATAACAGCAGTATATAAAGGAGATCAGTGGAGGTCAAGCATAATAATGTTTCAGATACCTCACCTTTGACTTTTCAAACATGTCAAACCAAACAGTTTTCCAAAATGGAAAGTCCTCATTAACAATTCTTTATCAACAATAACTGGTACCTAGTAAACCCATATTCTATCAGAAAACATAGTAAGCTCATCTTTCCAATATATACGATAGGAAGTGGAATAGAATTAAAGAAGTTAAAAGAACCAGAAGTGAGAAAGAAAAGTTGGCTTAAGACATATAGTTTACATTTCTAGTCTACAGCTTTTCCCCCCTTGTTTTGAATGTAAGACCACATGAAAATTTATATCATATCAATGAATATTTACTGAAGAGCAGAACACAGGGGTCATCATGATTAACCCAGGGAACCTTTCTCCTGGAGAACATGGTATCTTCAGTTTTAGAAAATTCCTTTATTTTCATTGCATTCATGTGCTCCCTTGAGCTTTTTCTCCAAACAAAAGAAACATAAGCAAAAATAACAAAATGTATGTCTCTGTGTATGCTTATTCTAGATGAATTTTAAAATCCTTTATTTCCACAAAATTACTACCACAGCAAGTCTCATGCCAATTAGTTTCATTATGGAAAATAATTATTAACCAATAAAATCCCTGTATGCAGATTTCAACTTAAAGCAGTTGCATAATGGAAGGGAAAATATCAGAAAAAGGTTGTTGGGAGTTTTCACGAACCAAAGAGAACGTGTGAGAGTAGGTCACATGCTCCACTGAGGACAGCTTTCCATCCTTGTTATTTAGACTATTAATATTAATGGATTCTGGGAAAGCAGTTAGGGACTGAGTCTTCCATCTTGCTGTGCAGAAACTGAATATTGCATGATACAGAATAAATGTAGTGCTACTGATGCCATTTTTGTCTCAAATGAAGCTATGCCAGAGAGCAATACCTTTTTTGATTTTTCTCTTTCTTTTGATTGGAGACTAGGCAAAAAAGAAGCATGTAAAAATAAACACACTCCTCACTTGCAAAAACAGGCATGAGTTGAATTAGGGTGACTTGGAGTGTGCCCTGGGCAAGGCCATTCTTTTCCAGCTCCATAAGTGCAGCTCTGTCCACTGACAGCGTCATTTAAAAATGATTTAAGAGTAAGGAGGCATACTACAGATATTTTTCCCACCACAGGGGTATTTTCTCTTGATGTCTAAGAAAAGTTAGGCATGGAATTAAAATGGATTTCTTGACTTCATTAGCTGTGAAGTTCCCATTTTTCATTAAGTGCTGTGAGGCTGTGATTTCATAAAAAAGGTTTTTAGTGCATGAGTCACAGGATATTAAAGAAAATAAAAATATGTAGCCCCACCACCCAAGAGGAGACATCATTCTAAGAGATACAAATTTATTGGCACTTATGGTGTGTATTTAACAGTTGACGAGGCTCACATATTTCCCAGCTTTAGGTATTTTCTATTAAAGACACATCCCATTTAGAATTTTGAAGGGGAGTTGAATTGGTATATTTTGGATCAAATCATGACATAAAGACATGCTGCTGATATCTTCATGATGGCATGAAAATTGAATCAAATTTCTTATTCTCATTTTTACAGAGGAAGTTTTTAGCTTTTACTTAGGTCAGTAAATTCTCCATAATTTAGATATTGTGCAATATATCGTGGGTTAATATTGCTATAAAAACTTTAATTTTTTATATTGCCAACATTTTATTTTCAACTTGTCAATTTTATTGTGCTATTAGTTCAAGTTATCCAGAATAACATATCCATCAGGTAAATCAGTGAAAAATAAAACCCCAGACAGGAACACATTTCTGTTCTGGTAAGGAAAGATTTCCCAATAAATCAGATGTACTGACTTTCTTTATATTAATGAGAAATTACTGGCTGAGAGTTGGAACTTTTCCTGTTTGTGATACATTTGGAAATAACTCTTCACTAAAAACATAAATTTGACTTTTCTGCCATTATGTTTCTCATCTCTGGTCAACCACATTGCAGATGTTTAGTACAAAATAACAGTTACCTGCAGAATCTGTGTGAAGGTGAGGGGTGGATGCAGCAGGCACGGAGGCAGAGGGACTGAATTCCAGTGCATCACTTTGTAGAGATTTAAAAACTAAAACCTCTTTGGAGAAATGTCTATTCAAGTCCTCTGCCCATTTTTAAATTGGATTGTTTGTTTTGTTGTTGTTTAGTTCTATGAGTTCCTTATATATATTGGGTATTAGCTGCTTATCGGAGGCATTGTTTGTCCTCTGATGTTCATTTGCAGCTTTATTTACGATGGCCAAGACATGGACACAACCAAAATGTTCTACAATAGATGATTGAATAAAGATGTTGTGGTATGTATACACAATGGAATATTATTCTGCCACAAGAAAAGATGAAATAGTGTCATTTGCAGCAACATGGATGGATCCTGAGATTATAAAGCTAAGCGAAATAAGTCAGATAGGAAAAGTCGAGAACCATATGATTTCACTGATATGCGGTATATAAAACTGAAAATAACAAAAGAACAAGGAAAACAAATGAAGAAACAAAACTCATAGACACAGACAATGCTTTAGTGGTTACCAGAGGGTTAGGGGGATGGGCGTAGTAGACGAGGGTAAAGGGGACCAAATATGTGGTGATGGAAAGAGAACTGAGTGAGTAGTGAACGCACAATGTGATATATAGATGATGTATCACAGAATTGTACACCTGAAATCTATGTAACTTTGCTAACAATTATTACCTCAACAAACTTTAATTAAAAAAACCCTAAAACCATAGAGATGAGTTGATTATATATTTAAATGTTTTTTGTAATTTTTTTAAACTGAGAATATTAAATATAGTGGGAAATGCATCAGGCTTGTATTCAAGACCTGGCTCTCCCAATTATGCAATACATCATTTTAGAAAAAAAATGAGCTTCAGTTTCCTCATATGTAAAATGGGAATACATATAATATACTCAGAATGGAACTGCGAAGCTCACAGATTTTCATGAATTTAAATTTTCTGGACATACTAGCATTTGCTGTAGAAGTACTTGTTATAATTAATGTCAGCAAATCGTGGCTATTGTGAATGCCTTCTATGATTGCATTGGAAAGGATGTTACATGTACAATGGGATTTCTTTTATTCAGATTCCACTAAGCTACAAATAGATTGGAATATAGAGATTTTATTTCTAAAATGATTTAAAAACTAGTATTGACAAATAAATTCATTATCATAAAAGACTATAAAGAACCACATACATTATGTAGCTTGGCTGTTTCTTTTTCAAGTACTGAAAGCTTCTGTTCATCTGAGCAATTTTCTACTAAATGAACATCAGTCATATATAGGGAATGAAAGAATTGCCCTGTCAGCCCCTACTTAGGAGCTCTTTGTTAGTTTAGTGTAAATTATTGTATGATTTTTAAATCAGAAACTTTCATTCATGAAAATAGTAAATTTTAATAGAATCAAATTTTGTTTCTAGCAGAACATTCTAATCACTGTTAGTGGGTTAGGTTAGATTCTGGAGTGTCTGATATTCTAGAAATGTACAGTTAAGAAAATAAATAATGATTCATTACTTGACTCAGAATATGCTTGTTCAATTTTTACCATCACTGGGAAATTTCCATCATATTTCATACTGCAAATTTCATAACAGAGATAGATTATATACTTTAGAGAAAGTTTTAAATAATGACAATAGTAAAAATATTATTTTCATCTATATACTACCCATAAGGTTCAATTTTTTTATTATTACATTTGCCGCATTTAATTGGGTCTTCACAACAATTCAGTGATACAGATTTTATCTAGTTACAGATGAGGAAACAGAAAAAGAAATGAAAATAAATATATCACTTAAAATACAAAACTGTTAAACAGAGGAGCCACTATAAGGGACAAATCATATGGGACAATACACATTTCTCTGTGTATTATTGACATATTCATATATATTTAACAATTTGTAGTTTTTCCTCTTCCCACCCTCATCAATGGACTAATTTTGTTTCAAATTAATCCTCCCAAATTTCTGAATTTAACTTTTACTTACTGCCATGCAGACACCCTTAGACTTATTTATATATATATATATA
>NW_017733045.1:3366-10026 GCF_001890085.2 Hipposideros armiger | reverse complement strand
ACTTTAGTCAATATTGCTCAAGCCATAGTTCACTGTAATCAGACATGTCTGGATCCTGATGGTAACCACTTTGAGCACCTCTTGAAATTGCAGAAGTCAAACATGACTTGTATTCATCTTTTGTTATCGGTATATATTGATAGTCTTTTCCTTTCTTAAAATGTGTGTACATTTTTGACAAATGTATTTTTGTCATTTTTTTTGACAAATTTTTGACAAATTTGACAAATATATATATATATTTGACATTTAATATTATTCTACATCAGCTTCAGGTGTATAGCACAGTGGTCAGGCATCTACACAGTGTATGAAATGATCCCCCTGAGCTGTGTGTTTTTTGTAGAGATTATTTACCAGGAAAGTTCCTGAGTTTGTTGATTGCTTTCAGTTTGGAGGGGTGTTGAGTTTTGTCTTATGCTTTTACTCTACCTATTAAGGAGATTATGTGTTTTATCCTATTAGTAGTTGTTTCACATTAATTGATATTTAAATGTTAAACTAACCTTACATTAATTTGGTAAATTCCATTTAATTATGGTATATACTCCTTTTTATACATTCCTGGATTTAATTTCAGGATTTTTGTAGACATATATGTATGAATATATCAGATTGTCTAGCAGCCTAGTTGAAAATTAATTAGCTATACATAGGAAGACTTTTTTTAGGACTTTCAATTCTAGTCCATTGATTTACCTGTCTGTTCTTATGCCTGTACTGCACTGTCTTGATTACTGTAGCTTTCTAGTAATTTTTCAAATTGGGAAGTGGGAGTCCTTCAACTTATATTCTTCCTCAAAATTATTTGGTTTAGGATGTGTCCTACATAGAATTTCTATATGAATTTTAGGGCCATCTCCTTAATTTTTGCAGAGAAGTTACCTAATTTTTGATAGGGATTGCATTGTATATATGTACATATGTATGCATGCAAAAACCCTCAACAAAACAATTTCAAGTATATATTTATATTTTTGCATATAAATGATCATAATTATCATACTTTTTGTTTAAAATCTATCCTTGCTCCATCGAATTGTCATTTGTTTTTACTAAAACTCAATTTGTCATACTTATGTATTTTTAAAAAAATAACACATTAAAAAAATAACACATTTATTGATAACACTTAAATAATAGATGATTAATTTTAGAAGTTTTCATTAAAGTATGTTATGATAGAGGAGGGATTGAAGCAACATTCTTAGACTCCAAATGGCAGATCCAGCCATTGAAGCAAAGAAAGTGTACAGAAAATGTCACCAAAGATGACATTTGATTATTTTAAATTTTGCCACAGTTGTCCTTGGCCATTTGAATATGGGGTGGCNGAGGGCAGTGTCACTGGCCCTCATATGTGGGATCTGAACCGGGGTCCTCTGTCTTCCTAAGCTAGTTCTTAACCATCACGTCACTCGGCTGGCCCAATATTTTATATATATATATATATATATAATCTGTCTTAAAGATTATACATTTTTAGGTTAAATGATTAATTTCACTTTTTCCCTATACAATAAACAAGATACCCTAAATAAGGATATGGTATCTGAATCTCTTATTTGCATAAAAATAAAATTATAGGCTTTTAATATTTAGTACCCTAAAATGAGAGCCACTGCTATCCATGCTATCCAGGTAGGAATTTCTGCTTTTGCACAGACCAGTGGGAGTGGTAAGAATAGTTCCCAGGAGACCATGTGGTTTGGGAAATAAATTGCCCTGAACAAAATTACTGCCATTGAAACTTGCTCTAATTTGATAACTTCCAGGCCCTGCTGGACACATGGAGCTCATTAGGTCTAAGAAAAAGTCTAGAGGTCTGCCCACCCAGTATCATTATCATCTTTCTTCTTCCACCTGATAGCCACCCACTGCCCACACATGATATTCCTGTAAGATCTTCCCCGAAACCAACTTCATGCTAAATTTGTGTAGGGCCTTGCCCTCAGTAGACAGTCTTCTAATTCCCATGAAGGAGAGAACTTGTAAAGATTTTAAGTGATAATTCTCAGGAAACACATACTGTAATTGGTGATTTTTAAAAGCCAAATGACTGTTAAAGCCTCTGGAATGAAGTTGTGATGGTGGGATTTTAGATATGACTAAATGGAGAGAGGCCAGCATTACTGGAAGGAGGACACTGAGCACAGCCTCCTTTACTTCTCTGCAATTTCACCTTGGACACAGTCCTTCCTGTGGTGCATTCATAAAATCAATCATGTCTGTGGATATGTATGCAATGCACCTAATATATTTTTATCAATCTAGTCATAGATCTTTAATATGTAAATAAATCCCAACATATCATCTATAGAATGAGAAAGAGCCATGATGCTGCTATTACAGTATGTGACATTATCAAGACTGCCTAGCATATAGTAGTCATCACGACTGTTCGTGAATACCAAAGTAAACTTGAAATCTAGGTCCACTGGGAAATGTTTTAATACCACTTCATTTAAAAGTTTGTATTCAGAGGCTAAAAATAATTCTCACTGTGCTCATGTGGCATTATAATTGGAATCAAATATATTTTTGTTGTTCTTGTTTTAAAGTAGAATGAAGTGTATTCAATTTTATCCCCTTCCTTCCTAGACAGATATGCATTGCCTAAAAAGTATTTGTATGTATTACTTTCCTATTGCTGATATAACAATTTGCCAACAATTTAGTGTCCTTAAAACAACACAGATTTATTTTCTTTCAGTTCTGGAGGTCAGAAGTTTTAAATCAGTTTCACAAGGGCAAAAATATGTCTATAAGGCCATGTTCCCTCCCAAAGCTCTAGGGGAAACCCTGTTTCCTTTCCTTTTCTAATATTTAGAGCTGCCTTTCTTGTATTCCTTGTCTTGTGACCCCTCCTCTCCTTCAAAGCCGGAGCTATAGTATCTCCAAATCTCTGCTTCCATCACTACATGGTCTCCTCTCTCGATCTGTGATTTTGAACCTCCTGCCTCTCTCTTATAAGAAATCTTATGATTACAAATTTGGGTTTGCCTGAAAATCCATGATAATACCCCATTCCAAGATCCCCGTCTTTAAAATCATTTTTTACATATAAAGTAACTGATTTATAAGGTTCCAGTAATTAAGAAATGGACATCTGTGGTGTGTGCGTGTGTGGGGGGGAGGTGTTGTATGTGTGGGCGCCCTTTTGCACACACATGGTGGAGGAGGAATTATTTAGCCTGCCACAGCATATAGTATGATTACAAAATATGCATTAATATAGGAGGGATATATCTGAAGAAGACAAATACTTTAATCCCAGTGTAATGTTTTTTTTATTTTTCTTTATTTTGAGGTAATTTTAGACTCAGAGGTTTGTAATTTCTATATACCCATTATTTAGCTTCCCCTTATGTTAATATCTTATACAATCATGAGAAATTTATCTAAGCTAATAAATTAACTTTGATACAATACTATTAACTAAACAATATAATTTATTTGGATTTCACCCATTTTTCCACTAATGTTTTTTTTTTATCCAGTTCCAATTAAGGATCCCACATTGAATTTAGTCGTGTGTCTCTTTAGTCTCCTACAGTCTGTGAAAGTTAATCAGTCTTTTCTTGTGTTTCATGGTCTTAACTCTTTTAAAGACTCAATTACCTTAATATCTTGGTGGATTTAAAAAGATACATAAATTTCAAATTTTGTTTTGTATAGTTTTATGGGGTCTAGACAAATGAATAGAATGGTATTTCTACTAATATCATTCCATCCTGAATACTTCTATCATCCTAAACTTTCCCCCAAGCCATCTCTTCACAGAGCTGTTTTCTTCCCTCTTGTTTTGCTTTTGCTGGAATGTAACATAAATAGACTCATACAATATGTAGCTTTTTAGGTCTGGCTTCTTTCACTTCACCAAACAACACTGAAGAACAATCCAAATTACTGCATGAATCGATAGTTTCCTCCTTTTAGTAGGAGTAGTTTTCATTATATGAAAATACCACAAATTGTTTATACATCCATGGGTTGAAAGTCATCAGTGCTGTTTCCAGTTCCTGGCATTATGAATGAAGCTATCATAAAACATTCACATACAGTTTTTATGTGAACACAATATTTTATTTCTCTTGGTAAAAATCTAGAAGAGAAATTTCTGAGTCATATTGTTGGAATATGTTTTACTTTATAAAAAGCAGACAAACTTTTCAGATATGGCTGTACTATTTTATATTTTCACAAGCAGTGAATGAATGTTCCCTAAGCTAAGGTTTTTCATTAAAACAAAATTTATCAAGTTTTCTTTTAGAGATCATATTTTGGTGGTGTGTCTAACAACTTTTTAGTTGATCCAAGGTGACACAGCTCCTTCTTCTGTTTTCTTCTAGAGAAGTTCTATAGTTTTCAGTTTTACATTTAATTTATGAATCACTTTAAATTAATTTTTGTATTAGATGTGAGCTAAACTTGACTATTTTTAAAATTAACAGCTCTACTGAAATATAATTCACATATCATACAATTCATTCATTTAAAGTATACAATTAAATGTTTTTTAATAGAATTGTGTAACTATCAACTCTATCAGTTTTTGAACATTTTCTTAACTACATACACAAAAAAATCTCACATTTTGTGACTGTCGTTCCCTAACCACCTATCTCCCCTAGCCTTAGAAAATCATGTATCTATTTTATGTCTCTACAAATTTACCTATTCTTGATGTTATATATAACTGGAGTGACACAATAAGTGCCTTCTTGTTACAGTCTTTTTTTTTTCTTTTGGTGTAATGTTTTCAAAGTTCATTCACGTTGTAGCATGTATTTGTAATTTTCCTTTTTATTGCTTAATAATATTCTACAGTATGGATATACCATGTTTTATCCATTCATTAGGGGATGGGCATTTGAGTCATCTCTACTTTTAAATTATTATGAATAATGCTGCAGTGAACATGTGTGTTCATGATTTTGTGTAGATATATGTTGCTGTTTTACTTAGGTATATACCTAGGTGTGGAATTACTGGATCATATCATAACTTTATATCTGTTTGACAAACTGAAAGGCTCTTTTCAACAGTGGTGATGCCATTTTACATGTTTGAGGGCTCCAATTTCTCCATATCCTTGCCAACAGTTTTCATTATCTTTCCTTATGATTAAGATATCCTTGTGGATGTGAAGTATATTTCATTGTGGCTTTGAAATTAGCCTTGATTAGCTTTGAAATTAACAGTCCATTTTTTTATGTTTGGCTGCTGTTGCTATTACACCCCTCCATCTACCTCTCCGCCCCATGTCTGGGCAAGATGATAAGAAAGGCTGGTGCTCCTTCCTTGGGCACAGGCGATAGCTTCATACCATGCAATTCCTTGCTCATGTGCAGGGACTGTCACACAGCCCCATCCTCTAATCACCACAAAAACCCCAAATCAATCTCCTTTCCTTGCTTTCTCAAGTCATTTTTGGACCAGCTTGACATGATGGTTATGCTTTTTTAGATAGCACCAGTATGTAGATAATAATCCATTTCTTATCTTCTGTTGTCTCTGTGGCATCATCAGTCTGACATCTGAACCAAATTTTCTGTGAGTATCCATTCAGTCACTGTGAGATGGTCATAAAATTCCTGGTGGCTACAATATCTATGATTGCTAATGATGTTGAGCATCTTCTCATGTGCTCATTGACCATTTATAATCTTCTAAGAAATGTCTATTCCAATCTTTTGACAAATTTTAACTGCGTTGTCTTTTTATTATTGGGTTGTAATGTTGTACATATGTTCTAGAAATGAGTCCTTTACCAGATTTATGATTTGTAAATATTTCTATCACTATGTGGGTTGTATTTTCACTTTATTGACGTTGGCCTTTGAAGCACAATAGTTTTTAATTTTGATGATGTCCAAATTATTTTTTTCTCTCATTGCTTGTACTTTTTGTATCCCATTCAAAAAATAACCCAGAGTCATGTTTTCTTCTTAGCATTTTGTAGTTTTAGCTATTACATTTAGGACTTTAATTTATTTTGAGTTATTAATAATTTTGACATATGGTTTGAGGTAGTGCTTCGACTTCATTCTTTTCATGTGAATATTCAGTTGTCCATTTGTTGAAACTACTGATCTGTCCACTACTAAAGTACAATTACTTTTTGTACATTTATCTTGCATCCTGCAAGCTTGCTGAACTGATTTATTAGATCTGTTAATTTTTTAGTAAATTTCTTAAGAGTTTCTCTACACACTGTCATGACGTGAAAATAGCCAGTTTTACTTATTTATTTCCAATCTGGGTGCTTTTATTTCATTTTTGTGCCTAATTCTGTCAAGTAGCATACCCAACACAATAATAAATAGAAGAATTAGACCAGAAGTCCTTGTCTTATCCCTGATATTAGGGGGAAGTATTGAGTCTTTCTCCATTATGTTGTGAAATGTTTTTTTGTTTGTTTGTATTTGTTTTTGTTTTAGTTTCAGGTGTACAAAGCAACGTAATAGTTAGACATTTGTATCCCTCACAACGTGATATCCCCCCAATCTACTACCCCTCTGACATCATATATAACTGTTACAATACCATTGACTATATTCCCTATGCTGTACTTTACATCCCATGACTATATACCAGGGTGCCATGAAAACATATACAAGTGGACACTTTAGTCAATATTGCTCAAGCCATAGTTCA
>NW_017733045.1:0-1161 GCF_001890085.2 Hipposideros armiger | reverse complement strand
ATGTTATGTAAATAGAATCATTCAGTGTGGGACCTTTGAGGATTGGCTTGTTTCACACAACGTGAGTCTCTGTAGATCCATCTACATTGATTTATGTCTCAGTAGTTGTTTTTTGCCGAGTGGTTTGGAGGTACCACAATTTATTTAACCATCCATGTCTTAAAGGACATTTGTTTCCAGCTTTTGGCTATTATGAATAAAGCTGTTCTACACAGTGCTATACAGGTTTTTGTGTGAACACAAACCTTCATTTCTTTGCAATAAATGCCTAAAAGTGGCATTTGCTGGGTTGTATGGCAAGAGCACATTCAGTTTTTTAAGAAACTGGAAAACTGTTTTCCAGAGTGATTGGACTATTTTAAAGTCCCATCAGCAATATATGGGCGATCTAGTTTCTCTGTATTCTTGTCAGTCCTTGGTGTTATCACTTTTTTTTTTTTTTGCTATTCTAGGTGTGTAGTGATGTCTCATTGTAGTTCATTTGTTCAATGGCTAATGACATTGAAAATCTTTTTATATTCTTATTTGACATCTGTATATGCTCTTTAGTAAAATGTCTGTTCATGTTTTTTGCTTATTTTCTAATCATATAGTTTGTTTTCCTACTGTTGAATTTGATAGTTCTTCATATATTCTAAGTATAATTTCTTTGTTGCATATTATCTCCAAATCTGTAGCTTGTCTTTATATCCTCTTAATAGGGTCTCTTTTTTGTCATTATTTCTTTTTAAAAATATTTTTAGTAAAAATATTTACAATGTTGTAATAAACATACAGTATAATGTATGTATAAAGGCATACAATATTATAATAGTTTCAGGTGTACACCATAGTTATTCAACATTTATATGCCTAAAAAATGATCACCATGATAAGTCTAGCCACCATCTGACACTGTACCACATTATCACAATATTATTGACTATATTCCCTATGCTGTACATTACATCCCCATGACTTATTTATTTTATACCTGGAAATTTGGACCTATTATTCCCCTTTACCTTTCCACCCCCTTTTAATTTTTCAATTACAGTTGATATTCAATATTATTTTATATTACTTTTAGGTGTACAGCATAGTGGTTAGACATTTATGTAATTTAAGAAGTGATCCCCCTGACTAGTTTGGTATCCACCTGGCACTATACATAGTTTTCAT
>NW_017733044.1:89140-90701 GCF_001890085.2 Hipposideros armiger | reverse complement strand
CTATCAAATTACCAATGACATTTTTCACAGAACTAGAACATATAATCCCAAAATTTATATGGAACCATAAGAGACCCCAATTAGCCAGGGCAATCTTGAGAAATAAGAACAAAGTGGGAGGTATCATGCTACCTGACATCAAATCATATGACAGGGCGATAGTAATCAAAACAGCATGGTATTGGCATAAAAGCAAAAACATAGATCAATGGAACAAAATAGAGAGCCCAGAAATAAATCCATGCCTATATGGTCATTTAATCTATGACAATGGAGGCAAAAAATTACGTTAGGTTAAAGACAGTGTATTTATTGGGTTGTTGGAAAAGTCAAGACATATTTTTTTTTATGTTTTTCATTGCAAAAATGCATCATGACTTTTCTGACAACCAATAATAAATGGTGCTCGGAAACACGGACAGACCAAGATGTCCTTATAAAGGGCCCACACACAGACCCACTCATAGGCACTCACCTTGGACTCTGGCAGAGCGATGGTGACTCAGGGTGTTGGAGGCATAAAGGGGGCCAACTGAGGTGTGTGGCCTTAGGATGAGGGCTGGAGGACACTCGCCATTTTTCCTGTGTGGGTCCTCCTTCTGTACAGCTGGCAGGTGCCATCCTTCCTGTGTTGAGCCCTCCCCTGCCCCAACCAGGCCACATCTGAATCTGAGTTGGTCTGGAGAGCTCCGATAGGACCCCACCCTACCCAACTCCTCAAACACCAGATGCACTTTCTCAGTGAGCCGCCAATCCCACCTGCATTGCACACTTTCTTGGAAAACTATCGGAGCCTGTGGGCCCCAGGCAGGCTGTGACTGGCCTCGGTGTGCTCTGAGACTTTTGCTGAGTAGCTCCAGGCTCAGCACTGGCACCAAATCAGAACATACATCAACCTGGTAACCAATCACAACTATTTCCACTCTAGTGACTCCCTGAAACCCTGCCTCACCCAACTTGGATACCACATGAGGCTTTATCAGTGGCTTAAGTTTAAGGGAGCCAGCAGGTAGCAGCAGGCTTTGGGTATCCTGGCTTTTTGTGGACCTACCCCAGGCCTGGTATTGGAGGCAGACTTCCTCCACTTACAGCATGGCCTTCTCCACACACCTCCAGGTTTAGCACAGACAGAGAACAATTATGGATCACTTTGTAGCACTTACCAGGTAGTTCCTAGCTGATCACAGGCAGTGGGTGAACTAGACCTGTACCAGAGCCCCTCTCAAGAGGCCCCAGAACCAACATACTTGGAGGTTGGCTTCAGACTACAGAGCACCGCTCAATTAGCTCCACAAGTGGCATACACAAAAGGCAATCTCAACAGGCATCAGAGCCCACTATGGTGAATCCCACTCAGTGAGGTAAGCCTCCGGCACAGTAGCTCATAAGATGTGGACGTGGCCCAAACCTCATAACCAATCAGCCTGAGGGTCAGTCCCACACACTGATGTGCCAATAGCAATCAAGGCTCAACTGTAATGAAAGGCACACACAACCCACACAAGGGACACTCCTGGAGCACTAGTTGCCTTTCCCTTGCTAGTTTTAGGATTCTCTCTTT
>NW_017733044.1:85912-87115 GCF_001890085.2 Hipposideros armiger | reverse complement strand
CTCTATTGCTGCATACAGATTGCCCCAAGACTTACTATTATGAAATGCTCACAGTTTTTGAGGGTTGGGAGTTTGGGAGGACCCAGCTGGGTTCTTCCAGCTCCAGTCTGGCATTAGGGTACAGCCAGAACATACCCAGAGCTGGAAGATCAGGGAACGTGGGCATCTGGGGTTCAGTTGGGAAGCTCTGTGAAAGCTCAGGAACTATCCACGTAGTCTCTCCAAGACCAGGACTACACTGGGCTTCCTCACAGCATGGCAGCCTCTAGATATTGGACTTCCTAAGTAGCTATTTATGGCTCCAGTGTGAGTCTTCTAGCAAGAGGCACAAGTTGTGTGGACTTTTCTGATATAGCTTCAGGAGTCACATAAAGACTCTTGCCACATCCCATCAATTATATATGAGTAACAAGCCCACAGGAGAGGGGACAGAGACTCCACTTCTCAATGACAGGGGTGCCAAAGCCACATTGCGGAATAGTTGTTGGATGGAAACATTGTGTACACCTTTGGAAAATACGATCTGACACAAATACTGAAAAATAAAATACTCCAATTATGTGCTTTATAGATCACAAACAAATGACAAGTAGATGCTCTTTCTCATCAGAAAATGATCTAAATCATATGATTTCACTGATATGTGGGATATAAAATTGAAAGCAACAAAGGAACAAGACAAAGAAACAAAAACTCATAGACACAGACAATAGTTTAGGGGTTACCAGAAGGTAAGGGGGTGGAGGGTGGTAAATGAGGGTAAACAGAGTCAAATATATGGTGATGGAAAGAGAACTGACTCTGGGTGGTAAACACACAATGTGATATATAGATGATGTATTACAGAATTGCACACTTGAAACCTATGTAATTCAACTAACTATTGTTATCTCAATAAATTTTAATTTGAAAATATGATCTAGATCCATCTTTTTGGTATATAGATTCTCCCATAGTTTCTTATTATAATGTCAATATAAATGCTTAGTATGTCAAATTATTTTTCAAAAGTGCATTCCAAAGTGTGACAACTATGTTAGGTCTATAGCCAGAAACTGAGGCATAAATTAGCAGCAACAATTTTGAGCATTTTATGGGTGCTAGCAATTACATAAACGAATTCTAGATCTTAGGAATTTTGTTCAATTCCATTATTCTACAGTGTTTTCACTGAAAAGATAGAAGGAAAAGGTGAGAAAAAAT
>NW_017733044.1:84093-85332 GCF_001890085.2 Hipposideros armiger | reverse complement strand
ACAGAAAACCAGGGACACAGGAACTGAACTGTGGAGTTTATTTTTTCAAGGTGATATAAGCCTGGAGGTGAGAGGTGCTGACCCAGTAGCTTGGTGGAGTCAGGGCTGCATCTCTGCCATCCTTCTGGTTTCCAGATGTCTGCTACAGCCCCAGACATCACATCTGAGATCAGGGGAGAAAGTGGGAGAGATGAACAGAGTCCTCCTGAAGACATTTACACCTCCTCCCCCCTAACAGCTTTCTTTGGCCAGAGCTGTGTCTGTAGCCGCTCTTGGTTATACGAAAGCCTCCAGTGAGGATGAGGATTTAACTTTTCCAGCCTCCAGGTGAAGGTGGGAAAAGGTGATATCTGTGGTAGGTTCGCCACTCAGCCAGTGACTGTTATCTACTTCTCAATGACAGGAGTGCCAAGGCACATAATGGGATAAATGTGGGATGGGAAGACCAGAATGTATTTGTTAACACAAAAGAACAGTCAGTGGTTTGCTGGTAATTCTAAAATTGTGTATGATGTGTGTGGGAGGGATGACAAGTGGTTGGGTACAAGAGAGGTGGTAAACCTTGGGCTAGGGCCAGGGCAGCCAGAGAGAAGACCTGGACTAAGGTTGAGCAGAGGTGCTCAGCTTGAGTGAGCACACACATCTCCTGGGGGCTGGTAAAATGCAGGTTCTGATGCAGCAGACCAGGGCGGGAGATCCTGCATCTAGCTGATGCTTTTACCTCACTTTGAGTAGCCCACTTTCAGGTGGTTTCAAGCTTGGTTGCATCTGGGGATATTGAAAAATTGGTTTACACACAAATAATGTAAAGAATATAAATTGTGTTGGATCAATAATATTAAAGGAGCAGCTGAATCAGTTTTGCTTAATGAAACATCTGGTAAAGGCTTGCTTATCAAACTAATGCACACAAAAAACACATAAGGATTTGCAGATGTGCGGATTCTAGTTTAGCAGGTCTAGGTGGGAGCCTGAGATTCTGCATTTCTAACAAGTGCCAGGTGATGATAATGCTCTTGGTCCATAGGCCACACTTGGAGCAACCAGGTAGTAATGGGCTAAGGTGGTGGGAGAGGGTAGGGAGAGGAGATGTAGGGGTATATGGAGCATGGAAGAGGAGGATTACATCCATTGTCCTGGATTTGATCCAAGGGAGGGTAGCAGCTGTTTTACTGGAGATGCCAACAGTATAAGCTTGCTGTCAACTTTTACACATGGTTTTACTCACCTTACATAAAC
>NW_017733044.1:79589-81283 GCF_001890085.2 Hipposideros armiger | reverse complement strand
GATTTGAATCCTGGTTTACCCCGTACCCTTTGGGAAATTATTCAACCTCTCTGTGCCTCAGTTTCACTGTGAATGAGGAGATGGCACCAGTTGCCCCTCCATGGTGTTGCCATGGCAATACATGAGATGAGAGGTATGAAGCACTCATCATTATCGACCATAGTGGGGACCAGCAGGCAACATCTGGAACTAGTGTTTCCTCACATGGGGCTTTAACTAAGGCCAACCCTTGGGGAATGGACTTGTCGGAATTGTTTGTACAGGGGGCGAGGTGATACTGGGAAGCTGGGACGCCAGGTTCCAGGTGGGCACAGAGGAGCCAGGGGCAGATGCCAAGTCAGCAAACCATACTCAACATTCTGTAAGCTTGGACCACCTGAGTGGGGGAAAAGCCAGGGAGGAAGCAAATCCTAGAGGAGCTGGCCTAGACCAACCTTACCGAGCCCAGCACAGAGTGCTGAGCCTATGTAGTGAGGCATCACAGGGTCACTGCCCTGAACTTCTTCCTGGGTCTGTGGACTGTGGTGGCAGGTGAGGGTTGGCCATTGAGGACTGGTGCCAGGAAAGGGAACTAAGACAGGCTATAACATGGGGCAAAGAACATGTGTCCTACAAATCCCTACTAGGATGGAATTTGCCAGTTAAGTTTTGTGACTTGGAATTTTACTACATTCTCAGAGACATGGACAGATAGGGTGACTTCTTTGTAGATGTTTCAGATGACAGATCTACCCTCAGTAAGCAGTAAACTAACTTCAGACCAATCCTCCACACTGTCCTTAGCTTGCTGAATGTCAGCCACTTGACTGTTTTAGAAAGTCCCCTCCCCAATACTGCCCTTTGGGGAGGGTCACAAAACACTCATCCTTTATTGCCACACCAGTCCCCCCACCTCCACTTCTATTTTGAGCATAACCCTGGTTTATAATTCCAGTCTATGTCTTTCTATTCCCCAAACTCCCAAGCTGACTGATTCTCTGTAGAACAATGGCAGTGAGGCCAGGAATGTTGCCTAGGGGATGGGGTGGTGATGATGAGGGCAGCTTGAATACACTGCTTTCCTCTGAGACGTATCACACTGACATTTTAAACATTAAATGTCAAATATTGGTCATGGTTGGAATAAACACGGTAGAGAGCATCCCTTTATTACAATGCCAGTGGGAATTTATTTGGACAGAACTAGGATCAGATCCTAGGACTTGGACCTCACTTTATTCATATGTAAAATGGGAGTAATATAATCCTAAAATTGTGGGGGACTCAAGTAAAATCTCATTGGTAGAGTATGCTAACCCTCTAGGCTAAGAGTAATTGTATGATAAATGGGTATTTTTTCTATTTTTATATTCAAAAACTGTTAGGATGACTGCATATTACAGGAGCAAAAAGAAAGGAACCCTGTCTCTTGCATTTTTATGTGAATTAGAGGTTAAGCTTGTCAATTTCTTCAAAAAAGCCTGTGGGACTATTGGTAGGGATTGAATTGGATCTGTAGATCAATTTGAGGAGTATTCCCATTTTAACAACATTAAGTTTTCCAATTCATGCATATGGAATGCCTTTCCATTTATTTAGTTATATCGTTTCTTTCAATGATGTCTTACAGTTTTTGGTATATTGAGTTTTACACATCTTTTGTTAAATGTGTAGCAAGTATTTTATTCCTAAGTATTTTATTCCTCTCAGTTCTG
>NW_017733044.1:73726-78314 GCF_001890085.2 Hipposideros armiger | reverse complement strand
ATCAGCTGACTTATTTCACTTACCATAATAATACCTTCCAGGTCAATCCATGTTGTCTCAAATGATAAGATTTCATTCTTTTTTATGGTCAAGAATATTCCATTGTATATATGTACCACATCTTCTTTACCCGGTTGTTTATTGATGGTCACTGAGGTTGTTTGCATATCTTGGCTATTGTAAATAGCACCTGCAATGAACCTAGGGGTGCACATATCTTTTCAAACTAGTGTTTTGGATTTCTTCAGATAAATACCATGAGTTTTTTGGTATTGCTGGGTCATACTGTAGTTCTATTTTTACTTTTTGAGGAAGCTTCATGCTATTTTTCATAGTGGCTCCACCAACTTGCAATCCTACCAACAGTGCACAAGTTTTCCCTTTTCTCCACATCCTTGCGGACACTTGTTTGTTGATTTATTGATGATGACCATTCTGACAGGTATGAGGTGATATCTCATTGTGATTTTAATTTGCATTTCTCTGATGATTAGTGATTTTGAGCATCTTTTCATATGTCTATTGGCCATTTCTCCAAAGAGGAGACATTTGTCCTTGGAGAAATGTCTATTCAGGCCCTCTGCCCATTTTTTAATTGGGTTGTTAGTTGTTTTGGTGTTAAATTGGGTGAGTTTTTAATAAATGTTTGATATTAACCCCTTCTCAGATATATTATTGGTGAATATCTTCTCCCATTCAGTACATTGTCTTTCTGTTTTGTTGATAGTTTCCTTTGCTGTGCAAAACCTTTTTAATTTGATGTATTTTCATTTGTTTATTTATTCTTTTGATTCCCTTGCTTGAGGCAACATATCAGAAAACATTATTAAGAGCAATGTCCGAGAGTTTACCACTTATGTTTTTTTCTAGGAGTTTTATGGTTTTGGGTGTTACATTTAAGCATTTAATCCATTTTGAGTCTATTCTCTTATATGGTGTTAGAAGTTGATCTAGTTTCAAGTTTTGCATTTATATATCCAGTTTTCCCAACACCATTTATTGAATAACTATCTTTACCCCACTATTTGTTTTTGCCTCCTTTGTCATAGATTAATTGACCATACAGATGTGGGTTTATTTCTGGGCTCTATTCTGTTCCACTGATCTATGTCTGTTTTTATACCAGTACCATGCTATTTTCATTACTACTATAGCCGTGTAGTGTAGTTTGATATCAGGTATTGTGATACCTCCAAATTTGTTCTTCTTTCTCAAGATTGCTGTGGCTGTTCGAGGTCTTTTGTGGTTTCGTATATATTTTAAGATTTTTTTGTTCCAGTTCTGTAAAAAATGCCATTGGTATTTTGATAGGTATTTTATTGAATATGTACATTGCTTTGGGTAGCATGAACATTTTAACAATAATAATTCTTCCTATCCATGAGCACAGTATATGTTTTTATTTATTTGTATCTTCTGTTACTTTCTTCAGTGTTTTATAGTTTTCTGAGTACAGGTCTCTTACCTCCTTGAATAAATTTATTCCTAGGTATTTTATTTTTTATTTTTTGATGCAATTGCAAACAGGATTGTTTTCTTAATTATTCTTTCTCATAGTTTATTATTGGTGTATACAGATGCAACCAATTTCTGAATATTAATTTTATATCCTGCTTCTTTACTGAATTCATTTATTAGTTCTAATAGTTTTTTGGTGGGATTTTTAGGGTTCTCTCTATATAGTATCATGTCATCTGCAAATACTGACTATATTTTTAAAGATTTTATTGGAGGAATTGGGGAAGAGAACAGTGTTGGGGAATTGGGGAAGGGAACATTGTGTTTTTCCAGGACCTATCAGCTCCAAGTCAACTTGTTGTCCTTCAGTCTTAGTTGTGGAGGGCGCAGCTCAGCTCCAAGTCCAGTCACCGTTTTTTCAATCTAGTTGCAGGGGGTGCAGCCCACCATCCCATGTGGGAGTTGAACTAGAAACCTTGTTAGGAGCATGTGCTCTCACCAGCTAAGCTATCCGACCACCTGTTGGCAGCTCAGCAGCAGCTCAGCTTGAACACAGCTCACTACTAGCCCATGTGGGAATCGAACCGGCGACCTCGTTGCTCAGAGCTCACACTCTAACCAACTGCTCCACCTGACCGGCCCAATAATGACATTTTTAATTCTTCCTTTCCAATTTGGAAACTTTTATTTCTTTTCCTTGTTTCATTGCTGTGGCTATGACTACCAATACTATATTAAATAAAAGTGGTGAAAGTGGACATCCTTGTCTTGTTCCTGATTTTAAGAAAAACACTTTTAGCTTTATACCCTTGAGTATAATATGATATTAGCTGTGGGTTTGTCATATATGGCCATTCTTATATTGTGTTATGTTCCTTCTATTCCCATTTTTCTGAGAGTTTTCTTCATATATGGTTGCTGTATTTTGTTAAAAGCTTTTTCTGTATCTATTGATATGATCATATTATTTTTATCCTTCATACCATATCTTGTGCATCATATTGTTTTGCATATATTGAACCAACCTTGCATCCCAGGAATAAATCTCGCTTGACCATGGTGTATGATCTTTTTAATGTATTGCTAAATTTGGTGTGCTAATATTTTGTTGTGGATTTTTACCTTTATGTTCATCAGGGCTATTGGCCTATAATTTTCTTTTTCTGCAATGTCTCTGTTTGACTTTTGNATAGTGGGGACCAGCAGGCAACATCTGGAACTAGTGTTTCTTCACATGGGGCTTTAACTAAGGCCAACCCTTGGGGAATGGACTTGTCGGAATTGTTTGTACAGGGGGCGAGGTGATACTGGGAAGCTGGGACGCCAGGTTCCAGGTGGGCACAGAGGAGCCAGGGGCAGATGCCAAGTCAGCAAACCATACTCAACATTCTGTAAGCTTGGACCACCTGAGTGGGGGAAAAGCCAGGGAGGAAGCAAATCCTAGAGGAGCTGGCCTAGACCAACCTTACCGAGCCCAGCACAGAGTGCTGAGCCTATGTAGTGAGGCATCACAGGGTCACTGCCCTGAACTTCTTCCTGGGTCTGTGGACTGTGGTGGCAGGTGAGGGTTGGCCATTGAGGACTGGTGCCAGGAAAGGGAACTAAGACAGGATATAACATGGGGCAAAGAACATGTGTGTCCTACAAATCCCTACTAGGATGGAATTTGCCAGTTAAGTTTTGTGACTTGGAATTTTACAACATTCTCAGAGACATGGAGAGATAGGGTGACTTCTTTGTAGATGTTTCAGATGAGAGATCTACCCTCAGTAAGCAGTAAACTAACTTCAGACCAATCCTCCACACTGTCCTTAGCTTGCTGAACATCAGCCACTTGACTGTTTTAGAAAGTCCCCTCCCCAATGCTGCCCTTTGGGGAGGGGCACAAAACACTCATCCTTTATTGCCACACCAGTCCCCCCACCTCCACTTCTATCTTGAGCATAACCCTGGTTTATAATTCCAGTCCATGTCTTTCTATTCCCCAAACTCCCAAACTGACTGATTCTCTGTAGAACAATGGCAGTGAGGCCAGGAATGTTGCCTAGGGGATGGGGTGGTGATGATGAGGGCAGCTTGGTTACACTGCTTTCCTCTGAGACGTATCACACTGACATTTTAAACATTAAATGTCAAACATTGGTCATGGTTGGAATAAACACGGTAGAGAATATCCCTTTATTACAATGCCAGTGGGAATTTATTTGGACAGAACTAGGATCAGATCCTAGGACTTGGACCTCACTTTCTTCATATGTAAAATGGGAGTAATATAATCCTAAGATTGTGGGGGACTCAAGTAAAATCTCATTGGTAGAGTATGCTAACCCTCTAGGCTAAGAGTAATTGTGTGATAAATGGGTATTGTTTCTATTTTTATATTCAAAAACTGTTAGGATGACTGCATATTACAGGAGCAACAAGAAAGGAACCCTGTCTCTTGCATTTTTATGTGAATTAGAGGTTAAGCTTGTCAATTTCTGCAAAAAAAGCCTGTGGGACTATTGATAGGGATTGAATTGGATCAGTAGATCAATTTGAGGATTATTCCCATTTTAACAACATTAAGTTTTCCAATTCATGCACATGGAATGCCTTTCCATTTATTTAGTTATATCGTTTCTTTCAGTGATGTCTTACAGTTTTTGGTATATTGAGTTTTACACATCTTTTGTTAAATGTGTAGCAAGTATTTTATTCCTAAGTATTTTATTCCTCTCAGTTCTGTGGCATTTTATATACTGAAATGAATATTGGCATCTAACAAATCTGGGTGTAAATTCTGGCTCTGTTACTGACCACGTTGTGACATTGGGCAAAGTATTGGCTTCTCTGAACATCTGTTTCCTCATCTGTAATGTGGGCGTCATAATTCATTCCTGGTGGGATTGGTGAGGGGATGACCCTGGGTAATATATGTGCAAGTACACAACATGGCACAAGTAAATATTAGTTTTATTTCTTCCTTTACTAAATCTGCAGTAAAAACTGTCATTTTTTCCACATATGACATCTTGTCCTCATAGACTAGATTAAAATAACCCCAATAGAATTGGGGGGAAAAAAAGATCTGTCTACTTTTTAGATATTTAAAAATAATTTTTCACTCTAATTTTCTCTTCAGTGATAT
>NW_017733044.1:69763-71253 GCF_001890085.2 Hipposideros armiger | reverse complement strand
GTCTGAACCGCTGTGCAGACAGAAGTACTGGAGCAGTGCTGGCATCCCTGTTTCTCTAGGTAATGTTTTAGTTTGATTATTTATATCTCAGTAATAACATTTTAAAAGATGCCAAATGATGACTGTAACATTTCTTTAAAAATGAATAAATATAATTGTAATATGTAAATATAATTGGAGTAAATATAATGGAAAGAAAACCCAGAAAAAAAAATAGAAACACCTTACATGCTACAAAAGAAATGATTGAACATCTCCCTTTCTATCAAGTTCTGTTTTTAATCCCTTTCCATGACTTTCTATAGAATGTTGGGCTACTTGAGCATTTCCGTATCAATTTAGAGAATCTGATGTTTCCAGTAGTCAAACAAAAGCAAAGACTTTTCTTCCTTTTGCCTCTGCCTTGATTTGAGTGCTGTGCACCATCCCCAATATGTATGGAACATAAAATCTAAAGTACTGACTGAGGTGCTCACAGCATTGTGCTTTAAACAGGACGTCCATGTCTGGCTCCACAATGCACTTAGTTAAAGCACAGCTTTTAAAATGCTGGTTATATCAGGCATGTCTCTCAGAACATCAGTGCTAGCCTGGGAGGAGCACAAGACACAGAATGTGGGATTTTTACTCAAAAGCCAGTGCTGTGAGAGATCTATTTCCCATAAAACAAAATAGATTGTGCTGACAGTGCTTGGGATCCCAGGGACACCTAAGGGAGAGTTTTCTCATTTGTGAAAACAAATTGAAAGCAGAAGCATTTAGCTCACCAACTCTATCCTAATAAACATTTAAAAACAAAAATCAAACAAACAAACAAAAACCCACAAGATTTCTCAAGCTAGCAGGCATGTGGAATAATTTGAAGCTTTTAGGAAAAGAAATATGTCTATTTACCTATCTAGATAGATAGCATATTTTCATATTTCATATACATGAGTATATTATAAATTGTATTTTATACTTTATATAGTAGTACATATATGCTTCACTTTGAGTACTGTGCTTCTATATATAATAAAAACTGTTGAAAATTATTTTATTGCGCTATGGGCTGAATGTCTGTGTCCCCCTCTACCCCCCTGTCCCTCCCCACTCCTGTCCAAAATTCATGTTGAAGCCCTAATCTCCAGTGTGATTTTATTTGGAAATGGAGCTTTTGGGAGGTAATTAGGGTTAGATGAGGTCATGAGGGTGTGGCTCTCCTGATGAGATTTTTGGCTGTATAAAATGAGGAAGAGAGAGAGGTCTTGCTCTCTCTCCATGTGCATGTACCCAAAAAAGTTCAGTGAGGACACAGGGAGAAGGAGGCCATCTGCAAGGTAGGAAGAATGCCCTCACCAGAAACCAAATCAGCCAGCACCTTGATTTTGGATTCCCTGGCTTCCAGAACTGTGAAAAAAAGTTCTGTTGTTTAAGCTGTGGTATTTTGATGCCAGCCTGAGCTGACATTGCATCACTTACAGCACACTAGCCCTGCATAATGGATGTTA
>NW_017733044.1:68018-69011 GCF_001890085.2 Hipposideros armiger | reverse complement strand
CCACTGCTTACCTCGGGCCTGCAGGTCCTCGAGAGCTGTGGAAGAGAAGCTTCAGTGAAAGTTTTGGCTGACTCTCTGCCACTGAAAGTACTCAGGCTGCCAAACGCCATCTGCAGCTGTAAAGGCTTCAACAGTTTATGGGTGGGTCCAGCCAGCTAGGAGCTGAGAGTGCCCCTGGTAATGCAGCTCTAACTGGGGACCCAGGGCGTCACCAATGTGGTGTGCATATGCAGATTTTACCAGAGCAGTGCAGTCTCAGATTTGGCTCTTTAACAGAGGGTTCAGCATAGAAAATATGGTGCCCTTCTACAGGCTACCGGTGAAGTAGGCTCCACACAGGTAAAATGGCTGCTGTCCCTCCAGCCCTCACTCAGGAGCCACACAACTCAGTCTTTACCAGCGTGTGTCTGGCGCTTCTCAAGTTGCTGCTTCTCCACCAGAGCCCAGGTGAGTGTTTACAAGTGAGTGAGTCTGATTGTGAGGGTCCTTTAAGAGGATCTCTGGGTTTCCAGTCTTTTTCTGTCCCACTGCAATGGACATATAGAGTCCTCGCTGATTTTCACTGTTAGATGTTGTGGGGGCTTCTATTCCCAGCACAGGACCCCTGGGGCAGGGAGCCCAGTGTGGGTCTGGGACTCCTCCCAGTGTTCAACCACTATCTTTGGGTTTGGGGTCAGCTTGTGTTGTGTCTCTACCCCACCTATCAGTCTCAATGTGATCTCTTCTTTATATCCTTACTTATAGGGGTTCTGTTCAGCTAGTCTTCAGATGATTCTTAGGAAAGGAAGCATTCTTGATAAAGTAAAGAGTGGCCACTCTCCTGTCACTTAATAATTTTGTAGGACAAGATGAAACTCAACTCTTTATGAATGGTTGATATAAATATGGGTAAAGCTGATTTCTGATTATTAGCCAAATGAGCAGAGATAATAGATAGATAGATAATAGGCCTCATAAATTGTGCCTTAATTTTAATGATTCTGAGCAAAGCAT
>NW_017733044.1:42710-65580 GCF_001890085.2 Hipposideros armiger | reverse complement strand
AAGGGTGGACTAGGCACTGGCATCAGTGCATAGCTTCCCAAGGGGAGTACTTTGAAGGTGACCATAGTGATATTCAGCAATGAGGTATGTAGCACTTTTTCTAGGATGCGTTCACGAACATAATTATCAGAACTTGTATGCGACACTGCTGAGCAACAGCAGCTAATGAAGACTTTCCCCACCCATTTGCTAGATCCCATTTATCAGTCTTCAAGTTTCTTTCAGGTCTTAAAATAAGCTGTGGCCATTTGTATTGCCAACCACATTTCTGATGGGAAGCTGTATGGAGTAGAGTTGGGGACACGGAGCTCTGAGACCAGACTGTCTGGGTTCAAATTTTAGCTTTGCCACTTAATAGCTGTCTGACCATCAGCAAATGACTTTACCTTTCTGTACTTCAGTCCCCTCTACTGAAAATGGTAGTGGTAATAACAGTATCCACTTCACAAGATGGTTGTGACATACTAAATTGTGAGGTACTTGGCCCATATTGCCTCTGATACTATCCATCTTTCACACTATAGACTGTACCTTACGGAGTTAAAGAAGAATACCACTCATAATATCTCATCCAGTAATTTTATGTACATGTGTACTTTCTGTGCACTCACCTCTGCAAGTCCAAAGCTTCTTACAGCTAACACCTGAGACTTTCTACCTGGGGGCTCTTTACCAATAGTAGAAGACCACTCAGCCTACACCAGAGCAAGGTGCAAGGGCCACAAAGTGAATGCACCTGGAACAGCCCTTGACCAATGATAGAGAGTTTGTGTGTAAATGCCCTGGTTCCCTCATAACTCTGAGTGTATACTCTACATGGTCTCCCAGACTTCTGCAGCAAGATTAAACTCTAGAGGTCTGCAGCAGAAACTAGCTTATTAATGCACTTTCTTGTTTCTCTGTGGTCTCTGCCTTACTCTCCACCACCTGGCCAGTGCTTTTTGGAACCACCCCCCAAATAATGATTTACACTTCAATCCTTGTCTCAAGAACTGCTAGTGGGAAGTCTTGGGCATCATCATGGGCATGGGATTCATAGCCTAATTGAAATGGTAGAACTGTTCTGCATTATGTGCTTGTCTCCTACTTAGTAAGTGAACTCTTCCCAGGATCAGCAGAGAGCAGGGACTGATGTGTCACATTGAGAGGCAGTGTCACTTGAGAAGTGACTTTGCTTATGCATTGATGTCGCTGCTCTGATTCACAGAGCATCAGAGCCTCTTCAAGATGAGTCACATCCCAGCACAGACAGGAGTGAATCTTAGGGAGACAATATCAGGATCCTCACAGATGAATCGTCTCCTGTAAAGTCTAATGGGAAAGAATATGACTGAAACAATCATTCATTTGTTCCCAGCAGCTATTTTAGTGACTTTTAAGAGTAAGTGTAATTCCATGAATGTCTCATCCAAACTCTCTTAAGAACATGCTCATTTGTATTTTCAGATCAAATGTAGATTCACCAAAGTGCATTGCCATTTGGCTTCTGGTCAGGAAGGTGTGAAGGGCCCTGGGGCTGCCCCCCTGCCATTAAAGGTAATGAAATACAAAGGTCATTGAAGATGAGTGTCAGCAACTTTATAATAACTAAGTGCCATCAGATACATGC
This sequence comes from Hipposideros armiger, assembly GCF_001890085.2. NCBI lineage: Eukaryota > Metazoa > Chordata > Mammalia > Chiroptera > Hipposideridae > Hipposideros > Hipposideros armiger. Next base: position 63,971 of record NW_017733044.1, on the reverse strand, counting down.
TTCTGATATGTATGGAAAGCACCTTCCAGAGAGCTATACCTGAATTTATATGTATTCTGTAAATTCTGACTAGCTAAGATATTCAAAGGACATTTACTTTGACAAAATTGTGCTCACTACTCATTCAGAAGTCATAGCATTAAGCATATCATATTTATTTTCCAAGTTTCAAGGATCCATCATCCCAGATATGTGAATGGTCCTTTGCCCCAGTTTCATGGTCAGTGTCTCAGAAGCACTGTGGTCTTCAAGTGAGACTAGTAAGCAAACTAGACCCTCTTCCTTTCCTCTCAGCCACTCTTTCCTGAGGACATGGAAGAAGGCTGGATTAACTTGCCAGAAAAGGGGCAGCTAATGGATGGAAACCTACCTAGAAAATAGATTGCTTATACATGGTATTTATCACCCAGGGCATGACAAAGACACGTGGCAATATAGCAAAATTTGGTTAATCAACTAAATACATAGGTGATGCTAATAAGGTGAAGGGAAAAGATTAGGAAAAAATGAGATAAAACCAGGAGAGAAGTCAGTACCCCAAATATATATGTCGATGTCCAGAACTGGCTATAAGCTCATCAGCAGCAATGCAAAAAGGGAGACACAATCAGCATCATGACTCACAGCATCCAAGTGGTAAAAATAGACCATGGGCTCATGAAAAGCTCTCTATTTCTGTTCCTGAGATGAGATGCAAAGTTCTCACTGAAGCAACACTGCACTGCAATGAGCAGCATAGCCCCAAACACTCCAATGCCTTCCTCCCCCCTGCCCAGCTCTCCAATCTCTCTTACCCTACTCTAGCTTTTCAATTACTCTTATCAGCACAACTCGCTTATTAAATCAATGATATGCCTTTTATCCTTAAGTAGAGAATAAGCTTCACAAGGACAGAGGCTTCTTTTGGCTGGTTCCCTGTTGTACCCCCAACACTGAGAATGGTGCCTGATATAGGGAGTTTGCTCAGTGCATATTTGTTGAATGATTGGATTGAATAAACTTTATTTAATCAGGTCTGTTTTTTAGAAAGGAGATCCACAGGATCCAGTGAGAGCAAACATTCTTGGTGTGTGGGTCTCTGATTGCTTGTTTCAGTGCAATGTTAGATTGTATCATATCTACTCCAAGGATCACTTGAAGATGCATGTGCATAAAGGTACCACAGAAATAACAAAAATGTTTAAAGAAGCTCATCAAAAGAAAATAGGAAATGGTGGAGACTGGGACGAAGTGAAGAAACCCATGCAAGGTGGACTTGGTCACCTTCAGACCACTTGTGGGCTGACCATTCCTAACCTTGGCTCTAGGACCCATCTATGGTTATGAGGCTATTTGAGGGGTTGGGTAATCAGGTTTTATTTTCCCTATTATGAAGCATGGAAGTTATTAGTTTTTCATTTTCTTCAGAGTCGAGCAAGATCCTAACTTGAAATCTATGGTTCATGAAGAATAGCTTTTACTTCAAAAAAGTGAAAGAAGGCCAGTGGGCCTTGAGCACAGAAAGTTCAGTGAGAGGCAAGAGTTGAGAAGTTGGCTCATGCTGAGTCTCTTAAGCTGCATAAAGGTCTTTGGTCTGTACCCCAGGGGCAATGTCACTGAAATAATTTACTCAGGTGTGTCACAAGAACAATTGTATTCATGAGACCCCTATGGCTACTGCACTGACCAGGAATGATTGTACAGGAAGAGCTAGAAGATGGTTGAAATGGCATGGGTAAGAGATGATAACAACTTGGTCTGTGGTGACAGGGGAGATGGGTGAAATAATCATCAGAACTTGTCAATGACTCAGTTTTGATGGAGAAAAGGAGGTGGTGGCAAAATAGACTCCCAAGTTTGGGACTTGGACATGTGAAAAGATGGTGGGACTGTACACAAACACTGGGTAGGGTGAGAAATGAGCAGAGGGTTTTGTGCACATTGAGCTTGATACTTTTGGGAGGTTCTAGTGGAGATTCTAGTGGGTCTGGTGGCCATTACATGTGGGTGATAGTTGGCACCATGGACTATAAGTAGACTATGAGTGAGAAAATAATTTAAACCCAACACTAAAAGGCTGTACAGAGAAGGATGGCTTGGCAGAAAGTAGGGGGGAACACTTGGGGAGGGAGCAGGAAAAACAAAAGAAGATGCAGTTAGGGAAGCCACGGGGGGTGGGGGGGGGACTTATCTCAGGGAGAAGGAAATTGCCAAAGGGACAGATGTTTCTGAGAGGTCAAGCATGGTGAGCCATAAAAATTGCCCTCTTGGCTCATTGGCATTTAGGCAATGGGTTTTTCAGTGGAATAGGGAGAGGTGACCAGATTGATTCCTTCATATGCATGTTCCTAGAACTGCCCTCCTCACCCAACCTCACAGCCAAATTTGGGTCAATTTTAGATATCCACATTAATTTCTGATTCTTTGGGCTTTGTTTTTTAGTGGCACTGCACCATTTATAATAAAATTTGAATTTAATAGGATCCCTGGTGACCTCCATCTATATTTGTTTTTCATAGTTTGCTTTTTTGGAAAAAAAACCAAAAAACAAAACAATAATGCTGGAAAAAATAGAAGGCAGCAGGAAAAGAGGAAGGCAAAATATGAGTTGGATTGAGTCCACAGAAGAAACCATAGGCATTAAGTCTATAAGTTCTGAACAGGGCTGCTGAGGATAGGACATTGTGGACATCATTCATTCATAGGGTCGCCAGGAGTTGGAGCAAACTCAACAGTACATAACACACAGTTTGCTTCATTAACCAGGTCAGGGTATGTCAGCTGACTGGCTGACCTCAGTATTCTCCTTAGAAAGCCAGGTTTTAGACATCAGAGCATAGTGGGGCTAGGGCTTATTGAGGAGATCAGAAATCCAAATACAGGAGGGAATAGGTTTACCCTGGAGCACTTGAAGCAAGTGTACACCTGAAACTAATAAAAAAGAAAGAAAAAAAGAAAAGAAAAAGTAAAAAGAAAAAAAAGTACTGAAAAAAAAGAACTGTCAAACAAGAATTCTATATTAAACAAAACTCCTTAAAAAAATGAAAGCTAAATAAAGACATTCTCAGATGTACAATTTTAAATAAATAAATAAATAAAATAAAAGTAAAATGAAATGAAAAAAAGTCTGTAGATAATGATATGTCATTGAAAGTTTCAGCACTTCTCAGTTTCCCTATTCTGCCAAATGTTGTGGCCCAGCAATAACCAACCAAAGGGTGACTACAGAACAACATTCATAAAGGGAGATCACTTCTTTTAAGGAGTTCAGAATATATACATCACAGGATGGCAGAAATGAAAGACGGTCTAATATTATCTCAATGCTGACCCTGAGACTTATGGTATGATTTAGCTCCCCCAACCATTAAGCCCTGGCCCCAGTTCATCCCTAGTGTTTTGATTTGGCACACCAGTTTCCATTTATAAATAACCTCAGGGAAGAATTTTCCATCTAGGTTAATACAGCTGTGGCTGGGAGCATACCCATTGCCCAGTGTTTCCAGCTAGGGTCTGTCAATTCAGGCATACCTGTCTTTAGCAAGTTTTAATACCAAGGGCACATGGAATAAGGTAAATTAAACCTTTATCTAAAATATGCCATGAGTCCAAGTGGCAGCACACCCAACATACCCAGAAAAGGAAAATACAATTAAGATGACACATCCAAGCTGTCAGGAAACCAAGCCAGGCTTAGGAGAAATAAACTCCCCCTGAAGAGATGGAGAGCATAACAACAGTCCTCCCTGATGCCACCAGAGTTAAGGGTGGCCAGAGTTCTGATATATTGTCACTTTTCCCCCCTTCAAACGCTGGAAAAATAAGATCTCAAACTATAAACTTTTGGAAATTCAAGTATCTCAAAGTCATAACATTAATGCACACCAGAAAAGGTCCTTATCTGGATGCCTCAGACTGGCCTCATTACTGAAGAAGAACAATGACCCACCTCTGTAGGCACAACCCAGGGATTGTTCTCACCTAAAGTAAAAGCCTCTGTTGTTTTCATTCTGGCTTGTTTAAAGTCTTCTGTGCTGCAACTTCCAGGGCAGTGGCTTTTCATTGATCTGCCAAGCGAAGTCAGCATGGTCCACAACAGACCACACTGATTCCCAGAATTGACAGAGATGTGTGCCCTGTGAGCCCCAAGTCCGATGTGAATGGCAGGTTTGAGTCAGCCATACAAGGAGAGAAGTTGGGCAGTGGGCGAGGCAGCCTGCAACCCAGTTACTCATTCAATCAGGAGGGGATATTAGAATAAAGGAGAGACTGGACCCTAAGACAAGGATTTGAGTGCATCTGGCTTCCTTGGGATGTGATTCAAGGGGAAGAGTGGGGAAGTAAGCAGGGAAGGGAGGGAAGCCAATAAATGGCTCTTATCAAGAGTTGTCATCATGGGTGACTGGGGTCAGTCCAGCTGGAGGAGTTATGGAAGATGAAGTAGGACCTCTTCAGAGTTACAGTTCCCGTGGGCCAGGGGCTGATGGCTTCATTCTTTTGCCTATTGTAGCTGAGGGTACTCCTGGAGGCACTGACTCCTTCCCCAGCCCATCAAGCACATGGACTAAGACAGGGGTGGGCAAACTTTTGAGAGGAAGAGTCGTCAGAGGTTCAGCAAACTGTGGCTAGTGAGCCACATGCGGCTGTTTGGGTTCGTACATATGGCTCTGAAGTAAAATTGAAAATGAAAATAAAACTATCATAGTTTCATTCATATATTTTTTTAATAAAGATTTTATTGGGGAATTGGGGAAGGGGAACAGACAAGTTGCTGTCCTTTTGTTCTTCAGTCTAGTTGTTGGGGACATCACTTCACTGGTCCATGTTGGTATTATCATTGTGCTTTTCCCATCTGAGGCAGTCACTCACTGGCCATTGGATGGCTACTCATGGCAGCTCACAAAAGCTTATGCCCACTGCTGACCAGCCCCACTGCAGCCTATGCCATCGCCAGCGACTCACGGCAGCCCAGCTCCAGGTCAAGCTGTTGTTCACCATCTTGTCTGTAGAGGGCACAGCGTCACTGGCCTTCAATGTGGGATGTGAACCGGGGCCCTGCTGCTCAGAGCTGATGTCCCAAGCCAACTCCTAACCAACACACCACTCAGCTGGCCTTATAAAATCTTTAAAGGATATTATTCACATAAGGGATATTATTTACATAATTTACACAATCACATAATGTGATTATGTAAAAATATATTTATGGCTCTCAAATAATTTTTAAATTGTTGTGAGGGACAGGATTGGCTCTTCCAGGGGTCGGCAAACTTTTGAGACAGAACGTACCCAAAGAGCCGCATGTTGCTTGCGAGCCGCAGCTTGCCAACCTCTGGACCAAGATAACACTTTTGTTTGGTTATGGTTGGATGCCATTGGTGCATGCTGCTGTGATGAGTGTCAAGAGTGGACCATCAACATCTGCAACACCAGGAATGCTCAAACTTTTTTTTTTTTTTTTTGCCTTTCAATATGCTCTTCACTCAAACATCAATCATCAATACACCAAACAGTAAAGCACACAGAGTAATACAATAATTGGGTAAAACAGAGGAACAAACCAGTCCCAAAGTCCATCAGAGTCCTGGTGGAGCAATAAAGTGTGGCTGGTCAAGGAGGTGGGTCCAGCAGAGGTTGGGTCTGAGCAGAGCAGAGCAGAGTGGAAGGTTCTCAAAGCAGAGTGGCAGCATGGTCACCTCTCAGTCCAGACTGGCTCTCTGAGCTGCAAAAGTCCTCAGTTTTTAAGCAGTACTGAGTGCCTTTCTGACATCACCTTATCAGGCCAGCCAGCAACACTGACATCATCATATCTTCAGTTAGCAGACCTTTGGGGTGTAGCTGGTTACACCCAATTACAAAGGCAACCAGGAAGCTCCCTGGGCGTTGTCTGCTAAGTTCTTTGTGCATGTCCAAAATGGAGTTACTCTTGCTCATTCAATATGGAGTCACTCTTGCTCATTCAATATGGAGTCACTCTTGCTCACAAAACTCATTCTAACAGCTTCCAGAGGTGCTGTACACAATTATTATACAAAGTTATTTGAACACTTGTTTGAGGATTTCCACAGGGTAAATTCCACTTCTCCTAAGAAGTTTTTTTAATGGTGACTTCGCACACAACCAGTATCTGTTGGCTTTCTGTCTCCATCCAACATCTGGAGAGCAGGCCCTTCTCAGCATGGTGTCGATTCTTGGTGTCTCGAGCAAAGAATTGAACGAGACACGGAAATAAAGTGCTGAAAGGGCAGTTTATTAGAAGAAAAAGTACACTTCAAAGACATTGAAGTGGTAGGGCTGAGTAGCTCAGTTGGTTAAAAGCTTGCTCAAGAGTGTGAGCTCTGAGCAACAGGGTTATCTGTTCAATTCCCACATGGGCCAGTAAGCTATGCCTGAGCTGAGCTGCTGCTGAGCTGCCAACAGGTGGCAGGATGGCTCAGCTGGTGAGAGCATGTGCTGCTAACAACAAGGTTGCCTGTTCGAAATGGTGGGCTACACCTGCCTGCAACTAAAGACTAAACTCGGCACCTTGAGCTCAGCTGCTGCCTGGGTGACTCAGGGGATACAGCACTTTCTCTTATCACAAGGCTGCCAGTTTGACTCCTGCATGGTGGCTACGCCCACCACAACTAATTGAACACAGCACCTTGAGCAGAGCGGCATGACTGGACTTGGGGCTGAGCTTGCTGCGCCCTCCACAACTAAGATTGAAGGACAACAACTTGGCTGTTCCCCTTCCCCAATTCCCCAATAAAATAAATCTTAAAAAAAAAGAAAAGAAATTGAAGCGGGCTGAGTAGTAGAGAATGGCTCAAGGGCCATTATTAGAAGAGAAAGTACACTCCAAAGAGTTTGGAACAGGCCAAGCAAAACAAGGAGCTCAAAAGGCCCCAAACTGTTTTTTGATTCATCATCTTTATTCCCATGTATGTAGTTCTTGAAAAGGTGTAAATAATACTTTACCCATGGCTGGTGAGAGCCTGGGCTTTCCTAGAAGATACTTCTTGGAGCTCTTACTACTTAACCACCTCCTTCGTATGAAGCCCTGTTCCAAGCCCATCCCTCTGCACCAACAGGAGCCTAAATTTTGCCACCTTCAGACTGCTGTGAGCACAGGACCCCAGAGGGAAGGGAGCTACAGGGCCCACAAGGAAGCATCTCACTGCACCTTCTCAGCACACACGGCAGGTATCACCAAGGTTCCTCCTGTGGTTTCTGAGGACTTCCCAGTTGGGAAAAAAAAGTGGACAGTCAGCAGATGTGAACAGGATGTCTGCAGCCAGCCATGCCTTCTCTGCCATCTGACTAGGAGGAAAGCAGCCTGCACATGCCTTCTGTCAGCCATCTGTCTCCTCCTTGTCCAGCACACACAGTGGGCACAGTTTGCCCAGAACTCATGGATTCTATGCAAGGAGCTCATTACCAAGAAGGGCTGAGGGGATAGCCAGGAGGCACACTATTCCTGCAAATCAAGGAACCCCTAAGCAGGGGAGTTAGGTCAGTAAGCAGTAGTGGTCCCTCTTCAAAGCCCCAACCTAAAGGAGTCACTCAGACATAACTACACAGAAGGGTCTGGATCTCCCCAAGCCACAAATGTGGGCTGATAAACAAAACCCAGTGGGGAAAACATTGTCTGAGAAGAGGAGATAAAATATAGATAAGACAGTTGGGAAGAAGGTTAAGAGATTAAAAATGTTAACAATGGGTATGTGAAAAATTAAAATTAAGGGGCATAATATTTAAGTATCAGATAACTTAAGAGACCCAATGAAGAAAAAGGTGGGTAAAATGAAAGGTTTAAAATAAATATTAAAACAAACAAACAGAAATCATAGAACCAACAAAATTAAGAGGAAAGTCTAGAAGTTAAAGATTGCATTTTAAGTAAAAACAAAAACCAAAGTGTTAATATAAGACTAGGAATTGGAAACTAAATAAATACAGTTCTTCAAAATTATTTTTAAAAGATATGATTGCTCAAGCTTCCAGTCCCACATCCCCCACAGGCACACACTGGAATAATCATCAAAATTGAAAAAACAAAAATAAATAAAAAAGAAAGAGGTAGAAGTAAGGAGCTTAAAGACTAAATAAAGGGTATCCCTCTCAAGGCACTATGAGAAACACAATTTCTTAGATGATGAATCCTGCAACAGAATGAGTTTATAGTGATTTAAGAAAGTAACATGACATAAAAAGACCATCAATAACATATATAATGGAATACTACTCTGTCATAAGAAAATATGAAATAGTGTCATTTGCGACAACATGGATGGATCTTGAGTTTATAATGCTAAGCAAAATAAGTGAGACAGAAAAAGTCAAGAACCATGTGATTTCACTTATATGTGGTATATAAAACTGAATACAACAAAAGAATAAGAAAAATAAATGAAGAAACAAAACTTATAGACACAGACAATAGTTTAGTGGTTACCAGAGGGTAAGGGGGGGTGCGGTGGTAGATGAGGGTAAAGGGGATGGAATATGGTGATGGAAAGAGAACTGACTCTGGGTGCTGAGTGTGATATATAGATGGTGTATTATTACAGAAGTGTACACCTGAAATCTGTGTACCTTTACTAACAGTTATCACCCCAATAAACTTTAATTAAAAAAAAAAAAGAATTCCACAGACTCGAGGTGTAAATCTCTTTCGAGTATCAGTTTACTGTGTGATGTCCTTGGATCCCTGTAATTTTTGTGGCAACCCCTGGCACAGACACCTCTCTCAGTTTTCAAACTGATGGGCTAAAGGCATGTCTTATTTAGCCCATGTGTGTGTGTGTGTATACAGTTACTTGTCATAAAATAAATCTGGAACTCTAGTTTCCCTTGGACTGTTTATTTTTTCTCCCTAAACTTATTTAGAAAGTATACATGTTATTTATATCATTAGATATCACTCAATTTTTTTATTGTTTTTTTAGATTTTATTAGGGAATTGGGGGAGAGGAACAGACAAGTTGCTGTCCCCCCATTCCTCAGTCTAGTTGTGGAGGACATCGCTTCACTGGCCCATGTTGGTATTATCATTGCGCTCTTCCTGACCTAGGTAGTTTGGTCACCGGCCACTGGACGGCCACTCACGGTAGCTTTACGGCAGCCCACTGCAGCCTCACTGCAGCCTACGCCGTCGCTGGCGACTCACGGCAGCCCAGCTGTAGGTTGAACTGTTGTTCACCACCTTAACTGTAGAGGGCACAGTGTCACTGGCCCTAATGTGGAATCCAAACTGGGGCCCTGCTGCTCAGAGCTGGTGTCCCAAGCCAGCCCTTAACCAATGCACCTCTCTGCCAGCTCGATATCACTCAAAATTTTAATATGCATTTCTTATTGTACAAATTCTAGAGTTAATGCCATCACCATCCTTCTCCTTAATAATCCTCTTCTTGCCTTACATTATTGTTCAATATTTCGTTCTTTCTCACTTTTCTAACATCAGAACTCATCATTATTATTGACTGTCATTTTCGTTGCTATTATTTTCTATAGTTAACACTTATTATTCTTCACTTACCTTTTATCGTGAATCCCATTTCTACTTCTGTGATCAATTTCCTTTTGTCTGGAATACAGACTTTGGTAGTCCTTTTAATGAATATCTGTTTTAGTGGTTCATTCTCTCAGTCTTTGGCCTAATGCATTTTATTCTCATTTGTGAATGATAATTTAACTATGTATAGAATTCTACGTTAAAAGTATTTCCTCGGGAACTTTGAAACTGTTATGGGTTTTCTTATGGTTTCCATGGCTGTTGTTTTTGGTTTGCCCTTTTTCTATAGGGAATCTATATTTTTCCTCTATTAAAGATCATATTTTTGTATAGTTTTACTATAAGACATGTAAGTCTGCAATTACTTATATTTACCTTGCAATTATGTGTTTATGAATCTGAAGATTCATATCTTAGTTCTGATAAATTCTCAAATCTCTTTAGACATTCTCTCTTCTGTATTCTCAATGTTCTTATTCTGGAATTCCCGTTTTATTCTTCTGGAATTTCTACTAGCTGATTGAGGGACATTCTCATTTTTATCTTCCTACCTTTTAATCTATCTTACATATTGTTTAACTTATACTGAATTCTAGGTAGTAGCATCAGTTTCATATTCCAGTTCATTAATTCTCTCATCAGATATCTAATTTGCTCATTAACTCAACTATCTTGTTTTAAATTCAATATTTATTTTTATTTCAGGAAATTCCAATTTGTCTTATCTCTTTGATAATATATTTTCCCAATGTGGATTTAGTTCCTTTCTGTATGCCTTGACTATCTTAAAAGATATGTATTTTAGCACCTCTGTCTTATTTTTGCATCATATGATGTTCTTGGAAAGTTTCTCTATCTGCTGACCTAGGCTCATAGGGGATTATTTCTTGGTAAATTTAAAAATTTAAATTGTGACCCTTCTCAGTGGAACTCTTAACTGAAAATTCTGGTTCATGATTTCCTGAGGTGAAGGTGTGTCTGACAGGTACCCTTAGGGATCACTAACTTGAGACTTTAGGTTAGTTTCTCAGCTTAGGGGTTTCATGATCATGCAAATACTAAAATTTAAAACCACAGATACACAGGATGTTTAGTTTCCAGAAGAGAACTTTCCCCATTCCCGGGTTAAGTGGACCACCCCCCCCCCCATTTTCTCCTTCATTGCACTGATGAGTGGAGTGATTCTAGACAGTGCTTTCATTGGATGTGTCTTCATTTGAAATTCACATCTTTATGTAGGGGGTCTCAGTTTCTACTGTCTTCTTGAGGATACCTAAGGCCTTTTCTTCTTTCTCTACATGACCACTAAAACTCAAGGCTTGTTTACTAAGACTGGTCTCTCTCCCCAAGGATGCAACAGCATCATCTTGAATTTCAGGCTCTGTATTTCACTTCCCTCTTTAATTTTATCCCAGATTATCCTTTTTTCTAGAATCTTTGCTGTATTATATAGCATGCTTAGATACTTTGCCGTAGGAGGTTTTCAAGTTGTGCAGTCTTCCTCAGTTGTTAAAGCAAATTTCTCCTGAAAAATTTGAAGATCTATTTGTGACAACATGGATGGATCTTGAGATTATTATGCTAAGTGAAATAAGTCAGACAGAAAAAGTTGAGAACCATATGATTTCACTGATATGTGGGATATAAAACTGAAAGGAACAAGACAAACAAACAAACAAAAACTCATAGACACAGACAATAGTTTAGTGGTTACCAGAGGGTAAGGGGGTAGGAGAATGGTAGATGAGGGTAAATGGGATCAAATATATGGTGACGGAAGGAGAACTGACTCTGGGTGGTGAACACACAATGTGATATATAGATGATGTTTTACAGAATTGTACCCTTGAAACCTTTGTAACTTTACTAACCATTGTTACCCCAATAAACTTTAGTTAATAAAAAATTAAAGATCTAGCAATATCAGGTTTGTGTTTCAGAAGGACTAAAATAAGCTAGAAACTTGGGTTGGGGGCATGTGCTCTCTGTATAATTTCTAATTTATCCCTTTTAATATAATTCTCATTTCTGTGTTGGCATGATCCAGCATTATATGGGACCAATTTTTCTGGCTTTGAGGTTTGCTTCTGCCAAAGCCCACAAGCTAAAGATGAAGCACACCTATAGCCAAATGAATTTGGTTGTATTTAGTTACTGCAGCAAGTCAAATGGACTGTGTAGAATCTAGGGAGCACCCTCAGTAGGGAATAGAAGGTTCTTAAAGGATTGGGGCTTATGCTAAATGATTCCCAGGAGTAATAAGGGGAGGAAGCAGCTATGATGTCATACTGTGAAGAAGCATGGATAGTTCAGTAATTGGACATCTCAGTAATCTCTGTTCAGGAGGCGGAGGAACAAGGTAGGGCTGGGATAACCGTTGGTAAGAAAGGACCACTTTCTCAAATGAAAAAGATGAAGGCATTTTTGCAACTACAGTAGGTCTCTTGTGCAGAAACATGGTTTATGGGGATTGTTCATGTCCTGTTGGAAACACTGTATCATCAGCCGGGTTAATTTTTCATTTTCTCACTTCTCGGGGCTTAACTAACCTCTCAGTGAAATGTTTTCATCAAAGAGAAATCTCTTGTTCCAAAAGAAATCTCAGTTCTTCTGAAGCTCTGCAAAAGGAGCAGCTGCCAACTTGGCCCTGCCCATGTCCCACCTTCTGGTTTCCTGCTGAGTTATGATTTATAAGGGCCATAAAGCTATCATATATGTGACTTGTATCCATGTTCACTGCTAAAGCATATCTCTTAACTCTGTGTTTTCACTATTTTCTTGCTAATATATGAATGTGGTTTTATAGAAAAGAAAGTTCATAAAATTTAAATCTCATTCAGCTATACATTTAACCAATTGTTTTCACTCTTTAAAGCTCTTTAAAGCACAGTCCACAGAACATTAAGGAATTCACCTAATAAAAGTCAATTGCCATCTGTTGGCTATGTAATGAAATTAACAAAATAGGCAGGTGACCTGAGATGAAGACCATTTCCAACCTGTCCTCCTGAAGCCTTCACCCTTTGTCAGTTGTAGCAAACATACCCCAAAATGTAATGAAGCTGGCCCAGCGGGTTCCCTGTGTGCCTTATCCAATTTGTATTCCTTGTTCTTCGTTAGACCTATAAAAACAATCACTGACTGGCAGAGAATAATTGAGCAGTAAATGACCACAAGAATAAACTTGATATGTTAGCATAGGAATGCTATTAATAGATTGAAATGGGACTCATTTTCTCAAAAATCAGAATACTGATGAGTCTTTTAAATGACTGGTTTTTTAAACGTGTTTCTCATGCTGAGCTGGCCCTCACATACAGGTCCAGGGAGCAGGCTGTTAGTTAATTTCAAGGTGGGCCATGAATTCAACCCATGAGATTGCACATTTATTTCTGAGTCTTTGTAATAAAGAAGCTGTTTCTATATTAACAAAGCACTTAGTTATAGGAAAAAATGTGAGGGAATAATCATTTTTAGTTCTTTTCTTTTAGTTTATTTTAGCAAATCTGGGGTTTAGTAAAACCCCATTGCATGGGAAAAAGAAAATCACTCTACCATTTTGTTTTCGTGGGTACTTGAGATCTCATGTTACACTCAAGTCTCTTTTAGTAGATGACTTAATGATGTGAATGACGAGCTGGCATGTTCTCACTTTTTAAGTCATTTCTATGAACTTGGGGAGGTAAGAAACATATTATTCTTGCAGTTTTCCTTTTACAGTGTTCCATGAAATGGATCCTAGTAACAGCCAATCTATATCCCAGTTCTGTGCTATGTGTCTTTACTATTGATATATAGAGAGGGGGCCATCTAGCTCTGTTCATCCTTTGATCATTTATATTCCTCATGAAACTCTGGTCTACTGGAAACCCTTAGCATGCAGTGGATTTATCTCTCCCTCCATCTCCTCTCTCTCTCAGTTTCTGTCTCCCCCCCCCCAACACACACGTAAACCTCCCTACCACCATGCAAAACACTGCAGATTAAACCCATTTAGTAACTAACCCATGCTAAAGGATTTTCTGGGTAAATGTTAGAGGCTAAGATTCTCTCTCTTTAAGTTCATTTTAATATTGTATTTCTCCAATTCTAACATGTACACATTCTTTTCACATTTTAACATTTTGAAATAGGGATGCATTTTACAATCAGTGGCTTCTGAGACTTGATGAAATATAACAAGGTTTTCCCTTGAGCATATCTTTATGTATGTGGGTAAATATAAATGAACATTGACTGCATAAAACAATAATAATAAAGTATTATAAGGTTTAAATTTATATATTTAATAGATATAATCACATATATTTTATTATATATATAATTTAAAATAAGGATGTCAGTATTACTAAATTAGGAGATTATAATCAGGAGTAACATGTTCTAAGGTTCTTGTATTTTGCAGAAAGTACTAAGAGAACTAATTTATATTAAACTCAAATAAATTCAAAGGTACCATATCTTATTGGCTAAAGTCATTGCCACCCTTTTTTGAACAAAGTGATTTTTTATATTGTGGTACAATATATAATACATAACATAAAATTTACCATTTTAAATGTGCAGTTCAGTGACATTAAGTACATTTACATTTTGTGTAGCCATCACCACCATCCATCCCCAGAACTTTTTTATCTTTCCCAACTGAAACTTTGTATCCATTAAACACTAGCTCTCCATTCTGTCTTCCTAGTCGCTGGAAACCACCATTTTTGTTTATATCTCTATGAATTTGACTACTAAAAGTACCTCATGTAAGTGAAATCATACACTTATATGATACATGTCTGATGTATTTCACTTAGCATAATATTTTTAAGTTCTGTCCATATTGTAGCATATGTCAAATTTTCCTTCCTTTCTAAGGTTGAATAATATTTCATTGTATGGATAGAAAACATTTTGTTTATCCATTCATCTGTTGATAGGCACTTAAGTTGCTTCCACCTGTGGTTACTGTGAATAATGCTGCTATGAACATGGGTATACAAATATCTCTTTGAAACCCTGCTTTTGATTATTTTGGTTTCATGCCCAGAAGTGGAATTGCTGGATCATATTGTAGTTTTAAGTTTAATTTTTGAGGAACTGCTAAACTGTTTTCCACAGGAACTGTACCATTATACTTACCCACCAGCAATGTATAAGGGTTCCAATTTCTCCATGATGAAGTGATTTGAATATATATTGGGTTGTTGGAAAAGTCATGATGTATTTTGTCTATGGTTTTCAAAGGTCATTTATTTATATAAAGAACAAAGATCAATCAATGATATATTGCCTGTTTTGTTTGATAACCTTTTGCCATCTTTCAGTGAGCCTCATAATTCCTCGTTCATAGAAGGACCTGTCTTTATTTGTGAAAAACTGAACAAGGTGCTGATTTACAGCCTCATCTGAATTAAACATTATACCACGCAAGGAGCAAAACAAGTGGAAGTCTGATGGTGCAAGGTCAGGCGAGTATGGTTGGTGTGGCAACACATCCCATTTAAGCTCCAATAACTTTTGACAGGTGATCAAACTTGCGTGTGATCTCGCATTGTCGTGATGGAACACAGCTTCTTTACAATAAACAAGCTCTAGACGTTTTGGGATGATGGATTCATTCGAACTGTCCAATTGCCAATAGTACACATTTGAATTGATTGTTTGGTTCTTTGGTAGGAGCTTGAAAAACACAACACCTTTAAAATCCCACCACAATGAGAGCATAACCTTCCTCTGATGAATGTCTGCTTTCGATGTCATTTGAGGCGAATCATCGAACACCAAGACCATTTGTGCACCATATTTTTGTAAACAATCCACTTCTCATCACCAGTTATCAGTCACTTCAAAAAAGGATCGTTTTCCTCACGTTTAATGAGCATATTGCAGATGTTTATACGCGCCAGCAAATGAACTTCTTTGAGTTCATGCAGAACCCAAATATCAAGCTTGCTTAAGTATCCCAGCTTCTTCAGGTGGTCATGATTACTTAAACAATGGATGGTCAATGCTTCTGCAATCTTTCATGTTCTGTAACGTGGGTTTGACTTGATCAATGCCTTTATTTTGTCATCATCAACCTTGGTGGGCCTCTCTGACTGAGGAGCTTCGTTGAGATCAAAATCACCAGCACGGAATTTCGTGAACCATCGTTAGCACTGGCGTTCTTGTAGAGCATTGTCACCGTAAACTTTATGCAACTTTTCACAAGCTTGACGCATGTTTTTCCCTTTATGGAAGTAAAACAGTAAAATATGGCAAAAATGCACAGATTGGTCTTCCATCTTTAACTTGTTTTAAAATCTCCAAAACTCAACCAAATCGCTCAATTTTTTTTTAGAATGAAGCTAGAAGCTGTCAAATGACATAGCAATAACAAATGCGAATGACTCTAATACTTCCAAAATTGAATTAGTGCCATCTGTTGCAAACATGCGTCATGACTTTTCCGACAACCCAACATTATGAATTGAGGTGAGAGGTTTGGAATTTTCATTACTATTTTTGTGTTCTACTTAATATTTTACTATGCCTTTGTTATTTTAGCCAAAATAAGCTCTCTCTCTCTCTCTCTCTCTCTCTCTCTCTCTCTCTCTCTATCTATATACATATATATATATATATATCATATAATATATTGTTATATATCCCCAACCTGCTTCCCAGAGGCAACTCCTGTTCAATTTTCTTTTTGACAGTTACTGCCCTACCTTGATTGCTATATTCACCCAGTTATTTTTCGATCTGTTGATTTCAGATTCTGTCCAATGGACTCCCTGCTTTGAAAGGGTAGAATTTAGCTTAGAGGTAAGAATTTAGCTTTAAGTTTAGAATGTAGTTCACTAACACTATTATTAGTGAACTACATTCTATCGCCTCCACTCAACTTGTCAGGGTTGTATACTTTTGAGTTCTTTCATTGGTTACTATTGTATCTTTAAATGAACATTATTAAATCTCCACCTCCCGTCTTCCCACCAGGCAAGATGAGGCTGTGGGTGGCATGCTTGCCCACACTTCTTCCCTCAGTCCCAATTGCCCTCCCATTGATGTTGGCTGTGTCCTCACTTCTACATTAAAATGAGTGAGTCTAGCTTAGTAGCTATGAGTCAAACCCTAAAATCAGATTTCTGAGTGTGAGTCCGGTTCTGCTGGTTACAGGAGAAAGATATTGAGCAAGTTACTTAGCTTATTGGTGCCTCAGTTTCCACATCAATGAAATAAGGATAACAGCAATACCTTCCTCAAGGAGTTATTTTGACGATTATACAAGAAAATCCTTATAAAGATTTTAGCACAGTACCTGGCATTTAGGAAAGGCCCAATGCTTCTTGGCCAGATGATAATGATGATGATGGTAATGATAGCAATGATGAGAACTATGACAAAGGCAGCGATGATGATGGCTTTGTCAAGACTGGTAACCTTTAAAATCTGTTTTTTTTAATTATGTAAATTCCAAATGTTAAATTATTAAAGTTATCATAGAGATTATATAAACATAACTGACTGTAAACTCAAATTCTAGTGATAAAATAATATTTCTTCTGTACTGGTTTCCAGTATCATGACCTCCTGCACCAGAAGGAAAATATTCTTGTGTTCAGGTCAAGTTGATTCTTCTTTACATTCCATAACTGCTCAAAATAATGGGGAATTTTATTTCATGTTGTAGTTGAACCCATTGAAATTTTCATACAGTTTTTCTGGTTTTGTGGTTTTTTTCTGGAGTTTCTAAATGACTTTCTTTTAACATTGAGGAAAGAAACCTGTGCGTTCTTCCCAGCATCACTGATATCTTACAGCTTTGTGTTTGTTCCGTCTTTTCTGTTCATGAAGATGGCCTTTGTGAAGCGCACAGATGTTTGTTACAAATTGTACGTATTGTTGCTGGACAGCTGCTATACCAGGATTTCTTTTTATTCATTCCTGGAGTTATTCACTGTTTCTTTTATCTCTGATTACCCATTCCCTTGGTTTCCACTATCATTTTTTTCTAGAGTAGATTTGTAAGTTAGTTATTTAGAGAGGCTGTGTGTGAGATAAATTTTCTGAAAATGTGTATTGTTGTTGGTGTTTCCTATTTTGTTTTTGTTCTCATTGTAATGATTGCTTTGTTGGGTGCATAACTTAAAAGTTTTTCTTTGAACTTTGAAGGCATTACCCCATTGTCTTTCCAGTATGCTTTCTAATGAAGCCTGATGTCAGCCTATATGCCTTTGTCCTCTCAGCTATCGTTCATCTCCTCTCACAAATTCCAGGCTGCAGCTGCCTCGTTCAGCTTGCAGTGACTTTCCTTCTTCCAAAGATTTGCAGATCTCATCTACTATGGCTTTTAAAAGTTCTTTATTTTTAGCAAAGTTAAATGGACTTCAGGTATACAGTACTGTAATACATCATGCTAACAATTGTCACCCCAATAAACTTTAATTTTAAAAAAGTTCTTTATTTTTTAAAGTATTTGTTACTATTTTGTCTTCTATTAAAATCTCCTTTTATGATTTTACTAACATTATTAATGAGGTCTTCAAGAGAAGGAAGAAAAACAATATGTGCTCATCTTCCATCTTGTTTCAGAAGCATGGTTCCATTATGGCTACTTTCTTTGTCTCTCAAGTCTAATCCATTTCATGAAAGGATTGTTTTTCAAAGAACAAACTTTTGGCTCTGTTGATTCTCTTTATTGTATCTTTGCTTTCTCTTTCACTAGTTTCTGCTCTTTATTACCACCTGGTATGTATATTCCTTCCCTTTATTGTTATTTTTTTAGCTGATTTATTAATTTGGATGTTGATTTATTACATTTTACTCTTTATTCCCCTAACATATGCATTTAAAGCTATGTATTTTTCTCTAAGTATTGGCTAACCTGCACTCCTAGGTTTGACATGTTTGTTTTGATATGTATTTTTTCAATAGGATTCAGTTCTCAGTAACTTTACATTTTGTTATGATTCTTCTTTAGCCCAATAGATATTAAGGAAGCATTCATTTTTTCTTAATTTCCAAACAAGTGTGTTTTTTATTAAATGTACTGACTTTTATATCAACTGTGTTGAGGTTAGAGAAAGTGGTTGATAAGATACTAATTATTTGAAAGTTTATGATACTTCACGGCCTAGTACTTAATCAATTTTTGGAAGGAACAAAGAGTGGATGGAGGGAATGAAAGGCAAGAGAGAAACAGAAAAAGTAAGAAAACATGTGCCTAAAAGAATATCTGTTCTCTAATTGTTGGATTCAGAATTTTATATATGCTCTTTTGTTTAAAATTGTTAATTTTTTTGTAATAATCAATGTCTTTCTTATTTTTGGTCTGTTTATTTCTTAACATTATTGAGAGAGTGTTTTGAAGTCTCTTGTGATAGGAGAAGCTATCACATTATCCCTATAATTTAGCACTTTTGTTTTGTATATTATGACACAAATTGATTATGTAGTATAAAGAAGTTGAGACGTGAACCTGATAAATTGAACCTCTTACTTTGTAGTAACTATGTTACTGTGTGGTAACATTTCCCACTCCTTAATATCTGCTTTGTTTTACATTCATTGAAATGAGCCTGGGTTGTTATTTTTTTTGCTTATAAGTTTCCTCTGTATATATTTTCCACCCTTTTGCTTTCAATTCTTTTATGTCCTTATGCTTTAGGTGCATCTCGTATAAATAACATACTTCTGGATATTGTTTTGAATTCAGACTAAAATTTATTTCAATTGGCAATTCTAATTCATGTCTACTATGAATAATGATGTATTTTCCTTTGTTATCATCTAAATTATTTATTTGCATGTTTCTCCTGTTTTTTTAAAGATTTTTAGTAAAATATAGCTAACATACAATGTTATATTAGTTCCAGGTGTACAACATAGTTATTCAACATTTATATACCTAAAGAACTGATCACCATAAGTCCAGCAACCATCTGACACTCTACCATGCTATCACAACATTATTGACTAAATTGCCCTATGCTGTACATTATATCCCCATGACTTCTTTGTTTTTTACCTGGAAGTTTGAACCTCTTGTTCCCCTTCACTCCCCCCTGCCACTTATTTTTATTTTTCAATTACAGTTGACATTCAATACTATTTTATATTAATTTCAGGTATATGGCGTAGTGCTTAGACATTTATATAATTTAAGAAGTGACCCCCTGACTAGTCTAGTACTCACCTGGAACTATACATATTTATTACCATATTGTTGACTCTATTTCCTATGTTTTATTTTACATCCCCATGACTATTTTGTAATTACTTATTTCTACTTCTTAATCTCTTTCCCTTTTTCACCCATCTCACCCAAACCCCCTCCCATCTGGCAACCATCAAAATGCTCTCTATATCTATAAGTTTGATTCTGTTTTGTTTGTTTATTTTGTTCTTTAGATTTCACATACAAGCAAAATCACATTGTATCTATCTTTCTCTCTCTGACATATTCCACTCAGCCCAATACCTTCCAGGTCCATACATGTTGCCACAGATGGCAAGAACCCATTTCCTTCTGTGGCTGAGCAATATTTCATTGTATATATGTACTACCTCCTCTTTATCCATTCACCCATTGATGGACTCTCAGGCTGCCTCCACATCTTGTCTATTGTAAATAATGTTGCAATGAACATATGGATGCACATGTCCTCTCGAAGTAGCATTTTGGGTTGGTGTTTGTTTGTTTGTTTGTTTGTTTGTTTGTTTGTTTCAGATAAATACCCAGAACTGTGATTACTGGGTCCTTCTTTGTCTCTTGTTATAGCCTTTGATTTACAGTGTATTTTATCTGGTATAAGTATTGCTACCTCTGCTTTTTTTTTACTTCATTTTCATTTTCATGAAATATCTTTTTCCATATTTTTTACTTTCAGTCTGTGTGTCCTTTAATCTAAAGTTAGTCTCCTGTGGGCATCATATATGAGTTTTGTTTTCTTATCCATTCAGCCACCCTGTTTTTTGATTGGAGCATTTGATCCATTTACATTTAAATTAATTATAGGTAGATATGTAGTTATTGCCATTTTATTATTCACATTTTAATTTTTTTTAATCTTAAATAAATCTCTCAAACATTTCTTGTAATACTGCTTTCATGGTGATGAACTCTTAGTTTTTTCTTGTCTGGGAATCTCTTTATCTGTCCTTCGATTCTAAATGATAGCTTTTCTGGGTAGATAAATCTAGGTCCTAGGTCCTTGCTTTTCATCACTTTGAGTATTTTGTGCCAGTCCCTTCTGGCCTGCAAAGTTTATATTGAGAACACAGCTGACAGTCTTATGGGAGCTTTTTTGTAAGTAACTAACTGCTACTCTCTTGCTGCTTGTAAGAGTCTTCCTTTATCTTTAACCTTTGGCATTTTAATTATGATTTGACTTGGTATGGCCTCTTTGTATTCATCTAGTATGGGACTCAGTGCACTTCCTGAACTTGTGTCTATTTCCTTCACCAGGTTAGGGAAGATTTCTCTCATTATTTTTTTTCTAGTAGGTTTTCAATTCCTATTCTCTCTTTTCTCCTTCTTGTACCCCTATGATGAGCATGTTAGTATGCTTGATGTTGGCCCAGAGGCCTCTTAAACTATACTCATTTTTCTAGAGTCTCTTTTTCTTTTTGCCCTTCTGTTTGGGTGTTTTCTGCTACTTTATTTTCTAAATCACTGATTCAATCCTCTGCATCATCTAATCTACTGTTGATCCTTTCTAATGTATTTTTTTATTACCAGTATATATATATATTTTAATTATTTTTTATTGTGAAATACACATGTCTTAGAATTAGTTTCAGCTGTACAA
>NW_017733044.1:13850-41134 GCF_001890085.2 Hipposideros armiger | reverse complement strand
CAGTACCATACTGTTTTGATTACTGTAGCCTTGTAGTATGATTTGATGTTGGGTAGCGTGATACCTCCCACTTTGTTTTTATTTCTCAAGATTGCTGTGGCTATTCGGGGTCTTTTATGGCTCCATATAAATTTTTGGATTACCTGTTCTATTTCTGAGAAAAATGTTCTTGGTAATTTTATAGGAATTGCATTGAATCTATATATTGCCTTAGGTAGTATTGACATTTTAACTATATTAATTCTTCCTATCCAGGAACATGGTATGTGTTTCTATTTATTTGTATCTTCTTTGATTTCTCTCCTCAACATCTTATAATTTTCTGAGTACAGGTCTTTTACTTCTTTGGTTCTAATGTATTCTTCATTTCAGTTATTTTATTCTTCATTTCTGACTGATTCTTTTTCATGTTTTGTACCTTCATTTTGTTTTCTATTCTTTGTGGAAGTTCTCCTTAAGATCATTGAGCATCCTTATAACCAGTGTTTTGAATTCCGCATATAGTAGATTTCTTGTCTTCATTTTGTTTAGTTCTTTTACTTGAGTGTTGTTCTGTTCTTTTATTTGGAACATGTTTCTTTGTCCCTCTATTTTGGTTGCATCCTGATGTTTGTTTCTATGTATTAGGTAGGGCTGCTGTGCCTCATGATCTTAGTAGAGTGGCCTTATGTAATAGATGTTCTATGGGGCCCAGTGGTGTAGTCTCCAGAGCTGGTCACCAGAGCTGGGTTGTACAGGTGTGTCCCTTGTGTGGGTTGTGTGTGTCCTGCTGTACAGGTTTTGCACTCCAAATTCACAATTTTGCAAACCAAATTCACCCTTTAGCAAACCAAATTCACCATTTTGCAAGTTAAATTCATCCTTTTGCAGATCAAATTTTTCCATAAAAATGTTATCTTAATCTTTGTAATAAAAATAAATCCAATGTTAAATTATTGTTAAAATTAAACATTTTATTGCGTGTATTTAATAATAAACATATAATACTTATTTAACATCAGAAATACGTACTTATAGTTTCATTTATAATGATTCTCCTGCCACTGTTCATTATAATTTCATTTAGTACATATTCATAAAATAATTATGACAATCTGTAGGAGTAATAGTTGCAACAGAATGATTAATAACATCTACTAAATGTTCATGGTTTGATGAATCAGCCAAAATATTTCTTGTGCGGTTACTCCTGAGAGACAACTGAATGGCTCTGAACAACAAATGAGAGAAAGAGACAGAATAGAGAAGGCTGGGAAACCAAGGGCACTCTCTGGGATTTGTGGAAACTCTGGGATTGCAGGTGCCAGTGATTGCTATTGTTTATATCCCCTACACCTCCATAGGACTGGTGGGACCTCTATCTGGGTACTTTTGCCTACCTGCATGATAGCTGCTGCAAATTCTCACCCACACTGCTTGGAGCCCATTTTGGCTTCAAACAAGGGGAGAAAACAGGATTAACAGTGCATAAACACAGCCAACTGGCCTTTCTGCATGGAGTTACTCTAGCCAGATAGGCCAGTGCCACAGACACCATAAGTGTCCTCCTAGCTCTAACTAGCAGGCCAAAACATAGCATACACAGAGGTCACTTCTACACAAGACCATTTTCTGTACAGCAATGAGAGAGATACTATATACACAATGCTGGAGATCCATGAGAGCTCTCTGAGAACTGCAGGAGTTCGCCAGGGTTGGATGTTCCAGTGAGCATCACTGAATGCATCCACCTCTACCTTCATAACGCAGACAGGAGTTTTATCCATGTGCTCTGGCCTACCTGCAAGATAACCACAGTGTGTTCCCAGACATCACCCAAGCCCATTTCAGCTCCAAACAATGGAAGCAAACAGGATCTACAGGGCATTACTACATGCACCTGACCTCCCTGCCTGGAGCTACTTCAACTCGGTAGGACAGCAGCTCAACTGCCATAGGCACCTGCTGAATTCTAATCAGCCTTCCAAAAACCATCTGGCACACACAGTTACACAGAGGTCACTTCTACACAAGCCCACTTTTTCAAGACTAGAAGAGAGAGCTATTTTGAATAATTCATATAAACAAACACAGAAAGTCAAACAAAATGAAATGACAGAAAAATATTTCTCAAAGAACAAGAAAAATCACCTTGGGATTTATTTTGGGGAAAAAAATCTAAGGAAACAGAGATATATAATTTGCCTGATAAAGGATTGAAAGAAATGGTCATAAGAATATTCACCAAACTTAAGAGTGGAATAGAGGAATCTAGGGAGAACTTAAAGAGTTAGAACGTATAATAAAGAACCAAGTAAAGTGACATAGGTTTCAAGTGTACTTCAATAAACTTTAATTAAAAAAAGAACCAAGTAGATCTGAAGCATTCAATAACTGAAATAAAAAATACATTAGAAAAAATCAACAGAAGACTAGCTAATACAGAAGAATGGATCAATGATCTAGAAGACAGAATAGTGGAAATCAAACAGCCAGAACAGTGTAAAGAAATTATATATATATATATATATTTAAAATGAGGACAGTTTAAGGGCCTTTTGGGTCAACATCAAACATGCAAAAAATTCACATTATAGGGATCCCAGAATGAGAAGAAAGAGAGGAACGGGAGCTTGATTGGAAGAAATAATAGCTAAAAACATTCCTAATCTGGGAAAGGAAACACATCCAGGTCCAGGAAGCACAGAGAGTTTTAAACAAGATGAACCCAAAGAGACCTACAACAAGACATATGAAATTAAAATGGCAAAAGTTAAAGATAAAGAGACAATCATGAAGGAAGCAAGAGGAAAACAATGAGTTACAAAGGAAACCCCACAAGGCCATTAACTGATTGCCTAGCAGCAGTTTTACAGTTCAGAAGGGAGTAGTAGAACATCTTCAAAGTGCTCAAAGAAGGGAACCTACAACCTAAAATAATTTACCCAGCAAGGTTATTATTTAGGATTGAAGGAGAGTCAAAGAGATTTCCAGACAACCAAAAACTAAGAGTTCATCATCATTAAACAAGCTTTATCAGAGATATTAAAGTCTTCTTTAAGCAGAAAAAGAAAGCCTATAACCAGAAATAAAATATGAGTAAGGAAAAAAATCTCACAGGTAAAGCCAAATATTTTTAAAATACTGCAAATCAAGCATTTAAAAAGCTACTACAAAGGTTGAAAAACAAAAGTACCAAACTCAATTCAAACTACAATAAGTAGTTAAGAGATATACAAAACAAAAATATCTAAAATATGGCATGAAAAGTATAAAATGTAGAGGGGATAGCTAAAATATAGTTTTGTTTTTCTTAAGCTGAGCCATCCTGCCACCTGTTGGCAGCTTAGCGGCTGCTCAGCTAGGGCCGGGACTCGAACTGCTGTTGCTCAGATCTCAAACTCTTGAGCGAGCTCTTAACCAACTGAGCCACTCGGCCAGCCCTCATATAGTCCTTTTTAAATATATTTGAACTTAAATGCCTCTAAACTTAAAATAGACTGCTGTAGATCTAGAATGATATACACAAACCACATGTTAAAAACAAACCAAAACCTACAAAAGATACACAAAAACAAAAGAGAAAGGAACCCAAACAAAACACTAAGAAAAACAGCAAATCACAAGGGACGATATTGTGAGAAGAAGAAAGGAAGAGAGGAGAACTACCAAAACAACCAAAAGCAATAAAGAAAATGGATTTAGAAGAAATGGATAAATTTCTAGAAGACTATAACCTTCCAATACTGAACCAGCATGAAATAGAAAATCTAAACAGACAAATTACTAGCAATGACATTGAAGCAGTAATCAAAAAACTCCCAACAAATAAAAGTCCAGGACCAGATAATTTCACAGATCATTTCACCAAGCATTTAGAAAAGAATTATTAATATGTATCTTTCTTAAATTATTTCAAAAAATTGAAGAGGAAGGAATACTTCCAACCTTATTCTATTAAGCCAACATTACCCAAATACCAAAACCAGACAAAGGCGTTACAAAAAAAGAATATCACAGGCCAATTTTCTCTATGAACATAGATGCAGAAGTTCTCAACAAAATATTAGCAAACCATATTCAACAATATCTTGACTGGATTATACACCATGACCAAATGGGATTTATCCCAGGAATGCAAGGATGGTTCATCATCTATAAATCAGTCAATGTGATATAGAGCAGAGGACCTGAACAGAAATTTCTCCAAAGAGGAGATACAGATGGCCAACAGATTTTTTAAAAGATGTTCACATCATTAATCAGGGAAATACACAAATCAAAACCACAATGAGCTATCATATCACACCTGTTCAGAATGGCTATCATCCATAAATCAATGCTGGCAATGATTTGGAGAAAAAGGAACCCTTGTATGCTGTTGGTGGGATTGTAAATTGGTGCACCCACTATGGAAAACAGTATGGAGATGCCTCAAAAATTTAAAAATAAAACTACCTTATGACTCAGCAAGTCCACTCCTATTTATCTCAAAAAAACAAAAACACTAATTCAGAAAGATATATGCACCTCTGTACTCATTGCAGCATTATTTACAACAGCCAAGATAGAGAAGCAACCTAGGTGTCCAACAATATATAAAGGGATAAAGAAGATGTGGTATATATATATGCAATGCAATATTACTTAGCAATAAATAAGAATGAAATTTTGCCATTTGCAATAACATGGATGGACCTAGAGGGCTTTATGCTAAGTGAAGTAAGTCATACAGTGAAAGACAAATACCATATGACTTCACTTATATGTAGAATCTTAAAAACAAAGAATAAAAAAAGAAACTGCTGATGAAACGAGGCAACCTGTTTTAACAAGTCCTCTAGGTGATTCTAATGCATGCCTAAATTTGAGACCACTTTCATAAATAGTCTCAGCAGAGAATAAGGGTTCAGTCTCAACTTCATCTTGAGTCTCTACCAAGGTTGTATAACTTACTGTTATTGTTACCGTTGGCATTCTAAATCAATGCAACTCTGTTCTTCCAGTATTTTTTTATAGGACAGTGGTAATCTTTGGCGATTTTCCTTCATCACCAGCAATGCCTCAAAGTGTGTTCTAACCCAGGATCTCATTTTGTAGTAAGAGAATCCCTCAGAGCATTTAGTCAACTTTAATGACAGAAATGACAGTCTGCATTGTTTTAATTTCATAACTGTATTTTTTTATTTCTAAGTTTCTAAGTTCTTCCTTTTAATTTATTGATTGATTGATTTTTCATTTTTTAATCAATCTCAATATCCTTTATTAAATTCATCATTACCAATTAGTTACCCTCCCATTTGGAGATTTTGAAGGATGGAGCAAGAATTTTCTTTCCATTTTTCTTTGGTATGTGTGTATGTTTGTGTTTATTTTTTCAACAACAAATATAATCTATAAACATGTTGCAGTTTTGAAGGAATTAAAGACAGAAGTATAACTAACCCCTTTTGTTCAAAGTCAGATTTTCCAACTGGGGAGGGGGTTTGTCACTTTGAGGGGTAAAAAGTATAACTATTGCACTGAGTTCTTCCTTTTTTAAACATGTTCAGCATGTTTATATTATGACCCTTACTTGATAATATCAATACCTGCAGTCATTTGATATAATTTAGTTGTGGTTTTGCTCACCCTTGCTAATTGTGATTTATTTCCTCATGTTATTAATTCCAAGCCCAAGTTCCTTATAACCTTATATATGGACATTTTCTGAGTCCTGTCTTTAACACATTCTTCCAAAAGGGTTTTGCATTTGCTTCTGCTAAGAATCAGGGCAGTGGGATTCCCAGCCCCAAACACTCCAAGCTAAGTGTTCAATTGTGTTTTTCAAGGTACGCTGAGTTTGAAATCTCAGTGTGTGTGAGTGCAGGCTTGTAGTTAGAAATTCTGAGATGAAGTCGATCCAGCACATTCCAAAAATAACATGCTGCCCACAATAATTTTAGAGAAAAGGACCCTTTCAAGGCTTTCTTCCTTTCTCACTCTGGTGCGAGAAAGAATCCTTGCTTGAGACTATGTTCTCATTTACAGTCATATCACTAAGTTCATTGACCTCAGTGGGAGCCTCCATACCTCCAAAAGAGAGAATGGTGAGTGTGGTGTGAATGTGGGTGCCATTGCTGTTGATAGTGATGGTAGTGGTGGCATTACTTGTGCTGATGTTTGTGGTGGTGTTAGTAGTTGTGGTGGCATAACGGTGGTACTGGTGATGGTAGTAATTGTGGGTGGTGGTGATGGAATGGGAGGGTTTATGGTAAGGAGTCAGTCAATTTTTTTCTGTGAAGAGAGAGATAATAAATATTTTAGGCTTTGTGGACTATATGGCCTCTGCCCAACTATTCACTCTTGTAGTGCAGAACAGCATAGGCATATGTGAATGGATGGATGTGGGTGTGGTTCAATAAAACTTTATTCATGGATACTGACATTTGAATTTTTTTATAGTTTTCATGTGTCTTAGAGTATACTTCTTTTATTCAACCACTTAAAATGTAAATACTACTCTTAGCTTGTGGGCTATACAAATGCAGGTTTTGAGCTTGGTTTGTCCTGTGGGCTATTGTTTGTCAATTCCTGGTGGTGGTGTTAGTGGTGGGGATTATGGTGGTGGTAATTGTGGTGGTGGTGATGGTGGTGGTCATCTGGTGATGGTGGTAGTGGTGGTGATTAATGGTGGTGATGGTGGTGGTGGTAATGATGGTGGAATGGTGATGGTGGTAAAGGAGATGAAGTTGATGTAGTTGGTATAGGTGAACATGGATATGCTTTTGGTGTAGAAGCCTTCTCATACAGCATCTTTCTTAAAACTGGGGTGGAGACTCAAAGCTAAAAGAAGTTGGTACAACTTTCACAGGCAGCAATGGTCCTAATAATGCAGATTTTCTCATTCCCAATATCACAGCATTTCTTCTGCACTTCTCTGACCTTTAATGAATCAGATTTAGAATTTCTGTGGACTCTTGCTTGGAGGTGCTATGACAAAGCCTTGCTCACTAGCATAAGTTTGGATTTGCTTTGTGAGCAGGAAGTCCCAAGCCACCAAAATTGGTAAGTTCCATGATGCAGCCTTTTGCAATTATAATGTGCCATTTAAATGTTAAAGAACAGTAACTGATATTGTTCTCAATGCTTCATTACCTATTTCCACTGCCAAATCACAGTCTTTTCTACCTGTTTGTGCTAAAGGCAAATTTTAATGAGGATTTGCAAGCAGCTCTTGGCTCTGAATAGTTGGGCATTTGCAGAAACACGTATATCATTTGCTTAGCAGGAGGGAAGTATTGCTGTTTACACAAAAGACTTCTAACAGTGTTGGGGTTTAGGGAAACCCAGCGCTTTATGCCCTCCTAATGCTTTGCTTAATTGAGTTGTATAAGAAGGGATTAAAAGTGTTAGGAGCAATCCATGCCTATCATACATCCCAAGTGTCCTGGCTAAACTAACCTGCTAATTAGTTTAATTTTTCTTATTAGTTGACATAGACAGAACTGAATTATAACAACCACCTCCCAATGAAAACAATAAACAAAATAAACAAATCAGTCTATCCAGACACTGGATTATTATTCAGCCATAGAAATGAGTGATACATACCACAACATGGATGAACCTTGAAAATATTATGTTAAGTGAAAGAAGCCAGTCACAAATCCCACATATTATATGATTACATTTATCTGAAATGTCCAGAACAATCAAATCCATAGGACATGAAGGTAGATTAATGGTGCCAAGGCTGGGGAAAGGAAGAATGGGGAGTGATCCCTTAATGAGTATGAAGTGAAGAAGATATTCTGTAGTTACATAGTGGTGAGTATTACACAACTCTGAATACACTACAACCCACAGAATTATAAGCTTTAAAATTTACATGAATTTTATGGTATGTGAATTATATCTGTCAACTGATAGTTATTGATACTAGTTCATCACCAACAGGAATCCCCAGTTTGAGGTGCAGTGAAAAAGGAAACTATTCAGTGCAAACAGCTCAACTGTGATACAGCAAGGCTATTGAACAGCTCTATAATGTTACCGCTCAATTATGAAGCAGCACAGCTGTGATATAGCATGGCTGCGAGGTGGCCCTGGGGTGAGGTACATCTCTGGCTTCAGAGCCTTGCTCTGCTCTGGGCTGCTTCACTCTGCTCCTGCACAGGTCTGCTCTGCTTTAAGGAGAAGTCTGGTGGTTCAGCTCCAGTTGGGGAAATGCAGTCTTTGGTGGAAAGGGAAAGTGTGTTTTCTGAGCCAGAGGGGAGCTGACTTACATAGATAGAAGTCCCTGCCAATGGTCTCTACTTGCTCCATCCTCAAGCAAGTGAGGACTCCAAATCCTCCTAGTCTGATTGGTCCAAAAGCCACTCTCCTTACTGGTCAGAGTGGAGCTCCTCTGATTGCTCAGTGAAGATACTGATGGTGCTATTTCTGCGCAGCTCCAATTGGATGGGGAAAGTTTTCATCCTATTCGTTGAAATAGGATTCCAAGAACTCCTTTATCAAGGCTAGCGCAGATGGCAGGAACCCAGTGCAGGCCGGCAGTTCAGTGCAGGAGGCAGCTAGTGCAGGTTTCTCCCTGAAGTGAAGTTTGCCTGAGAGGCCTCTGAAATAGCTGCTAGGCTATGTTTTTTAAGTTTGAGCCCCGTTAGCCACTAGGAGCCCTTAGTAGATATCTTTTTTCTTGGGGTTCCACATATCTCAACAATGTTATTATTTTTAAAAAAGAATGAAATTATAATTAAAAAAACAGAGCAACAGAATTGGGATCTTCCTGAAATACCACATGCCTTTCAGGTGTGAGAACTGATGATGCAGGTCCAGAGTTTGACATGTTACCCAACTTTTCAGATGATATATGGATGTTACTTCAGCCGAATGAGGAGACTGTAAACCTTGAAGTTAGAGATGCATGAATTAAACCCCACCTATTCTTCTTCCTGGCTGGAGTAGCTTTTTTGTTTGTATGTTGACTATCTATTGTTATGATTTAGAACCTTATAAATGTGAAGGACACCACCAGACATATGACCCCAGGCTGAATCTCTGAGGCCACTGGGGGTTCATTTTCTTGGGGAAGAGTTGGTGAGTTGGGGCATTATGGAGGCCAGGAAACCTAATTGTTTCCCAACTTGCTTGTGAGAAATTCCATCTTTCAGAGGGTAGGCTTAAATTCCCCCCACCTTCTGAGACTGCTCTATGAAACCAGATTGTCAGTTCAGCAGTTAGCACTGAGGAATCCTTCACTTGGGGACGGAGGGAATGAGCCGGTGTGACCCAGCACACCCTGTGCCTTTAATAGGGCAGCTTATGAATTTGCAGAGATAACTGTCTCACAGGTCTGTTTAGAATTTTTGTTTTAAAATGTGTTCATCCAAGCCAGCATGTTACCCTTTGATCTTGCTGGCCTAGGAGACCTTCCATCTCTTTAAAGTGGCTTATATTTGGGTATGTGAAGGCAAATATCTATCCTCTTCTCCAAGCTCTGGCAAAAGAAATCAGTTGTAGTCATTCAATAATATCATACAGTTCTGAGCTTATAGACAGACAAGGTGGCTCCCTTGGTTTTCTTGTCTATACAGAAAGCACCTCACAGGCTTGTTGGACAATAGTCGTATGCTTTGGGTTCCTTCCCAAAGAAGTAGGCCCCAAGACAAGATTTGGGAGCACCAGTAGAGGAGCAGGGAAGTGAGACAGGAAGGGAAGGTTTTGATGAAGGATGTACTATGCATCATACTGAGGCCTGTGGATATTGTGCAGGACACCCTCCTCAGACTGTCCCACCCCAGGGACAAATATGCTGGGTGTTTATTCACCAACTCTCCATCTGTCATTGGCTGGAGCTATACCAGGGGCCTTACCCCTCTGACCTGGCCTTCATGAGCCAAGATGGTACTGTCAGTCCCTGGGACAGTAGGAGCCAGGGCATGGGTTAAAACACCCATAGATTCAGCTCACCTGGTGTATGTGAATTCATCATCATGCCCTCAGCATTCCCATATCCACCCCTCACCCATTGTTTCCTACCTTAGTAAATAGCACCTCAGTCTGACAGGGGCCTGGACCAGAAGCAGGGGACCTTCTTCTCCCCTTTCCCCACCCACCCCCATTATGCATATTCAAGGAGGCACCCAAGCCTGTTGATTCTGCCTCCTACATGTCTCTTGGACTGCATTAACCTTTCATCCACGATCCTTCCTAAGATCCACCCATCAGCATCTTAGCTGGGACCTCTGCTTCCAGCCTTCTCAGCTGCACATCTGTGGGCCTCTCTTCTCCATGCTGCTCCTCCTTGGACTCCTGAGGTTCTCAGGACATGTTCCAGTGCTCTCACCACTGTTCCCACCCTCTCATCTCTCCCAACCCTCTACTCCATCCAACTCCACTGGCATGTTTCCTGCCTCAGAGCCCTAAAGCATTTGACATTCTGTTCCCTCAGGCTGGAACAATTTCTCCCTTAATCGTGACCTTAAACTCCTCCCCACACTTCAGGTCTTACCTTAAATGACATCTCCATGGAAGGCTCTTTTTGAATCCCCAGACCAAGTTATTGTGCCCAGTTATTGTGATTATTCCTTCTAGGCAAGCGTCTCCTTGTCTAGAGCACTGAGCATATTTTAGTGCTTGTTCAGAGATGATCTTATTCCTGTGCTGTGCTCAGCATCCTGGCCAGATGGTTATCTGGTCACCCTACTTCACCCTCCCCCCCTCAGCACAATGCTTATTCGTAGTTTGTGCCCACTAAATGCCTGCCAGGTGGATGCATGGAAATATCCAGTATATGCTTGCCATATGCTTGGTGCTGGATACATGTCAACTTCCTTCCCTGGTTTTGGGAGAAGGAGTTCGAATTCCCTATTTTGAAATTTTTATAGGTGGTTACATTGGGGGTTGAGGCCACCTTTGCTCAGGCCACAATTCATTCTGGAGAGCTGGCTTTTGGTCCCCTGGAGCCTGACTCTCTGACCCTGGGGTGGTTTTCATTTGTACTGAGAGATGATTGTTACTTGGGAGTGGGGCAGTATTTGCTGGTCCAGAGTTAGAAGGGCTCCAGCATCCAGATTCATAGCTAAATGGTGCTTCTATTATCTTTAGATATTATCTTTAATTAAAATTAGCTATTATTTTTAATCAAAATAGGGATGAGATAGACATAATTACTAGTTTTTAAGCAGGATCATAGTATTTTGCTGATGTTTACTGCTGGTCTATGTGCAAATATCTCTTAGATGAGAACAGAGTAGCAGTCTTTTGTGCCAAAGGAAGTTCTAGGAAATCATTTGATGAAAGTCCATACCTCATCACCAAAAGTATAGAATTATGCTTTTCCCCCATACAATATAGAATTTCTTGCTGGAATAGCTTCTTTGTAAGTCAGAGATTTATTTATAAATCAGGAAAATCCACTAGCCTCCAATAACTTCATCTAAGATAGGTGAGCTTTTAAATTGCCCATCTCTCTAAATTAGTGACTAAACAAATAATTTATCTTGGTTGATGAAGAAGAAAGTTTTGTTTTCATCAGTGAAGTTCTTGTCACACATGTTTGAGTGTCCATTTGTAGCCTATATTGGCAAATTATTATTAGTTATTCATCAAGCATGATGAATGATCTAAGACTCATTATCAGAATTGCAAAGATAGTTGAGCTGCTCTCTTACCTGGAGGAGCTTGAAGGCCATTTGAGGCAAAACCCAGTCAAGGTGAGTCACATGGGACCATGGTGGGTGGTGTCACAGAGACCTGACCTGGACACTGCTCCATGGGGGAGACGCTGTCTTATGGAGTTAGTGGGCAGCTATGGGATTGAAAGCAGAGGCAGGAGAGTGTGACAGACCCAGGTAGACTCAGCACATGTAGAGGCCAGTTTAGAGTAGACATTTGTCTCCAGGAAAGTAAGAAGTTGAGCATCCTGAGGGTGCATGGGGTTGAGAGGGG
The DNA here is from genome assembly GCF_001890085.2 of Hipposideros armiger. Taxonomy (NCBI): domain Eukaryota; kingdom Metazoa; phylum Chordata; class Mammalia; order Chiroptera; family Hipposideridae; genus Hipposideros; species Hipposideros armiger. The sequence continues at coordinate 29,224 of NW_017733044.1, read as the reverse complement.
TGGACAGTGAGATTGGAATGGGTTATCAGGAGCAGCCTCAGCCTTGTAGCCTGACCTGAGGCCTGGACCCTGGGAAGAGGGCCCACGTGGGCCTCTCAGGAGAGACATGATGAGAAGTCCCTTCATGATCCCTCATACCAATGACCCTGGGGACAGATTTGGCAAGTGTTTGTGGACTCAAGTATTGTTCATAATTTTTGTACAAAAAATGAGCCAACAAGTATAAATTTGAGAGATTCTTCATAAACATGTATTTTCAGTGTCTTTTGAAAATTTGAAGTGGCAACATAGAAATGAATTCTAGCATGGGTAGAGGCAGCAGAAGTAAGGAGTCAGTAGCTGGTCCTTCAGGCTGGTGGTGGTGCACCTTGGGCCCCTGCATGTGGGTGCCCTGCCTGATCCTGGGGGTCCTCAGGGCACTGCCTTTGAAACTCTTGGTCTGACTACCCCTAAGAATGGCTTTCTGGGTGGCCTTAATCCGAGGGGAATCTCTGAGGAAAAACAACAGAATTGATGATTGGATGGTATGGGGGGCGGGGAGGAATAAACAGTTGAGAACAGCTTTTGAACTTGGAAGATTGAACAGGTGAACTGTGTGGAGAGTGATTTTGAAACTAGGTTTAATGGCAACAGAAGCACCAAGAATCAAATTCCAAACAAATTAAAATAAGCAAGAAAATGGGGTGGGGGTGAAAGAGCTCTATTCCTATCCCTGCTTCCAGCTCTTCTGTTCTCCCCATTCTTCATTACTTATTTTGGTGGTTTTTCTCTTCCTGGATTGCTCTTTTGTCTTGGAAGCAGTTCATAACTATTTTTGCATGAATTATTCAGAAAGAGTTTCAAATACATCTCATCTCTTTGACCTGAGTAGCAATAGTAGTCAGGGCCAGCTGTTGTTGCCTTCACCTCTTCCTGAATGAGCCCCCACTTTACCCCCAAATCAGCAAACCTTGTGCTCTCTCTGAATAAGCTGCAGTTAGTACTCAATTTGTGATACTCCCAGACTCCCAAGCAAGCAAGGTGTCCAGCTGTCCTTAACTCTCAGAGGACCCAGCTAAGTGTCATGGGTGCTGTGCAATGAGTACTATGTACCTGGCCAGGAGTTCTTCCTGGGCTTTTTGGAGATGGCCTCAGGCCACACAGCCACCTCAGTGTTAGAAACCCAGTCTATAATTCACAAGTATCCTCACCTAGGTGATCCTAGCTGAACACAATCTTCTGGAAAGTGGGAAAACATACACAGCCTAGAAGAATGGTTGTACTTGAGTGAGTGAGAAGGACAAGCAGAGCACCTGCGTTCCTTGCCTCTTCCCTTCCTCACACCCCCAAGCAAGACCCCATCAGTTAAAGGGGAAAGCCTCACTGTGTGAAACAGTGCTTTCCAGCAGGATCTACAGGCACCTGTGTCCCTCAGGAAGACTTATGTTATCTGGTGTGACAGTGGCATTGGAGCTACTGGTTGTGGAGTCTTCAAGCCACTGACTTGGGCCACTCAAATTGCCTGTTTATGAGTTGTTTGTGAGAGAGGAAATACACAAAACACAGGAATACTAATTAGTTCTCTCTTAGTTCATGTCACCCTAAAGGTTCCTATAGGCATCCAGCTGAACATTAGAGGAGTACATTGTGCCTCAAAACTGGGTCACCAGAGTTTACTGTGCTTTCTGTTCTACCCATTCTCCACACTGTCCACAAATATATCTATGATTATCACATTCCACCCAAGAGACTTTCTTCAACAATGCCCATTTTTTGTTAAAGTAAATGTTTTACTGTACATTGGTATTCAAGACCCTCCCAATAAGGCCTCTCCCCTCCTTCAACTTTATCTCCTGGCTCCCCACTGCTAGAATTTCCCTAAGCACTACCTATACACACCTCTGCCTCTTGGCCTTTGTTTCATGCTGTTCCCTCTGCCTGGAACATCTGTCTTACACATCTTCACCTGTTGATTTTTTGAAAAACACTTTATTAGAGAACATTTCAAACATACATGAAAATAGAGAGAATTATATAATAGACCCCATATACCAGCTTTACTGAATGTAACAACCCATGGTCAATCTTATTTTCTCTGTGACCTACCAACTCCTTCCCCCTATTCAGATGATTTTTAAACAAATCCCAGATATCATTTATTTGATCTGTAAATACTTTATTATGAATCTCTTAAAGTAGGTAGCTCCTTTTTAATCTTTATATACCTTCAAAATTAACAATACCTTAAAAAATTATAAGAACTCCTTAGTATCAACTATCCAGCCAGTGCTCTCATTTCTCTAATGTCTTAATATATAAATATATATGAATATATGTATAAATATATAAGGACATTTCTGTAAATATATATGTGTTTGTACATATACACATACACACATACACACACACACACATAGTACATACCTATATACATACAAAAAAAATCTCAGTTTGTTTGAATTAGATCCAAATAAGATTAACATATATAACTAGTTATTAATGTCATCTAAGTCTCTTTAATCTATAGATTCTTTATCTCTCTCCCTCTGTTTGTTTCTTAATCCTTACAATTTCTGGGTTACTTTTCCTGTAGAGTTGTCCATATTCTTGATTTTGCTTGGTTGCATACATCCATGATGTCATTTGACACGTTCCTCATTCCTCTAAATTTCCTATAGTTGGTAGTTATATAGAGAGGTTTTTTTAAATAAAATTTATTGGGGTGACAATTGTTAGTAAAATTACACAGGTTTCAAGTGTACAATTCTGTAATTCATCATCTATATATCACATTGTGTGTTCACCACCCAGAGTCAGTTCTCCTTCCATCACCATATATTTGACCTCGTTTACCTTCATTTATCACTTCCCTCACTCCTTACCCTCTAGTAACCACTAAACTATTGTCAGTGTCTATGAGATATCACTTCACACTGGTTAGAATGGCTATTGTCAACAAGACAAATAATAACAAGTGCTCGAGAGGCTGCAGAGAAAAAGGTATCCTCATTGGGAATGCAGATTGGTGTAGCTGCTATGGAAGGCAGTGTGGAGTTTCCTCAAAAAGTTAAGAATAGAATTATCATATGATCCAGCAATCCCTCTCTTAGGTATATACCCAAAAAACCTGAAAACATTTATTTGTAAAGATATATGTGCTCCGATGTTCATTGCAGCTTTATTAACAGTGGCCATGACATGGAAACAACAAAAGTGTCCTTCAATAGATGACTGGATAAAGAAGATGTATGTGAGCTTCCAAGTTGGTGAACCAGAATGCTTTCAGGTGCCACCAAGCTAGGCTCCTGCCCTAACTCTCTTCATCGGCTGTTGGGTTGCCATGACGATGAAAAGCAGTATGTGAATTGCTCACCACAGTGCTGACTGAGCAATCCCCAAGAGGGCCCAGCCAAAGAGGCACAAAAATAATCACACCCAGAGGCCAACTCTAGACCAAACCAGAGCATTACCAGGTTTGACTTACGAGAGTCACACCCAAAGGGAACTCTCTACAGGCACAAAAGCCCATACAAGCCAAACCCCATCTGAGTGGTCAACCCTCACACAGCAGCTCATACACTGTGGGCATAGCCAATCCTTACAGCTAGTCAGTCTGGGAGTCAATCCCACCTACTGACAAGCCAAAAGCAAACAAAGCTCAACTTCAACAGGAGAAGACACACAACACAAGGCACACTTCTGAAACACACACACAGGAGAATAGGGAGACTGAACAATTCAAATATAAAGGATACACACCACATAAGTCCACCCAGCAAAGACTGAGAGACCTAGGGGATCTACCTAATATATCAAAATAAGCACAGAGTCAGCCAGAATGGGGAAACAAAGAAACATGTCCCAAATAAAAGAACAGAAGAAACCTCCAGAATCAGTGGAACTAGGTGAAATAGAGGCAACCAACCTATTGGAGGCAGAGTTTAGAACACTGATGATTAGAATGTTCGAGGAAATTAATGAGACTATAAAGAAGGATAGAGAAATCATGAAAAACAACCAGTTTGAACTAAAGAATACAGTGACTGAAACAAAGAACACACTCAAAGGAATTACCAGCAGATTGGATGAAGCAGAGGATTGAATCAGTGACTTAGAAGACAAGATAGCACAGATCTTCCAAGCGGTACAACAACAAGAAAAAAGAATAAAAAACATTGAAAATAGTTTAAGAGAGCTGGGCGATAACATCAAGCACAACAATATGTGCATCATAGGAATACCAGGAGAAGACAGGGAACAAAAGATTGAGAACATATTTGAAGTAATAATGACTGAAAATTTCCCTAACCTGGTAAAGGAAATAGACATACAAGCCCAGGAAGTGCATAGAGTTCCAACCAAGATGAACCTAAACAGGCCCACACCAAGACACATTATAGTTAAGATGACAAGAATTAAAGACAAAGACAGAATCCTAAAAGCAGCAAGAGACAGGCAGCAAGTTACTCACAAGGGTACCCCCATAAGAATATCAGCTGACTTTTCTACAGAAACTTTGCAGGCCAGAAGGGAGTGGCAGGATGTATTCAAAGTGATGAAAAACAAAGGCCTACAACATAGATTGCTTTATCCAGCAAGGCTATCATTTAAAATTGAAGGAGGGATAAAGAGCTTCACAAAAAAGAATAAGCTAAAGGAACTCATAACCACCAAGCCAGCATTGCAGGAAATGTTAAAAGGGCTTCTTTAAGAAGAAGAAAGAGAAAAACAATCTAACTAGTGAAGACCAGACACAAATAACAAAATAGCAATCACTGTGCACCTATCAATAATCACATTAAGTGTAAATGGATTAAATATGCCGATCAAAAGACATAGGCTGACAGAATGGATAAGAAAACAAGACCCTTGCATATGCTGTATATAAGAGACTCACCTCAGATCAAAAGACAAATATAGGCTGAAAGTAAAGGAATGGAGTAAAATATAGCATACAAATGGCAGTGAGAAAAATGCTGGAGTAACAATATGTATATCAGAAAAAATAAACTTTAAAATGAATACAATAAAAGACAAAGCAGGGCACTACATAATAATAAAAGGATCGATCCAACAAGAGGACATAACCTTAGTAAACATCTATGCACCTAACATAGGAGCACCTAAATATATAAAACACATATTGCCAGACATAAAGACAGAGATCAACAGTAACACTATCATAGTAGGGGACTACAATACACCACTGACAACAAGGGACCGAACCTCCAAACAGAAAATCAATGTGGAAACAGCGGCCTTAAATGACACATTAGACCAGCAGGGTTTAATTGATATTTTCAGAAATAATTGATATTTCACTCAAAAGCTGCAGAATATGGAACATTTTCCAAGATAGACCACATGTTAGGCCACAAAACAAGTCTCAATAAATTTAAGACAATTGAAATCATGTCAAGTGTCTTCTCTGACCACAGTGCTATGAAATTAGAAATCAACTACAAGAAAAAAACTGGAAAATACACAAATACATGGAGACTGAAGAACATGTTACTAAATGAATGGGTCAACAATGAGATCAAGGAAGAAATCAAAACATACCTCAAGACAAATGAAAATGAAAACACAATGACCCAAAACCTTTGGGATACAGCAAAAGCAGTCCTAAGAGGGAAGTTCATAGCAGTGCAGGCCTACCTAAAGAAACAAGAAACAACTCGAATCAACAGGTTACCCTCACACCTCAAGGAACTGGAAAAAGAACAGAAAAATAAGCCCATAGGGAGTACAAGGAAGAAGATAATAAAGACCAGAGCGGAAGTAAATGAAATAGAGACCAGAAAAACAATACAGAAGAACAATGACACCAAGAGCTGGTTTTTTTAAGAAGATAAACAAAATCAATAAACCTCTAGCCATCATCAAAAAAAAAAAAAGAGGACACAAATTAGTAAAATCAGGAATGAAAGAGGAGAAATGACGACACCACAGAAATACAAAAAATAATTAGGAAAAAGCTATGAGCAACTATATGCCAATAAATTTGACAATCTGGAAGAAATGGATAATTTTCTAGAAGTATACAACTTTCCAAAGCTAACTCAAGAAGAAACGGAAAATCTGAATAGACTGATTACTACCAAGGAAATTGAATCAGTAATCAACAAATTTCCAACAAACAAAAGCCCTAGACCAGATGGCTTCACAAGTGAATTTTACCAAACATTCAAAAAAGAATTATCATCTATTTTACTCAAACTATTCCAAAAAATCCAGAAGGAGGGAAGGCTCCCAAACTTTTTCTATGAGGCCACTATCACCCTGATCCCAAAATCAGACAAAGACACTACTAAAAAAGAAAACTACAGGCCGATATCCCTGATGAACATAGATGCAAAAATCCTCAACAAAATATTAGCAAACAGAATTCAGCAATACATCAAGAAAATCATACAGTACAATCAAGTGGGGTTCATCCCTGGTATGCAAGGTTGGTTCAATATCCGCAAGTCAATTAATGTGATACACCACATCAACAAAATGAAAAATAAAAATCATATGGTCATATCAATAGATGCAGAGAAAGCATTTGACAAAATATAGCAGCCATTTATTATAAAAACTTAGCAAAGTGAGAATAGAGCGATCATATTTCAACATAATAAAGGCCATATATGATAAGCCCACACTAGCATCATACTCAGTGGGGAAAAGCTAAACACATTCCCCTTACGATCAGGAACAAGATAAGGCTGTCCACTTTCTCCATTTTTATTCAACATAGTTCTGGAAGTTCTAGCCACAGCAATCAGAAAAAAATAAAAAGTCATCCAAATTGGTAAGGAGGAAGTAAAATTTTCATTATATGCAGATGACATGATACTATACATAGAGAACCCCAAAGACTCCACCAAAAAACTATTGCAACTGATAAATGAATTCAGTAAGATAGCAGGATACAAAATCAATATTCAGAAATCTGTTGCATTTGTATACACCAATAGCAAACTATCAGAAGGAGAAATTAAGAAAACAGTCCCATTTACAGTTGCTTCAAGAACTATAAAATACTTAGAAATAAATTTAACCTAAAAATAAAAGAGGTGTACTCAGAAAATTATAAGACACTGAAGAGAGAAATTAAAGAAGATACAAATAAGTGGAAACACATACCATGCTCATGGATGATAATAATTAATATAGTTAAAATGTCCATACTGTCTAAGGCAATATATAGATCCAATGCAATTCCTATCAAACTACCAAGGGCATTTTTCACAGAAACAGAATATATAATCCTAAAATTTATATGGAACCATAAAAGACCCCAAATAGCCACAGCAATCCTGAGAAATAAGAACAAAGTCAGTGGTATCATGCTACCCAACATCAAGTCATACTACAAGGCTACAGTAATCAAAACAGTATGGTACTGGCATAAAAACAGACACATAGATTAATGGAACAGAATAGAGAGCCCAGAATTAAATCCATTCATATACAGTCATTTAATCTATGACAATGGAAGCAAGAATTGACATTGGGGTAAAGGTAGTCTATTTAACGAATGGTGCTGGGAAAACTGGACTAACACATGCAAAAAAATGAAACTAGACCATCTCCTTACGCCATATACAAGAACAAATTCAAAATGGATTAAAGACTTACATGTAAGACCTGAAACCATAAAACTCCTAGAAGAAAATATAGGGAGTAAATTTGCAGACATTACCCTCAGCAATATTTTTACTGATATATCCCCTCGGGCAAGGGAAGTAAAAGAATAAATAAACATACGGGATTACATCAAAATTAAAAGTTTTTTTACAGCAAAGGAAACCATCAATAAAACAAAAAGGAAGCCTACTGAATAGAAGATATTTGTCAACGATTTATCTGATAAGGGGTTAATATCCAAAATTTATAAAACACTCATGTAACTCAACACCAAAAGAAAAAAAGCAACCCGATTAAAAAATGGGCAGAGGATATGAAGAGACATTTCTCTAAAGAGGGCATACGGATGGCCAATAGGCATATGAAAAAATGCTCAACCTTACTAATCATTAGAGAAATGCAAATAAAAACCACAGTGAGATACTACCTCACTCCGGTCAGAATGGCTATCATCAATAAATCAACAAACAACAAGTGCTGGCGAGGTTGTGGGACTGCAGATTGGTACAACCACAATGGAAATCAGTAATGGGGGTATCAAAAAACTGAAAATGGAACTACCTTATGACCCAGCAATTCCACTCTTAGGTATCTATCCAGAGAAACCCAAGACACTAATTTGAAAAAAATATATGCACCCTTATGTTTATTGCAGCATTGTTTACAATAGCCAAGACTTGGAAACAACTGAAATGCCCATCGGTAGATGACTGGATTAAGAAACTGTGGTACATTTATATAATGGAGTATTACTCAGCTATAAAGAATAATGAAATCTTACCATTTGCAACAATATGGATGGACCTAGAGAACATTAAACTAAGTGAAATAAGTCAGTCAGAGAAAGACAAATATCATATGATCTCACTTACATGTGGAATCTAAAGTACTGAATAAATGAGCAAAGTAAACAGAAATAGTCTCAGAGAGATAGAGGAAAAACTGATGGTTGCTAGATGGGAGGGGGTTGGTGATGAGAGAAAAGGGGAAGGGATTAGACAACACAGATTGGTAACCACAATATTGGCACAGGGATATGAAAGACAGTTAGGGGAATATAATCAATAATGTTGTAAATAATTTTTAGGGCACATGTCTTCTTAGGGAGACCACTTAATGGACAGTAGAGGCTTGACCACTGCACTGTGCACCTGAAGCTGACATTGAATAATACTGTATGTCAACTATTATTTTATATATATATATATATATATATATATATATATATATATATATATATATATATATATATATATATAAAATCATGGGATATGGAGTATAGTGTGGGGAGTGGAGTCAATGGAATTGTAATACATATGTATGATATCGAGGGTGGTGGGGTGGTGGGTTGGGAGAGGGAGGTTGTCACTTTGTGAGGGGTGAAAAGTATAATTATTGCAATGTTGTGTACACCTGAAACTAATAAAAAAAATTTTAAAAAGATGTGTGATATATAAGATGATGTATTACATAATTGTACACCTGAAACTTATGTAACTTTACTAACAATTGTCACCCAATAAACTTTAATTTAAAAAAATTAATTTAAAAAGAAGAAATGTGGTATATATACACAGTAGAATACTAGTCTGCCATATGAAAAGATGAAATCGTGACGTTTGTGACAACATGGATGGATTTTAAGATTATTATGCTAAGCAAAATAAGTTACACAGAAAAAGTCAAGAACCATATGATTTCATTGATATGTGGGATATAAAATTGAAAGAAACAAATGAACAAGACAAACAGAGAGATTGGATTAAAATAAGATTGCATTTTGTTTTGTTTTGTTTTCTTTGGCAAGAAGACTTCGTGGGTGATGGTATGTTTTTCCATCAGAAGGCATAATATATGTCCATTGTCATTATTTTTGTCATCCTAGTTGCCATTGAAAGCTACCAGCCCAATGTAATATCTATTGGTCATTTTGATTGTAGCTTATATTCATTTAGATTCCACAGGAAGATCTCATGTGACTAACATTCCTCCAGTTCTTTTTTTTTTAATGTTACTTTATTTATTTTTTTTATTGTTAGTTCTTTCATGTCAGCTTACCTACAGCCTTTAAACTTGAAGAACAGTTTGATCAGATATAAAACCATTGACTCACATTTTATTGCCTTGAGTATCTTCAGTACTTCAAGGCATTGGCTTCTGTTATAAACCACTTTTGTTGACAAGTCTGACAACAATCTGATTTTCTTGGCCTTTTGAGTGACATGATTTTTTGTATTTTTTTCCCCTGAGTAACCAAAGGTGTTCTGTTTGTTTTTCTTTAAAGTTTAGCAGATTTACTATAATTTATATTGAGGTGGGTTATTCTGGGTCAGTTTTCCCAGGCACTCATTATATTCAACATTAATTTCAGGAAAGTTTTCTTAAATCATAGTTTTAGTATTTGCTCTTATCCATTATTTATTTTCTTCTCCAAGGTCTCCTTTCATATGCATATTGCGCTTTCTTTGCTTGTATTCTATATTTTTCACTTTCTTTCAAAATATTTTTAGCACTCTAAGAGCATACAACAAAAGGCACATCTTTAGTGTTACACTTTGTTTAGTTTTAATTAATACATACAACTATGTAGCCTCTACTCTCCCAAGATATAGAGTGTCTGCAACACCTCAGGAAGTTCCCTCATGCCCTTTCCACAAAATAGTCCTTTCCAGTCTCAGTCAAACAATGTTTTGATGGCTTCTGCACACAAAAATTTTGTCTACTCTAGAATTTCAAATAAATTTGTGTTCGTTTTTTTTTTTTAATTTAAGACATTTTTCTATTTTCCATGTTCAATTTATGTTAAGGTATGTGTTTATTCACTCTTCTGGCCCTTCTAATTTAGCCTTGATTTCTGAAATTCCTTTCTCTTTTATTTCAAATTCTTTCCTGTGTTCTGTTTACATCTCTTTCTATTCCCAAATTTCATTGCTTCTAATTTTTCCCCAATTCTGATTTATGTTGTTGTTCTCTTGAAATTTTTATCATTTTTACAATTCCTTTAGCTCATTTTGAAATACTAGATTTTAGTTTCATGTTGGCATGATTTTTTAGTATGTTTGTATCTAACTACTATTAAAGTGGTTTAGGTCATTGCTTTCCTTTTCATTGATTCAACTTTTAATATTATGAACTCATCTTTATATCTCCAGCAACCACCTAACATAGTGCCTTTCAACAACAAGCACTTGATAAATATATATTTCATTGAACTGAAACCTATTTGATTGTGATCAATATAAGATTTTTTTACCACCTTGTGGTGAAAGCGATATCTAATCCCATAAAACCTCGACCTGTGGGCCAAGATGTACAAATGACAGACCTAACAGGAACCTTAAAGCTCTTGCTCAACTACTTTATTAATAATTCCATTTTTATAAACAACTTACCCAAGGTTATACAGACATTTAGTCACAAAACTGAGGCTAAATCCCTGGTTTTCTGACTCTTAGTAGAGTGCTCTTTATATCATGCAGTCTCAAAGTAAAGAAAAATGTGTTTCTATACAATATAAAATTTGTACAGATGTTGCATACCTACTTTCTGTATTTTTTTCAGTCTCTATCAATTTTCTCACCTGTATAATATTCACCCAAACTTGTGGGTAGACGGTTCCTTTAAGCAGTGGTACAGAGAGCAAGAACTAAGAAAGGAGGAGTAATGTTAAATCACACTCAAAGACAAGGAGGCCCCTTTTTATCCTCTGTCCTCCCCCAACTGCGAGCATTGGTAAAGCAGCAGGCGAAGCATGATTGGCCGGCTTCCTCTGCCAGACTTATACAGATTCCAAGGCCACACCAGAGGTCGTAATTGAGAGCTTTGCTATCAGTGCAGCCCAGAAGGAGTTTTGTCAACAGAAGGCAGCATCCTAGACATAACAGAAGCTGTTCAAACAGAAATAAAGAATAGAGTGAAAGGTTTTCTTCTTTGCAACCACTGGTTCTCAATATTATGGACTGAGAGAAATAATATGAAATAACAAAGTATTGTTTGTTATATAATATAACTGATTATATTACATAATTATATATCTGTTGTAAAGAGTTGGAAGAACAGCACAGTCACTGGGCAAGGCTCCAGAAAGCAATGGTGAGGAGACTGGTGGATTACCCCAGCTAGTAGCAGTGTTGGAGGAATTCTCTTTCATTTTATTCCTGAACTGCTAAACTCAGGCTTGTGAAAGGTTTTTATCAGGTGGAGTGAATAAAAGTAAACACAGAGAAAATGAATTAAAAGGAATTATAAAATTAAAGATTATTTATAACAAGCCAGTCTGTTTTAAAAGAGATACTAAAGGATGCTGCAATGACAAAAACAAAATTCCATTAATTTCAGCCCCTTTCATTCAGATGTAATCATAACTTATGATACTCAAAGTTGGAAAAATTTGCTTCAAGAAGAAAAAAGGTCTTTACGAACATAAATTGTCTGTTATATTTATTTGAATACTTTTAAAAATATAGTAAATAATCAATTGTAAAATCGAGCCAACATGTACAACAAGCCAAAACTTACACTATACACTATAGAATGGTGCCCTTCAACTTTAATGTGCAGAATAATTACTTGTGATCATGTTAAAATGCAGATTCTGATGCAGTAGTTGCAGGTGGTATTCAAGATTCTTCATTTTTAACCAATTCCCAGGTGGTGCTGTCAGATCTTAGCCAGCACTTTGGGCTGCAAGAGACCTAAGCTATGCTGTAATATCAGCTTCACATTAGGGGCTTGTGCAACTCAAGGAGATCACTTAGTAGGGATTATTCTAATCACATAACACTTGATACTGTTTATTTCAACAAACATCCATGGAGCACCTGCTGCATACCAGGTGATTGAAAGAGAAAATGTAAACCTGGTTCTTTGGTCTAAAGGAACTCCTGGGCAGGGGCTGGAGCTGACGGAGGATGTTGATATGATGTTGACATTAGTAGCTGTCCTGTTGGCAAACAATAACGCAACAGGAGCTATAAGAGAAGCCATAGCACAGCTGCTATGAACGCATCAGAAAAGGGAACAGTAACTCTGGCTGGACAAGAGCATGTGACTCCTCAGGAGTTTGAACAGATGCAACCAAGTGCCTTTTGTAAGGTACTTACATGGATCTGAGTAGAAGGGGCTAAATCTGAGAGAACAAACTGAGCTTAAAGTAGATTATTCTAGTCTTGATAGTACATGCAGCAAAATCACAAACCAGATGAGGGGCCCAACTCTGAGATCAACCCAACAGCTTCTCTGTGGAAGGAGGAGGATTAAAGCAGAGGAGTGTTTGGACCAGAAATAACTCAATAAGAATATTATGCTAGCTTGGAAGATAATCAACCACAGAGATGTTCAAACACACACTGTGCCTTGCATGTTGCAGGTACTCACAAAATCTTGTTCAAATATTTTAATTAATAGTTTTAGTTCTCAGTCTGTGAATGTGCCCCCAAAGCTAAATACTTCTTAGTGCCACATAAGCAGAAGTGGCAGCATGTTTTTTTTACCTCTCTTACATTTGACACAGTGGAATATTAATAATACCCACCAATTTCTCAGTACATATACTGTAGTTTGACTAGTTATTTGTCAACTCTATGAAAATATTATTTTCCACAAATGTGTCCTATCTCACCTCCTTTTATCAGTCTAAAATTGTAGATTCCTGTTATTAGCTACCACCAAATAAAGATGTTACAATGGAAGAAAATTCTTAAATCTCATAGAAAGCCAGAGCATTTGAAGTCCCCGAGACAGAATATTTTCCTACCCAACAGTTATTAACTTGCAAAAAAGAAAAGCCTGAGGAAATTCATTTTTTATCTCCAGAAATCTTAGGTTAGGTATCTTTTTTCTTTTTTGTTTCTTTTAACATTTCCTAGAAAGGAACCCTAAAGAGAAACAATTTAGAGGGCTTAATTGTATCCCACATATGTAGATGTTTCTCTAAATCAGGCATTATTGAGGCAAGGAAATTTCTAGTCTGATTCCTGGGATTATGCTGGAAGGTCAGTAAGCATATGTCAGTGTTGAGCTAATTCTAATACCTATAGTAAAATGTGCATGTGAGTATTTCCTTGCTGATATATTTTGTCCATATACAGTGCTAATGGTATGGGCCTTCTTGTCATTTATCTTCTAAATCTGTGTGGAATATTATTCTAAACTCTTTTTTTCTTAGGTGTGTATTTTTTGCTTTGATGAATAGCCATAGACCTGGGAAGAGTCCATCCCCATTACAGATTTACAGCCTCATTTTCCTTGTGGACTGTTCTGATGCTAATGTGATTGGGTTTACCCATGAGTTTCAGGAAGTCTACTAGAGCAATCATAGGTTTCTCTAGAGCTGCAGTGGTTCCAATTCCTGCAGAATGTTCTTCATTTGGAAACAAAGACTTTATAGAGACTTTATAGAGATGCAAATAATTAGTTTCTGGTTTACTCTGGCTGGCTACTCTGATAGAGCCTTTTCAAAGTTGGCAGAATAGGTAGGACTGGTATATCACCCAATTCTCCTAGATACTGTACATATTGGTGGACTAGTACACCTGAAACAACAAGGAAGGGTCTGGATGATTAGCTCTTTTTCAGGTGTGATTTTCTTGTCTCATCTCTGTTCCTTCTCCTCCAGGAGACATGGGTTTCCTGAGGCAAGTGTGACCCTGGAGTCCAGCCTTCCATCCTGACGTCCAGTTGGTGAGGGAAAACACCATGGATGGTATAATTGAACAGAAGAGTGTGCTGGTGCACAGTAAAATCAGTGATGCTGGCAAAAGAAATGGCCTAATTAGCACCAAAAACTTCATGGCTGAGAGCAGAGATGGGCTTGTGTCTGTTTATCCAGCACCCCAGTACCAGAGCTGCCAGGTGGTGGGCAGCACAGCATCAGCCAACCTGGACAGAGGCAGGAATGAGCCAATCCAGCAACTGCTAGACCCCAATACCCTTCAGCAGTCAGTGGAATCCCACTACCATCCCAACATCATCCTCTACTCGGAGGGTGTGCTGCACTCCTGGGGGGATAGTGTGGCTGCAGACTGTTGCGAGACCACCTTCATCGAGGACCAGTCACCCACAAAAGAGAGCCTACAGTACCCCGATGGAAAGTTCATTGACCTCTCAGCTGATGACATCAAAATCCACACCCTCTCCTATGATGTGGAGGAGGAAGAGGAATTCCAGGAGCTGGAGGTCAGAGGCTGTGTTTGTCGTAGGCCTTCGGAAATTGGGGTGTGGGGATTTGGTGAGAACACATGAGTGTCTGGTATAAGTTAGGGAATGAAACTAGTGTGTAAAAATGCGAAGTAACTGAAGCATTCTTGGCGCCTGTTAACTCTTGAATATTTGTGGAAGGTGGAAGGAGTGGAGAGAGACTAGACAATCAAAACCCAGTGAGGGCTTCAGCAAGGATTCTGATCAGAGATGACCCAAGGTAACAGCTGTCGGGATGGGGCTATAGATGGATTTAAAGGTTGCCAGTGCTGGCAAGTCACTTGGGGACTCCCAATAATACTCCACCCACAGGAGATAGGGGTCACTGGCAAAAGCGAGCAAGGTGAGAGAGGGGCATGTGGTTCTAGGGCCACACAAAACTAGAAATGCATGTGAGGGGACAATTTGGGAAGTCTTTTTGTTGCCATATATGTTTGGTTTCCTTAATTTGGCATTCCAAAGAAATCATTGGTATGGCTAAACCTGCTGAAAGAAATAGTAGAAATCGATTTCCTAAAGAGAAGATGAGTTGAATTATTGCAGGAATCACTTCTTCAGTA
>NW_017733044.1:11558-12460 GCF_001890085.2 Hipposideros armiger | reverse complement strand
TGAGCTCTGGCCATCCCAGAGTTTTGAGAAAGTTGGGAGAGTGCTCTGGCTTCCATTCAAAAGCCTCTGTTAAGTGTCCACCATTTTCTAAGGTCTGAGGTTTTCATTGAAAGCAAAAGTACAGATGCTGCTTACCTGCATGAAGTTTAGGAAGCAGATACACAAACATTCAATTTCAGTATAATACAGGAGTTATGATGATAGATTACTCAGTCTGCTCTGATAGCATCTAAAGGAGAGGCTAGAGCTCATGCACTACATCTTGAGGAGGAGAACCAGACTGTCAGGCAAGAAGGGTTGTGGGAAGGTGGTGAGAGAATTCCAATCCAAGGGGACATCATAAGGAGATAAAGCACAGAGGCATTTAAACTAGATCTGCAGGGAACAGTAACTGGTTAGAATTGCTAAGACCTGTGGATCATGGTGAGATCTTGGAGACAGGACCAAGAAGGAGTGGGGTCCCATCACTGTGGCCCTTACCAGCCCTCTAAGGGAAACTGGATTTTAAGTAGGTACCTACAAGACAGGAAGGATGGACAGGTAATAGAGTCAAGATGAAGCCCTATGGAGGGGTGGGGGCTGAGAATGGGGAGCACAGGCCTGTCTACAGCTTCAGCTCTACTTAGATCCAGGGTGCTGCTGTGCCACACCACACAGTCCATGCTGATAGACACCTTGATGGCTAACTGGGCATGAAGAACCACTGATGAGTTTCAGGCAGGAGGGCCATGGTCAGATCTATATTTTTGAAAGCTGCTTTAGCTGCAGGGTGTAGGGGAGATAGAGATGACAGGGAAGGGGGCATGGAGCTAGGAGCAAACCCAATGCAAAACCTGTTGGGGGCCTATTGTAAGGGATGGTGAAAGAGAATCAGGATAGCATTAAAAGTGAATAAATAATTA
>NW_017733044.1:3539-6698 GCF_001890085.2 Hipposideros armiger | reverse complement strand
ATAGACACCTTGATGGCTAACTGGGAATGAAGAACCACTGATGAGTTTCAGGCAGGAGGGCCATGGTCAGATCTATATTTTTGAAAGCTGCTTTAGCTGCAGGGTGTAGGGGAGATAGAGATGAGAGGGAAGGGGGCATGGAGCTAGGAGCAAACCCAATGCAAAACCTGTTGGGGGCCTATTGTAAGGGATGGTGAAAGAGAATCAGGATAGCATTAAAAGTGAATAAATAATTAAAGAGTGAAATTTGCCATTGATTAGAGATTATGGTAAGGAAGAAGTCAGGTCTCTCCTATGCAAAGATGTTTCCAACCCCTCAAGTGGCCAAGTTGGCCAGCAGAGGTTTTTCAGCTTCATTATGAGTTTTTGGAAAATTAACTTCAATGTGTAATATCCACCAGCAGTAAAATATTTGGAATAATTACTAGACTGAAAATGTAAAAGAAATTCCTGAATGTCTCCATCATTCCTTTGTCAGTTGTGTGGGCTTCATTATTCCCCTACCTCTCATTATATCCATGCACTTTATATCCATATCCTTGAATAAGTACACTATGCCAAGCTCAGTGGAGATGAACAGGTGATTAGCATATCTTCTTAGTTCTTAGTCAACTTCCATCCTGTGGCTTCATAACAAACTAACTTAAAAGAATTTTATTTCTCTTTCTTTAAGACTTGCATGCTGATTAAGATTGCAAATAAATACAACCAATATTTAAATTCAATTTTTTCATATTATGTTTTAGTAGATGTGGTTTTTGGAACTCGACAAAGATTCAAAACCAACTCAGACACAACCTTTTAAATTAACACTAGGAGGTAGGTGGCTGAGGTGACAGATATTTTTAACTGGTTGATCCAAAGCTTTGACAGGTAGCACAGGCTTCTGGGGAGGTGAGCTCTGCTAACCCATCTACCTTTAATGATACAGCAACTGGAATCTTTATCATAATAATAGCACTTATTGTATATTTTATAGTGACCTCTGACTGTAGTAGTAAGATGGATCATGTTGGCATTTATACGTTAGTCAGAAAAAGTAACCCAATGACATTAATGAAACAAATTGTTTAAAAGATGGCATGTATATACAATAGAATGTTACTCAGCCATAAAAAATAAGGAAATCTTGCTGTCTGTGACAACGTGGATAGACCTAGAGGGTACTGTGCTGAGTGTAATAAGTCAGACAGTGAAAGACAAATATTATATGATTTCACTTATAAATGGAATACAAAGAACATAATAAACAAGCAAACGAAACAGAAATAAAATCATACATACAGAGAACATTTTAATGGCTCTCAGATGAGAGGGGATTTGTAGATGAGTGAAAAGGGGAAGGGATTAAGAAGTACAATTTGGTTGTTACACAGTAGTCATGGGGATGTAGGTTATAGCATAAGGAATATGGTCAATAATATTGTAATAACTATGTATGGTGTCAGATGGGTACTAGATCTATGGGGTGATAGATGGGAGGGTTGGGGGCCAGGGTGAAAAAAGTGAAGGAAATAAAAATACAAATAGTTATAAAATAGTCAAGAGGATGTGAAATGTAGGAAATACAATCAACAATATGGTAACAACTATGTATTATGCAAGGTGGTACTAGTCAGGAGGATCACTTCCTAAATTACATAAATATCTAACCATTCTGCTGTACACTTGAAACTATTATAAAATAATGTTGAATGTCAACTCTAATAGGAAAATGTAAAAAGGGGGGGAAGATCAATAATATTGTGACAGTGTGGTACAGTATCAGATGGTTGCTGGAATTATCATGGTGATAACTTCGGAAGCACAGAGAATATAATCAATAATATGGTAATAACTCTCTATAGTGCTAGGTGTGTACTGTTGAATAACTATAATGTACACCTGAAACTAATATAATATCATACGTTAGTTGTATTTTAATAAAAATTTTTTTTAAAAACTTCAAAGAAAAAGTTGAGCTGCTTCTTCACTAGGCATCTAGTGAGACTTTCTGGTTGATACCTAGGTAGCAAACCCAGACCAAGAAATGGTTCCCTCTTTTCAGGCTCTGAGAAGAAATCAAGAACATAGTTGTGATATTTATACACCCATGGAGGATTTTAGGGGGTCACCAAAAGTGGTTGATTTGGTCCTTTAGGGATTCTGTAAAAAAAAGGCATTTTCTCAGCCACATTCTTATGGTATTGCTATGATACTCTTTATTCTATTTTTCTGCAACTAAAAAAAAAAAAAAGCTAATGACTGGCTGGAAGTGTCATCATACATGCGGTGACTGTACTAAAGTTTATTCTTTTTTCCATTCCATAAAATAATGAAGAAGCATGTATCAGTTAGCATTTGCTGCATAACAAAACTTAATAGCTTAAAACAACTCTTTTTTACCTCAAGATTCTCAGGGTCAAAAATTTGAGTGGGTCTCAGCTGAATAGTGTTTGCTCTGCTGGTCTCATCTGGGTTCCCTCATTGGTCTGTGTTAGCTGCTGCTCTAGTGTTGGCTGGCCTTTAGCTGAGGTGACAGAGGTGACTGAACCACATGTTTCCCATTATCCAGCAGTTTACTTTATCACATGGAAGCCATGGTAAGGATTCCAAGAGCAGCAAGAGGGGGTGAGTCCCAGTGTGCAAGGACTTCCAAGTCTTTGCTAGTGTTACACATGTCATTGACTTATTGGCCAAAGCAAGTCATATGGCCAACCCCAAAGTCAGTGTGGAAATGACTAATAGGATGACAGTACAGGAAAGTGCCAACAAATTGAGTGCCACTATTGTAGCATTCTATCACAGAGCAAAAATTTTGGACTACTTTGCATATATTTTTTAAGATCATCTCATTGAGCAGAGTGACAACAGCCATAGTTATATTATGCCTGGAACAAAAAGAGCAGATATTGATCTGGAGCTCTTCTCAGAAGGCAGTTCTACTTCAGACAAAAGAAAACAAAGTGATTTTAACTTCTTTGGGAATTCTATAGTTTCACTTGGTCTGTAGCAAATTGATACTGTTTCCTGAAAACAGTTTTCAGAAAGCCATTGCCCTGGTTAATGGCAGGGGCCCTTATCATTAGAGTTCCTGTTTACTGGGTAACCTGCCTCTTAACTGTACCCTTATCATTCCACCTGGAGAGGTTCATCTCTGGCATTTGTAATGGGAGCCTC
>NW_017733044.1:0-848 GCF_001890085.2 Hipposideros armiger | reverse complement strand
CTGGGGCAGTCACAGGACACTTCTTTACTTCTGTGAACCCTCTGCTAGGTCTACCAAGACCTTCAAGTCTGCCCTCCCATTGAAAAACTTACAACCTGTTGGGAGAGATAGGATTTCACAACTATAATGTAGCACTTACATATATATGCCTCATTTGTAAATATGAACAAAATAAGGAGGACTTGATAGACATTTGAAGAAAACCACAAAGCATGGATGAAAGAGCAGCACTACCAAAAAATAGAACAGCTGACCCAAAGGAAAAAGAAAGAATTCAGACAATAATAGACAACTTTCAGGAAATTATTTTTACTATCCCTTCAGAGATTTGAGGGGAATAATTTTAGAGGGTTGGGGATTTTTGGTTTTGTTTGTTTGCCTCGTTGCATTAGCTAGAACCTTAAATACAATGTGGAAGACAAGTGGTGAGAGTGAATATTTTTGCCTTGCTCCTGGTCTCAGCAGGAAAAGCATTCAGACTTTCAAAATAAAGGATAATGCTGATGTTCTTACTCAGGTGGAGGAAGGTTCCTTTTATCAGAACTTTGTTGAATAGGTTTTTTTGTTGTTTTTTTTAATAAAAAGTTGGTGTTTAAGTTTGTCAAATGCTTTTCCTATGTTTATTTAGATTATCATGTGTGGGAATTTTTGTCCTTTATTCTATTAATAGGCTCTATTAAATTAACTGATTTGCATATATTAAACCATCCTTGCATTTGGGAATAAATCCCCCTTGGCCATGGTGTATACTTTTCTTTAAATATTTTTGGATTTAATTTGATAATAATTTGTGAAGAATTTTTCTGTATATGTCTATGAAGGATATCAGTCAGTACTTTTCTTTTCTT
>NW_017733043.1:99820-102467 GCF_001890085.2 Hipposideros armiger | reverse complement strand
AAAAAACCTCACTCATAGGTATATACCCAAGAGAAATGAACCTGATTTCTAGAGCTTGGGTCCTGAGTGCCCACCCCAGGAACCTGGTGGTGCTTAATAAATGCAGACTTGGAGCTCCAGTTCTTTAGGATCTTGCGGCCCAGTGCAGTTGCTTTTCAACTATTGTTGTGTATTTGAATTACTTATGAAGCATTTTTAAAAATATCAATACCCAGGCCCCTCTTCTGATTTGTAATCCTGGTTTGGGGTGGGGGTTATTACTTTTTATAAGTTCCCCAGGTGATCTACATGTACATATCGTGTCTGAAAACCACTGGTCTAGTGATAAGACAGATTTGTAAATTGAAAAAAATCTCAAAACAACATGATAAAAATTCAAAATCAGATTAATCTAGATACAGACTGGCTTGGGGCTAGGAAAATAGCCTAGTTGTGCGTGTGTGTGTGTGTGTGGGGGGGGGTATCTGACTCCTCTTGGGGAATAACCCAAATCACAGTGTCGGTGGAGACGTGTCTAATTCGTTCTTTGTTTAGGATGGGATCGTTCAATGGCTGAGGAGTCAGGTCTGACAGCTGAAGTTTTAGGGTCCTGATTTTTTTTTTCTTGGAAGTCACTGACTGTCAAATGAGCTCTATAAAATTGTATTTAGATACAAATTTTTAGGAGGAAAAACATTTCTGATATTCAAAGGAAAAGTTCAAAACACTGTATTAAAAAATCTGCAATGCTATATTTGAATACCCTCACATTTAAAATTCTCAACTGTATTTTGAATTCTTATTTTATACATTGCCTTCATAGGCACCCTATTTAGAACATACTAAAATGATAAAGAGTATTTTCTCAGTGTGCAATCATGTTAAAAACAAATAGAAAGATAAAGGTTCTTTTGCCAGCATAACTGTTTTCAATCAAGGTAATTATAATAGATCTTAGTTTTAGATGAGATCTGACTCAGGTGCCTGTAATCCCATGGATACAATCAAAATACCTTTAGTGAAAAGTTGTCATTCAGACTACAGTTCAGCTTCATAGCCCATCAAATTTGAGGATGGCAATAAATAAATACGAAACAGCTAAATGTAAAACTTTATATATGGATTTTAACAGAATGTTTTTTTAACTCTTAAAATTTGTAGGAAAGCTTAAAAAATAGAATTTTATAGGCTGTCTGCCATTGACAGAACATTTGTCCCCCCAGAATTCATATGTTGAAACCTAATCCCCAGTGTGATGGTATTTGGATGGTGACACCTCTGAGAGGTGATCAAGTCATGAGAATGGAGCCCTCAGNCCAAACAAACTGGTTTTTAAGTAGTTTTCTCATCTATAGTAGACTTTTTAAATGGCCCAAGCAATTGTTTTTGATCCTACTTTTTGTTTCTAGGACAGAATTACCTAAAGGGTAGAGATGAAAAGCTTTTCATTGAAGATTTCACTGGACTGTCTTTAAGGTCACAGTCAGTGTCTTATTCCTCTATGTTAATTTCAGTTCTCTGAATGGGGGACACTGAAAGCCAGGGAGATTGTTTCAGCTTAATTTGAGAGCCAAAATTGTATTGTAAATATTTGACTCAACATGTACTTTTGAAGGTGAGTTTTTGAGCACTGGATAGTCTGGATTAGAAAGGGAAGATAATAAATGTGGGAAGACATGAGACCTTATATAAATGGAAGCGCTCATATCTTATATCAAAGAAGGGAACAAAGGAGAACTTTGTGATCTCTTTGGCTAGAGCAGCAGAAAATCTAGTTTGAGTGCTTAGATCCAACCCAAGAGAGAGTGATTTCCTTTACACTGAATCCGCTAGATCCTAGAAATGATCAAATGCGGATGCCATGGGAGAGCTGAGCCTGTTTTCACACTCTTTACAGGGCTCTTATCTGCAACTTATTTTATGTGGAGGGGGGAAGGTTGTGAAACAGAACAAGTCAGAAATACAGTGGATTTGGGAATTTGAATTGCATCAGTTGGGTATTACCCTCCCGGGGTTTTTCTGGCATGGCCTCTTCTTTGCTGATCCTTAGAGTTTATCTCCTGCTCCAGTGTCTGCTGTACAGCTGGTGATAGTCTTCACTAAATTTGAAAAATCATCCTCAGCAGACATGTTGGGTCAGGGTTGAACAGAGAGAGCAAAACGTTTGCCCAGATATTTTCTCTTGTCAATTTATAATTGTATCACACTGAAATCTTCATCTTCACTCTGGGCTAGATAAAAAGATTATAGGTAAGATTTAGCTAGAGGTAAAGGATATTGTTACATTATTAACTCTTCACTCCATCGTTGTAATATATAACCCCCACTTTTTTATGGTGAAAGTGAGGATTGGAATTAGCTTGGTCACCAGGGAAATAAACAGTATTTGATAAAATTCAATCTGTTTGCTTAGCACAAATCAAATAAGTTGGTGTAGGGAATTATCTGCCATGTGATTGATTTCATGCCCACTCTTTGAGCTTCCTAGGCTTCCTATATTCTTCTCTCTTATAATTTACCATATTACATGAATACCACTGTGCCTGCTTTTATGTCCATGTATTATACTATTTTTAAGGCCACAGTCAATGTTTTATTTATCTGTATTAATTCCAATTCACTGAATTGAAGGCTTTGAATACTGTGGGAAAACACTGATGTACATACA
>NW_017733043.1:94391-95913 GCF_001890085.2 Hipposideros armiger | reverse complement strand
TAAATTAGTACCATTTGTATTTCTGTAGATGTAGCCTGCTAGAAATGAAGTGTGGGTTTTCAGTAGTTCTAACTGTTGTAAAGCCCTGTTGCTTAAGCTGACTCCACTGGTTTTTTACATTTTACCCAAAACGGTACTGCTTTTTAATTTTTTAAGGAATTGGAAGTTTAAGGTGGCTCCCGTGAGCCACCTTAAATTCTCTGCCTTATGTCTGGCTCTGCCTGGTTAGCACAAATATGATTGGATATGTGTAGCATGGGTCTCCAGGAAGAATGCCAACGAGATATTGGGAAGTATCCACTTCCAGCTTCACAAGTATTCTCATTTTCCTACTAGGTAGTACTCTCATTCCGTTGAGGGTCTCGTCTAATTCCCAGATTTAAATGCCAACTATATGCTAATGACTCGCAAATGTTTGCATCCAGCTCTGACCATAACCTTATTCCCCAGATTCATGTATCCAGCTGCCTATTTGATATTTTTCTTATTTCTGATGTCTCTAACATTATAACTGTTGGGATGATGTCTGTCAATTTGAAGTAGTCTTTGTTGAGAGGCAGACTAGCATGGACTCTCAAGTGTTATGTTTAGATGTCTAATAAGTCTCTCAATTTCAATATGTCCAAAACTGAGCTTATGGTCTCTGAACCGGCACCTCCCTCATTTTCTCTATTAGCGTAAATGGAAACTTTGTTCATTCACTTGCTTAGGTCAAATATCTGGGTTATTCATGATTTGTCTCTTCCTTTGAAATTCTCATCCATTCCATTAGCAAACCAATCAATTCTATATTCAAAGTTTTTCTAGAATTCAACCACTTCCCACAAACTCTCCAGCCTGAGCCATCATCACCCATCGCCTGGCTTTTTTTGCAAGACTCCTAATTGCTCTTTCTGCTGCAGTCCTTGTCTCTCTCTATATGGTCTATTGCCAACACAGCTGCCAGAATCATCTCGTAAAATACACATCAGATTTTTTTGTTCCTCTCCCACAAATCTCCATTGGCTTATCATTTTAAATTGAATAAAACCCCAAGTCCTCCTGAAGTCCACCAGATCCCCTGCCCCCACACCACACCCCAACCTCTGACGTCATCACGTACTACTCTCTACGTCACTCATTCCATTCCAGCCCCCTGCATCTTGCTGACCATCATTCTCCTATCTCAATGCCTTTGCACTTGTTGCTTTCTCTGCCTGCAGCATTCATCCCTTAGGTGTCCACAAGATTCCCTCACTGTCACTATCTTCAGTTCTCTCTACTTAAAATAACATCAAAGAGCTTTTCCCCTTCATGCTATATAAAACTGTCCCTGTTCCCTACACTAGTTATTATGTCTGTATCATTATCACTATTTATTATGCCTGTATCATTTTTTTCATAGTATTTATTTTCATTTGACATAATTTTTTGTCTGTTTGCTTATTTTCTGTCTTCTTTGCAAATATATCACTAGTGTGCCTAGAAAACTCATCAACATCTAGTAGGTTGGTATTCAATAGATGTTTAATTGAATGAACAC
>NW_017733043.1:91149-93782 GCF_001890085.2 Hipposideros armiger | reverse complement strand
ATATATATATATATATAAAATGTGTCTATCCCTGTGCTAGAAAGTTTATATAGAGCTCCTGAGAATTGGGCAAACTTATTTGGTAGAGTCTAATTTCTATTCAGAGATTTAACTCTGCCCAAGGACTGAACTGGTACATAGGTGGAATAATTATAAAAATGCTCACAAAAATAAAAAAGTTTATCAAGTCCAGTAAGACTTAGATACTTTTAATAAGGGGGGGAAACATCTATTTCATTCATGAGGAAAAAAAACATGTTAATATTTCATTAGAGCGGTGACATATATAGAGTGGTAACTGATAGTATAACTGTTTGGGCACATTTTGGTAGAAGAGAGGGAAATGACACAGACTAGAGAAGCTGGGGTACCAATGGCAGACTCTCCATTCCTGTAAAACACACAGCCTCACTGGTAAGAGGAAACAAAAATCACACAGGCCTGGTTTTAAATTCTCGCTCCGAATTTGGTGCCTCTATGATCACTGGCAAGTTGCTCTGAATCCTAGTTTCTGAGCTTACATAATAAGCTTTTCCTAAGTATTAAGGGTAAAATTAAGTATAAGGGTAATACTGAGAATTATCAGATTTAGAAAATGGGCAATAAATAGTAGCTGTTTTTTATTTTTCTCTAGGGCTGGATTCCACTTTATAAAGATATTAGACTTGTTAAAGAATGAGTGTTAACCTATCAATAATTAGAGAAAAAAGTTTCCATTTTCATTATCAAAGAGATCCTTAATGTTTTACTTTCCTGGATGAGCCTATCGTTTCCCATATGTTCTAAATGTTTTATTGGACAAATGCTGTGACTTTATTCAAATATATACTTTTGGCACCCCTTGTAAGTCTTTTTGAAGCTCATTATTTACAGTACAGAGTCCAGTTGTAGGACTATGCAGTCTCCTTTTCCCTACCTAAATGATTTGGGGCTCTTCCAATCCTGATGATTACAAGGCAATGCTTGGAGGGGGGGTCTTAGGGTCTTAGGTTGTCCTCAGGTAAGAAAGCAAGCCTATGATATGTGTTATGAAGCCCGGGAATGGGTTGGCCAGATGNATTTTCATTATCAAAGAGATCCTTAATGTTTTACTTTCCTGGATGAGCCTATCGTTTCCCATATGTTCTAAATGTTTTATTGGACAAATGCTGTGACTTTATTCAAATATATACTTTTGGCACCCCTTGTAAGTCTTTTTGAAGCTCATTATTTACAGTACAGAGTCCAGTTGTAGGACTATGCAGTCTCCTTTTCCCTACCTAAATGATTTGGGGCTCTTCCAATCCTGATGATTACAAGGCAATGCTTGGAGGGGGGGTCTTAGGGTCTTAGGTTGTCCTCAGGTAAGAAAGCAAGCCTATGATATGTGTTATGAAGCCCGGGAATGGGTTGGCCAGATGTTGCCTCATGAGCATGCTCATGCTTCCTTCTCCAATGGAGTTTTTATAAATAAGTACCATCTTCTTTTTAAGTTCTGAGTTTGTAATCTTACTTTCTACCTCATAATGATGTAACACTGATGTTGAAATAACTAAAATATTGATATAACTATATTTGGAAGGTACAAGAGAAAAAATGAAGCTGAGTGTGCTGTCTCCTATTATAACAGGAAGTCAATGAATGACTTAAATAAATCAACACATTAAAGAATAACTACATTATTTAAAAGTATGGTTGATACTTACCTCTGGAAAACTGAATTATTTTTCATCATCTTAGTACCACTTGAGTTTTTTAAAATTATATGCATGTATTACACTGTTAAAATAAGAAAAACATTAAAATGGAAAAGCATAAACAGTATAAATATATTAAAGATGAAGATGTGCAGTTATCAGATAAAACGTTTTTCAATAGATTAAGAATGCTACTATGACATGATTTTGTCTGGGTTCTATGAGAGTACAGCTTAATCATCTTGCCTGTGGGGAAAGACCTATTATGGGAGAGACACTCAAATGTCCCTCTTACAAACAGGAGGCTTAGGGGATTTGCCTTTATAAGATAGATTGTGCAATACAAATTGGTAACTACAATATGGCCTCAGGGATAGAAAAGGCAGTCTGGGGAATATAATCAATAATGTTGTAAATATATTTTAGGGGGCCAATTGGACTCATGTCTTGTTAAGGAGACCACTGCATGGACTGTGTAGAGGCCTAACCACCGCACTGTATTTCTGAAGCTGATGTTGAATTATAATGTATGTGAACTATAATTATATATACATATAGTCACAGGATGTGGAGTAGAGTGTGGGAGTGGAGTCAATAGAATTGTAATGGATAAGTTTGACATCGGGGGTGGGAGGGCAGTGGTTGTGGGGAGGGGGGTTGTTACTTTGTGAGGGGTGAAAAGGATAACTATTGCATTGTTCTGTACACCTGAAACTAACAATAAAAATTTTTAAAAAATTAAAAAATGATAGATTATGATCATAGGGTACTTAGGTAGGAAAAAATCTTCTATACTGGAGGGCAGTGTTCCCCTTGTTTCATCAGAAACATAGAATCTCTTTCTAACGTTACCTTTACTTTCGCCTTTGAGGTCCCGGGCCCATTCTCTTTTTCTGCATTCTGGGTCTGGAATCTGGTACAAAGGGAAATCCTGAGGACAACAATGTGGTGCAAGAA
>NW_017733043.1:88491-89879 GCF_001890085.2 Hipposideros armiger | reverse complement strand
TGATTTTTATAGTTATCTAAACTGTAACCATCTTATGTAGCCAGTTCTAAGTAAACTATAGACTCTGGGTGACTATGATGTGTCAGTGTAGGTTCATCAGCTTTAACAAATGCACCATCCTGATGTGGGATGTTGTTAATGGAAGAGGCTATGCATGTGTAGGGATTGGGGGCACTTGAGAAATCTCTGTACCTTTTACTTAATTTTTCTGTCCCATTAGCCTGTGCATTTGCTTATGCTTGACTGGTATGGAAAGGAATGCTACAAAATTTTCCCCTAAGAGTATTATGGGATGAATATCTTGTCGAGTATTTTGAGATGATCTCGTAACTGCATCTATGGAGATAGAGAGCCATCCAACATGGGGAATTATCAATTGTGCAAAAGTTACACAAATGCATAAAAAGGGGAAAATCTAAACTATATAGGCACCCTATATATGTTTCACAACTAGTATAGAAGAAATGAAGAAAGAATAGGCAATTTAAAAAGCTCAGTGCCTTTTGAATTCTTTGATTTAGGAAAAACAGCATTCCTTTTGGAATGAGAACGGCTCTTTTGCTTGGGGAAAATACCTTTAAAGATAAAACACTGTTTTGCAAGGCATAGTCTAAGTGAGAGTGTTTTAGACAAAAGAGAGTTAGCAATCTTTAAAACTAATCTCCCTTAGAAGGGATGCCCATGAACCTTTAGGAGAGTAAATATAAATTACTGTCTCTTCTGAGGCATAATCTAAGCCCCCACCGGACCCCCACCTTCATGGGAACGCCATCACCCAGGGCAGCCAGGTGCTCACAGAATTGCTGGAAGAAATTCAGGGTCAGGGGAATGAGTGAAGAAAAATTAGTTTTGAGAAATTAACTAATAAACTGTGGAATGAGAGTTCAACAGAAGCAGAAATTCATAATAACTCTTAAGATTCCTCTTAAATCTAGAGAAAGGCACAGATTTTGCCTTGTTTTTTCAACTGCTAGCCATATGTATATATTTGTTTGGAATATCTGCTTTAATTCCATTAATTAAGCATACTATAGACAACATCTACTATATGAAGATGCAATGATTAAATATTTCTTATTTTATAGATAAATATGATATGATTGTTGTGGAGAAGACAGATCAATAAACCATTATAATCATTTTGATACATGTCATAGTGAAGGTATTTAGAGGGCATTTGAAAAGAAGAAAGGAAGAAACACTTAAGTCTAGAGATTACGAAGTGTTAAAGATAGAGAACGAATGAATGAATAAATTCTACACTAGCATATTTCTTTATATGAATTTCTTCTAGTATACAATGGAACTATTATTTCAATTTTCCCTGATTAATAGAACCTTGTAAAAATATGTTTTGGTAGAAATCCTGTTTATTCTTAAGCATTAAT
>NW_017733043.1:87629-88456 GCF_001890085.2 Hipposideros armiger | reverse complement strand
AGTATTTAAAATAGAGCCTTCAAATTACCTTTCTTCCATTCTGGACATTCACTGCTTCTAGAGTTTAAGGCAAAACCAAAATAAGCCTTTCAGTCCTTGCTACTAGGGTTTAACTTGTAAAAGAAAAAAAAATTGAAAGTTAATATGATTTAAATTTATTACCCTACGGGGTAAAGAATTTCAATTTTAAAGACTATGAAATGGGAAAAGTCTTGATCTACGGGCCCAGAAATCAGCCTTACTAACTTCTAGAAGCGAATAGACGGTAACATTTATAGACAAGGTTGACACACATGACCTCAGCTAACTGATTATTTTGCTTGTGTTAATACAGACTAACAAAATTAATTTGCTTTCATGACTGTAATTTATTGAAAATGCCGTTATGAAGTTTCATCTGTCCTTGCTATAGTCAGAGGGTATAAACACGAACATCTTTGTGCTCAAGTATAAAGCTATCAGTAGCCACCAGCTAGCTGTAAAACATTTGTTTTTCCAAAATCAGCATAATTAACTTGAAATATATTTCATCATTAAACTTTTGTAAAAGAATTATTTCAAACAGATTTGAGGTTTATTTTTATTTATAGAATCAAGCCAATACACAGTAAAACTAAAGAATTAATTCACCAGTTATTTCAATATAATACCACAAGCCATTTCTGTAAAGGACCAAATATTAGGTGTAATCACAAAACATTTCAACATCCATCAAAACCAGAATCATGCAAATGTCCCCAGGAAAACACATTGAAATTCTTCTATATAGCATAATGAACTAGAGGATATAGGACATTTGAAAAACAGTTCCAAAAATGGTATAGTAA
>NW_017733043.1:84780-86321 GCF_001890085.2 Hipposideros armiger | reverse complement strand
ATTTTCTTCACAGTTACGAGTTCCAAATAAAATTTCAATATAAAAGCTGAGTAGTTTTATACCTTAAAAATACATGTCCAAAAATTAACCTGTTAAACATGCATGTACTTTAAAATATACTACTTAAAATGTTTCTTTTTCATCAATTAGTATTTATCAAATGCCGAAAAGACAATACCACCAGTTTCTCCGTACCAGTGGATTATCTATCAATCACATTCCTATCCACACATAGATACATTTATATTGTGTATTTGTAGGAGCTTCCCATAGATAACACTACAAAGTAAAATAAGGTGATATAACACATTTATTCTTAACTGCAGGACTTCATGTGGCATAGTATTGCAGATCTCTTTGATCAAGAAAGGAGGTCTTCTCTTCCCAACACACTCTTTTTCCTTGCCGCCTACAGTTTTCTTTCTTCTGAAATAGACAGGCAGAACTCTTCCAATCTGGAATGTTGTTTGGGGACATATGAATGTCATTTCTGGGTACATAACATCAAGAAACTTTAGCAGCTATCAAAGTTAAGCTTCTCGTCCTAAACCACAGAGAATAAGACCATATACTTGCCTAGTGCCGAACCAGCACTAGATCTCCTCGTGTCTCCCCAGCCCTTTTTCTGTATCTTGTCTCCTGATGCATTTGAAAGAAGAAAACACAGCTAAGTTGATATGTGCCTTATTTGAGAGATGTTCCTAGAAATAAGATTCAAACTGAATTGTTTTACCTGGGGGTACATAGCACCATTTTAAAGCAATCTATACATGAACCATGAGGTTATTGTTTTGTAACTGAATTTAGAAAAAAAAAAGGGGGGGGGCTCATCTTTGTTTCAACCCAAAAGTCTTTAGTGTTCGAACTGTTACATAGAAGTTGTCAAAAGGGCTAACAAAGGGCAGGGTTAATGAAATGCCACTAATGCCTTAATAATGAAGAATTGATTAACTTAATTAATGGCTCATATTGGACAGTACCCTTTAGGGAACATATTTGTTATTATTGAAACACAGAATTCCAAGACCTAA
The DNA here is from genome assembly GCF_001890085.2 of Hipposideros armiger. Lineage (NCBI taxonomy): Eukaryota > Metazoa > Chordata > Mammalia > Chiroptera > Hipposideridae > Hipposideros > Hipposideros armiger. The sequence goes on along the minus strand of NW_017733043.1, from coordinate 85,290 downwards.
GGGCTTAATCTCTATAAAACATTAGCAAACATTTTTTAGGCATATCAATCCAGGGAGTAAAAGGACTGAGAATTTGGAAACGCAAGAGAATGAAGAGGAGTGAAGTTGATGGGTCCAGGTTCTCACAGTGCCATCCAGTCCTCAGTTTCTTATCTACAGAGCTAAGAACTCAAAAAAAAAAAGGTAATAGTGTTAAAATAACTATTACTTCCTTTAAGAGATGCAAAATATTTCTGATTTCTCCTCAAGTCATTGCATGGTCTCTAAGAAGGAAAATGAGCCAGACAAAATAGCAAGAAAACCCCCCCCTGAACTCCAGTAACAAAAAAATGCAGTAATAACAGCCAAGTGGTGTTGTAATTTATCTCTGTTTAGAAATGAAAGAAATTGATGCTCTAGGCTGGCTTTGATTTACCTTCATTCAAAGGAAAGAAAGTTCTGTCTTTAAATTGGAAAACTTTAGTTAGGCGGAAGTCAGGCTTAAGTGGCTGCTGGCAATGCTTTCCAATG
>NW_017733043.1:83566-84639 GCF_001890085.2 Hipposideros armiger | reverse complement strand
TAAACAACATTCTTAATAAATTTGTTACAGTAATGAGCTAAAACATCATAGAATATTAAGTCAGAAATCCTGTGATATAAAGACAACTACTTTCATGTGTGGAAATGCTAATTATTTTATATTAATAATTATTCTGATATTACTGTCATATTTATTCTCAGGTTTTCTTTTCTGTATTTGCTAATTTGACCCTGGAACACAAAAATATTTAGTTCACTCTATAACACTTCATTTTTATTAGACTGTAAATCAATGTAAAAAGATGTGATGTGATTTTGTATTATATAAAGGAAACAACAATGATGTTTAACTTTTAGCCATAATATGAGTATATATTTTTTATGCTGACATATGATATAGGTCACATACATTTTTTCACTCCTGATAACTTAGTGTACCACAAAATTGAGTTAGAACAATATTTTTTAAATGCCTGTGTATGCAATGGAATCACACAATCTGGGTGACTCAATCCATTTAGGCTGCCTTGGGGACGAAACTCTTCTTATAAATGGTCCTTAAATTTTTGCTTAAATTGGTTGAGGTCAAATTGTAACCAAGAATCATTCTCTAGTATTTATGGTCCTATGTTTCTCATGATTCCAAGCTTTGCCAATAACACCGGATGTACTAAAAGGGCCACAGGGAGGGAGGGTGGCTGCTTCTTACCTCCTGAACTAGCATCCCAGTTGGCCCTGCTCTGGGCTTACTCTGAATAGAGCTGTTGCCTCCAGTATGAAAATCAATAAGGGCCCAGTTTACATGGACTTAAAGGAAACGAATCTCTGATATTTGGGGTGAAGGACTAGGCTCAATGCCTCCCTAGATGGTTCCTAATTATGCTTTAGTGGTAGAGAAAACTCTGAAACTATAACTTAAAGCTCCAGGTGTCCAATTACATTACAAAAATGTAGGTTTTAGAATCCAAAAACCATAAAAGTTTAATATAATTGGGTTACTTTACTTGTGTAATAACTTTATCATTAATGGCTTGTCCGTTTTAGGAACTTTAAATTTGGTAGGGTACTGAATGTTATTAGGGCTGCTTGTTTGTTTGTTCGTTTGTTTTTTCT
>NW_017733043.1:66531-81276 GCF_001890085.2 Hipposideros armiger | reverse complement strand
TTTTTTTTCTAATCTTCAGCATCTCAGAATATCATCATTGGCTTTTCACAATCAACAGAACATGAGGAACCTAACAGAGGGAATTACCAGTTCTAAAGTTACTATTTTGAAATTTAGGTTATTTATAGCTTCTAATAGAGCTTTCCTCTTTCCCCTCTGAACAGGGCATGTCCTGCTCAATATGCTTCCAGCCCTCATGCCTATCAAAGCACCATCCCATCTCCAGGCCACTGTTTGAGGCTGCATTTTCTGATGCATACATTGGTGTTATTGGATGGAAACAATTTCTCTGCAGTCTATTCTAATTCCTTTCAAACCCAAGGCTGATGATGAGCTCACTTTGTTCAGAAATAAGGCCCCTACATTATATGACTTCTAAACCAATCAAGCCTTAGTTATGTCAGGAATAAAAAAGGAAACAAAAGAAAAGAAACCAGCAACAAAATATAAAGCTAGGATGGTTATGATTTTTCTTTCAGAAACTTCTGTTATATTTCTGGGAATTCAGCCTGAGAATTTCAGTGTAGTATGTTTTTATTAACATTCTGTATAAAACAATTCATAGCTTTTGGTCATAGCAATGTGAAAATGCAACTAGAAACACAGTCTTGTACCCAATGAATTGATTTACGCTTATGTCATATATATAGTTCATTTGTTCACATGATTTCTAGCTGGATTCAGCCAACAGTCCAGAAAGTCTGTTACAAAGGTCAGGCTGCATGAATGAGGGGCTCAGGTTGAAACAGGAATAAATTTGATGGACTTGGAAGATTTAGGTGAGTCCTTCCAAGTGCCCACACTGTTTGTCGGGCTTCGGTTGTTAGTGTAAGAAGTCTGTCTTCTGCTCACACTGTCAGAATCTTCTTTATTGAATGTTGGCTTCATGTTTTGGCAGCATGGGAAACTTTGGACACAGTCTTGCAGAAGGTGGCCACTAAAAAACATGTATATCCAGGGGTTGCAGCAACTATTCAAGGAAGCCAGTAATGCAGTGATGGTGATGGCCGGGTTTTCCGACTCTGTATAAAAAAGCATAAGGGGAGATTATTCAATAGTCAAAATTGAAGTAACTAAGCACTAGATAAACTGATTTTTCTATTGACTAATGAAAGGAGAGAAAAAGTTATGGGTTAATATAGAAAATGAACTCTTTTGTTTATCAATCAGGGAACTAGGTGGCATATGGAAATAGCTTGGTTATAAAATACTTTCATAAGCAAGATGTCTTGAAATTAATTCAAATATTTTAAAACACTGTTAAAATATTTAAGCAGAATAAGTGAGACTTTCAAGAGGTTAAGAATACTAATTTATTTTTTTAATTTTGTATCCTTTATACTCACAGTAGTATGTACTAATGGACACAGCCCTTATAGAACGACTGCAATTTCAATGACATTTCAAGAGTTTATAACCACATACATCAAATTGTATTCATCCCAATAACTTAGGCAAAAGTATGACATAATGGGCCATGTTTAGTGTTTTAAATTTTTTAATATTAAACATATTCTTGTAAAAAGAAAGCTATCCAGAAGAGAATAGTAGTTAAAATAGATCCCTGAAGGATGCAATATTTAGTTGTTTTTCTTTGGTTAATTAGAAAATTGTTTTGATTTTATGAGAAAACCATCTTTGATTGTGGTTTGAACAATTAAATTATGTTATTAAAAACAGCTGAATTAGAAAACCCCCAACAGGCTTTTGAAATATTTTGTGTTAATTTGCATTGGCAAACTAAATACATATTATAACACTTCACAGTAGAACTATTACACTGGTAGTATGCCTTTTCTAAAGTTAAGAATAATCAGCAAGCACTGACTTTTCCTTGATTATTAAATATAAGCCTGAGTCTTCTCACTCTTGTTATGCCAGAATAAATGGCAGGTTATTTATTTACTCATACTTTGTGCTAAGATGCTATACTATTAAAGGTGATCATGATCTATGGCTGACTGTATTCAAAAAGAATGAAAATCATCAACATGCCTACCTACACAAGAGTGAAGAAGTTTTTAGTAATCATGTCTAAATCCTGACAAAGTAATAATTAGACTGAATTTTTTATTTGATTGGCAATAATTAAGAGGCTGCTAAGATCAAGCAAGATAGGAAATAGTAGGTAAGCCAAAAATATAGCACTTATGTGTATTTTTTATTGGTAATATTATAGTCATGCAAGAATTTTCATTCGTTTGAATTAAATTCACTCTCAAATGTTTTATTGGCACATATAACTCCTAACGTATATCACATATACGCCCTACCCCAATCTCAAATAACAAAAGAAGACAATTCTTCCCAGATACCTATTTCCTAACTACAGGTGTTGTTGGTAATATTCCTGTAATATATTTGATTTGAAAGGTTTTTTTTTCTTACCAAAAGGAAATATTTTTTTCAAGATACAATATTAAATCATTCTTTTGGGGGGTAAATTCTTGTGAAGTTAGTTTTTCTAGTTTGTGAAGGAATTAAAATCAAACAAGCTAGTAGGTGTAGAGTACATTCTCGGGAAACTACTGCAAGGGTGGCATGAGGTGTATAGCTGTGTGGTCAGGTTATTGCTGAAAGACTGATTAAGTAGCCTAACAAATTGAGTATATCAATAATGCTACTTTGAAATGCCAGGGGGGAAAAAAGTGTTAAAGTAATTGTTAGAAAAGCATTAAAAGGTCATGATAAGCAATGGAACACTAGCTAAATGCCAAATTGGAATTGACTTAGGAATCTTTCTTCCGAAGAATATGTCCGTTTTACCCTTGCCCTTGGGGCATTTCTATAAAAAATGTTATATTCATTGTGATACTTTTCATAAACTAGCAAACAGTAGTCATGACAGTAAAAATATATTCCTGAATCCAATGGACTTGAAAGCAGGGTATTAACACAGCGATTAGGGATTGGCAACATGTCATTCTGTTTTGCAGTTGTGTGGCTAACTCTAGGGCACAGCTTCTGAATTTGTGGTCTTAGGATCATTGCGCACTACAAGTGGAGTTTCCTGGACCCTATTGCAGAGCTACCGAATCAAAATGTCTGGGGTGGGGACCCCAGGAATTTGCCTTTTTGATAATTTCGCCCAAGGTGTGATTCTTATGCACAGAAGTTTAAGACCTACTTACTGCCTTAGAGGATATTATGAAAAGACAACCCACCACCACGGCCCTATCCCAGCACCTTCCTCCATTTTCCCGACACCTACCGATCCAGGCGAATTTCTCATCCCAGACAGACCACATCTGGATGATGAAGAAGGGCGCCCAGCAAACGATGTAAGCCGTCACGATCACGAAAGTCATCTTCACCGTGCGGATCTTGGCGCGGGAAATGGTCTTCACGCTGCTGACACAGGGCTCGAGCAGAAGTCCGTTGTGAAAAGCGCCCCCGGCCCCCTCGGCGCCCTTGCCTTGGCGTGACGCCGTTTTCCCGCGGACGTTGCGCCAGATGTGGTAGCAGATGAAGCCATAGCAGGTGCCCAGGATGACCACAGGTGCCACGAAGATGCTGCCGGTCATCCAGGTTACGTAGGCGCGGGAACCCCAGGGCTGGATGAAGGTGGCCCAGCAGTCGTAGGCCTTGGTGACGTTGTTCACCTCGACCATGGAGAAGACGAAATACTGCGGCGTGCTCAGCACAAAGCTGAGCACCCAGGCAGCAGCGATCATGAGGCGCGAGCGGCGCGCCGGCTGCTGCAACGTCTTCAGCGGGTGGCACACGGCGATGTAGCGGTCGGCGGTCATGACCACCAGCATGTAAGCCGACACAAACATGACGAACACCTGCAGGTGCTTCACCACACGGCACAGCCCGTCGGGTCCTCGGAAACGGTAGGTGATGTCCCAGCACAGCTGCGGCAGCACCTGGAGAAAAGCGACGGCCAGGTCGGCCAGGCTGAGGTGACGGATGAAAAGGTGCATACGGGACGTCTTGCGAGGCGTGCGGTGCAGCGCCAGCAAGACACTACTGTTACCCAGCACGGCCACCACGAAAGTCACGGCCAGCACAGCGATCTCCAGTTTGGCCAGCTCCTCATTGCGCACGTCCCTCTGGGGACCTCCACCTTCCCCGAGCGCCTCCGTTTCCCGGCTAGCATTAGCCCCTCTGGTGGCCAGAGGCCACCACCGGCTGGAGTTACCCGCGGACCCCGCTTCGGGGACTCCGGCAAAACGCATGCTGTCCATGCAGCGCCTTCTCCGTCTCCGCGGAGTCTCGCTCCCTTACCGCCTCCGCTGGCGTGGGCTTTTTGTCCGATGCTTTCTCTCCTTCCCCGCACTCGCCGCTCGCGGGGGTCCACTTTCCCTCCTGCCGGAGTCTCCCGGCGCAGCGTCCCACCCGCCGACTGAGCTGCTCTCGGTCCCGCCGTCGCCCCCTTTCCCTTGTCTACCCTTCCTCAACTCAGGCGAAGCTGGGGAGGCGCGCTCCGAACCTCTGTAAACATTGGGCTCCGAACTCAATGATTTGGGCAGCGTTTGTTTCCCCAGAAGGCGCTCCCTTTCGCCCCAGTGGTTGGAAACTGCTCCGTGCCTACTTTCCCGATCTTCTTACCCCCTCCCCCGGAGGTTGTTTATTTTCCCCTCCTTACGTCGGCGATTTGTCCTCTTTGCATCACTGCTGCAGAGGTGGGGCTGGGAGACTCGCTGCTTCCTTAGCGTAATAGGCGGAATCCTGGCGCTTTCCCGCCCTCTTCCAAAAAAACTTGGAGAACTGGACGCATCGTGCCTCTTCTGGGCTTACCACCATTTGCTCAAACCTCCCTCAATAACCACTTTAACCCCGCATTTGACTTCAACAGACACAGTCAACGCGGTACCTAAAAATCCCAAGTCCACCACCGTGCCGGCGCGCTCTTGCACCTGAAATTGGCGCACGCCCCCACCCCCTTCAACTGGGGTTTCTCCCTCCTCCTCGCGCCTGTCCATCCCGGGGCAACCAGACAGGCTAATTTTATTCCCAGGGCAACTTGGCTACAGGGGTTCTATCTCTCCCTGCCTCGCTCCTCCCCACCTTCCTCTTCAGGGTAACATCTGGGTGACTAAAGAGTGCTCTGTCCCTGTCATTTTTTTGATGCTTGCTCTTTGTTACCCTGCTTACGTTGACTGCCCGGAAGGACGCACTCACTTGTCCCGCTGCAGCCCTCATGGCCACTGTGCGTGTATCTACTGCCGGGAAAAGGAACGTCTCCCGTTTTTCCAGTTTCCCCCGGGGTCGGGGGTGGGGATACTGGGGAAACTTAGTTTTCTCTAAACTAGATTCCTGGTGTTTTCTCCAGGAAAAGCCTGATTCCCATAGGGAGGATGGGCGGGAGTTGAGCCACAGTAGTCCATGGGGACTTCGTCTGGTTACTGCTGAATCGTGGGGACATCTCTTAGAGTGGACAGGGAGCAGCTGCCGGAAGATCAGCCACCCAGGCAGCGCTACCCATGGCACCGGAGCGAAAAACCGCTGGGCTTCTGTGCTCGGGGGTGAGAAAGAGGCAATCTCCCGGCAAGAAAGAGGCGCCCTGAAGGAGGAGAAAGATATTATCCATTAATTAGTTACTCTGGACAGCTGGAGCCCGGCCGCAGGGCCCAAGCGAGGCAGAAATACAGTGTGCGTGAGCTCTGCCTTTTAACTGTGGTGAAGATATGCTTCGAAGGACAGCAAGGGGGAGCTGTTTTCAGGCTATTTCACAAAAGAAAATAGTAAGAGAAACACTTTATATGGTTATCTGCTCTGTAGATATACGAACATGACTTTTTGATCAGAACGTTTGTGTATTGTGGCCGTGAAATAAATTTAATTGCCTCAGATAAATATCTGTGAAATGGGAAAGAAACTGATTTTCTGAGGTGCAGTTCTCAGTGATAATTCCACTTTGCTTCCCAGTTTATTCATGCAGAGTCCCAGGGTTGTGACATCAAGGGTGCTGGACTTGACTTTTGGAGTCCTGCTTCATTGTGGCTGTATGAGGATTGGCTGATACATTTTAAAAACGGGGATTAAAAGTACCCGCCTTACTTACTTATAAGGTTATTATGAGGATCGAGTAAGACATTGTTGTGTGTGGGGAAATGTTCTCAAAACTACAAGCTGTGTTGCTTTGTCTCATGTTCTCCAAGACATGTAAGAGGAAAGAGATTTTAAAAGCTCAGAGATGGCAGTAAGTAAAAGATTTCCAGACCAATTGTCTGGAAAAATCCTTCAAGCAATTAGGCAGTAGTCACTGACTTGGAAAGGTGAACTTCTTTTACTCATAACTCACAAATGACATTAGTGCTCCTTATGAGAAATTATGTTGTCTGACCCGCGTATCCCTGGGCATTGCAAAAGTGGTCCGTTGGCCAGAAACCGACAATTTTATTGCTCTTGGCCCAGCGCCTTTTAGTGTTTAGACTTCCTAAGGGGAGGGAATCTGTAGTACAGTGTCACCAAAGTTCCTTTGGGTATTCTTATTCCAGAAAGATGTTGGTGGCCTCTCAGGAAATCCTTGATCTGTGTCACACCCTCTGATCCAATAATCAACTATATCCAATTTATAAAAACAACTTGTTAGGTTACATAGGGGGGCACAGCTGGAAGATATTTTTATACAATGAACAACAGTACTAATTACCTATATATATTGAATATACATATAACACATATGAAGATATATATGATATAATATAATCTCAGCAGGAAAAAATGTTCAATGCAGATCCTAGAACCCACTCCCTCTTTTAACCCACATAGTTTCAAAAATGTGTCTGTCATAATTTGTATTTGAAAAGCCAGTCCATCTTGTCAAGAATTTTGCTATTTTTTTCAATGAGGAATTTCTCACTGCCATGCAGCATTTTAGAAAGCCCCTTTATGCAACTAAATTCTGTATGAATTTATTTTATCATAACAGAATGATGACGTGATGTACTCAGCCAGAGAAGACCTGAGCAGAAAAAAAAATCTGGAACACTCATTTTTTTAAAAAGATTTTTATTGGGGAATTGGGGGGGATGGGAACAGTGCTGGGGAATTGGGGGAAGGGGAACAGACAAGTTGCTGTCGTTTTGTTCTTCAGTCTAGTTGTGGAGGACGTTGCTTCACTGGCCCAAGTTGGCACCATCATTGCGCTCTTCACCGGCTTCTGGACGGCCTCCCACTGCGGCTGCTGGCCGCTTACACTGGCTGCTGGCTACATACAGTAGGTAGCCCATGGCAACTCACTGCCACAGGGGCTGCAGCCTACACCGTTGCCGGGGACTCACAGCAGCCCAGCTCCAGGTTGAGCTGTTGTTCAGCATCTTGGCTGTAGAGGGCAGTGTCACTGGCCCTCATATGTGGGATCCGAACCGGGGCCCTCTCGCATCCCAAGCCAGTTCTTAACCATTGCGCCACTCGGCAGGCCCTGGAACACATTTTTAACATAACTTTTGCTATGGTTATAAATGAGAAGAAGAAAAAAATAAGCTGTATGCACATGGGCCCTTATATTCAAAAAGATTTCTCTGGTTGGTAATAGAACTCAGAGAGGCTATAAGCACATGGGAGATTCAGTCAGTCAGGCTAATGACTGGCTTAAAGAAGTAGGGGTCACATAAGTAGGAATGCAGGCAGCGTTCCTCACAAACAGTGGGAAGTCCTCACTGATAGCCAGCAAGGAAATGGGGACCTCAGTTCCACAACCCCAAGCCCAAGGAACTGAAATTGATCAACACCCTGAATGAGCTGGGAAGCAGATTCTTCCCTAGGACCGTGGAACATGAGCCCAGCCTGGTCCATATCTTGAATTTGGCGGGTGAGAACCTAAGCAGAGAACCATGCCAGATGTCTGACCTATATAATGGAGAGCTACTATGTTGCATTAAGTCATTAACTTGGTTGTAATTTTTTCTTCAGCAGTAGAAAATAATGCATTGTTAGAAACTTTTATAATCAAGTACACTTGTTAAAAATTAAGTAAATCAATAAAAAGAAAAATCAATAACTTCCAAATTAGCTGAAGATAAATATGGAATGTAGTGAACCTTATCTACCCAACAGAAGTCTGGAAAGGAGGAAAAATTCATGAAATAATTTGGGATGTAGCATAGATATAAAAATAGAAATAGGAATACAATAATAGTAGGAAAATTTAAGTACATTATCTTAGCCTGTGACAAATTAAGTAAATAAAAATTAAATATATAAAAGACTAACATGTTTAATAGTTATATCTAATTGATATGTAGTATATATCAAACCTGTATTTTAACAAGATACATCCTCTTTTCATGTGCCTATGTAATAATAACAATAAAAAGAGTACCTACAACATTCTCTGATTATTATGAATTTAAACCAGAAATTAATAACAGAATCAGAAAGCCAAGTAACCTAACCGATTAGATTTATATAAAATAAAACTAAACAAATTAAAAATTCCTTCTTAATCAACTCTTGAATCAAAGGAAATCTAAATCAAATTACAGAATATCTAGGAAATACGATAAATATTATACGACATGTGTGCTATTTCCAAGATATTCATATGTATGCATAAATATTTAATATGAAAATATTTAATCCTACAAATTATTCTCTGAATATTTCTTTAGCTATAAACATTTCATATATGTATTTCTTAGCTATATATATTTCATATTTCTAAATTTTATATATAATATAATGCATTTGTATATAATACAATATTATATTCATATATAATATTTTATATGTTATTTTATATATACTATATTATATTTCTGTACCGTATAATATGTATATAGTGTGTGTGTTGATCAGGTTAAGGTGGTTGATAGTTACCTATTTCTTCTTCTTGAGTAAGCTCTGATAGTTTGTTTTTAAAGAAATTTGTCCATCTTGTCTAAGTTGTTAAGTTTATTGGCATAAACTTATTCATATTATTCCCTTACTATCCTTTTAATATCTAGACTTTTTAGTGATTACACCTCTCTTTTATTGCTGATATTTTTAATTTGCATTTTCTTTTTTCTTGATCACTCTGCCTGGAGGTTTATCCATTTTTATTGATTGCCTCAAAAAAACCATTGTATTAGTTGCTGTAAAAGCAACAGAAATTTAGTATCTTGTAGTGTCTTTAGGTCAGGAGTCTGGGCATGGGTACAGCTAGGCCATCTGCTCAAGGTCTCACCAGGCTGACATCAAGGTGTCGGCAAGGACTCCGATCTCTTCTGAGGCTTGGGCTCCTCTTCCAAGCTCTCTAGTTGTTGGCAGAATTCATTTCTTTGTGGCCATATGGATGAGATCCCCATTTTCTTGTTAGCAGGGACTATTCTCTGTTCCTGGAAGCCTTCCCCAGAATCTTGCCATGTGTCCTCTTCCTTTCCCAGCATGGTATCTTACTTCTTCAACTAGCATGAGAGTGCCTGCTGCAGCTTCTTATCCCTTTCAAGAGATCATCTGATTTTCATCTCTTTTGATTAACTAGAGTCAACGGGTTAGGGACCTTAATCACACCTGCAAAATCTCTTTTACTATATAATAGAACATAATCACAGGATAGACATTCTATCATACTCACATGTCTTGCCTACACTGAGAGGGGATTATGCAGACAATATAGACGAGGGGGTTGAATCTTTGTGGGCCATCTTAGGATTCTCCCTACCATAACCAAATTGTGTTTTCATTAATTTTCTCCTTTGTTTTACCTCTTTTCTATTTCACATTTCTCTAATTTTTCCTCTGATATTTATTGTTTCCTTCCTTTTGTTTACTTTGAGTAAGTGAGCTTTTACTTCGCTCTTGGAAGTTTAGGTCATCGATTTGAGACCTTTCTTCTTTTCTTAGGCATTTAATGTTCTAATTTCACCCTCTATATACTTCTTTAGTGGCATCTCACAAATATTAATGTGTTGTACTTTCATGTTCTCGTAGTTCAGGATATAGTTTTTAATTCCCATTTTTATTTCTTCAAAATAAATAACCCATGTATTATTTAGAAGTGTGTTGTTTAATTTCCAAACACTTGAGGATTCTCCAGAGATCTTTTTGTTATTGATTTCTAACTTAATTACACTTGGGTCCTGGAAAATACTTTGTATGAGTTGAATTCTTTGAAATTTGTTGAATCTTTTTTATAGCCCGAGATGATTTATATTGGTAAATATTCTGCATGTAGTTGAAAAGAATGTGCATCAGTTATTGGGTGCACTATTCTATAATGCTGACCAGGTTAAGATGTTGATAGTGTTGTTCAAGTCTTTTTTATTGATCATCTGCCTACTTGTTCTATCAGTTATTGAGAAAAGGGTATTGAAATTTCTTGCTGTGCTTATGGATCTATTTATCCCTGCAGTTCTATCAGATTACTATCATGTATTTTGAACCTCTACCATTTTACTTAAGAGCTGTTTGGAACAACATTTTCATTTGAAACACGTTATCTAGTTTCAGTGTCTAGACAGCATGTCTTTCTAATATTTTTATTTTATAAAGCAAAGAACAGATTGTGTTCATAATACAGATAAGAGTGATCTATTTTCTTTCTCTGTGTACATAAAACAAATTTATAACAATATGCTGAGCCAGTAAAAGAGATTAAAGAGTGACCTTATATGGGAGAGAGTGGTGTCACAACATTGAAGAATAAGGTATATTTCAAGGAGGGAATTGTCAGCTATCATATGCTACAGAAAAATCATAGCCATGATTAAGTGGGGTTTTTTCCTGTGAGGGCTGTTTTGAGAGGTTCAAAAGAGAAACAATTAATGTAAAATTTTTCTTCAGTTATTTCTGTATTATCCAAAGATTGAATACTTTGATTTTGCTGGAAGATCTGTCATCAATCCCCAATAACTTCCCTGAGCTTTGGAGATTCACTTTCTTAGTATAATTGACAGTTTTAGAGAAATTATGCACAACATCTTGCTTTGGTAGCTATTACTCCAATGTAGGATTCAATTATAAATTGAACTAAAGGGAAATCAAGTACAATATTTTGTTAATAAAAAAATCTGATAAAAGTGTTACTGTTGAAGATGCAGTTAAAATGCTTCAAGTTCCAATGCAGTAAAGCATTCTAAAAATATTATCAGTTATCCTGATAATATCCAGGACATCACCAGAGGAAATATGCTAAGAGCACTATTTGTTTAAATAAATTTGTTTACTGGAGAATGTACAAGCCTCCATCTCTATGTTGTTTGTCTCACAAAATTATTTTTGTTCTGTGTGAGAACTCTCTATTAGAAAAAAAAACCAAACAAAAATTGTAAAAAGTAACAGGCTGTGTGAATACTGGTCTAAAGACTAATGGGGATAAAGAATAGTAATGCCTGATAATTGTTTAGAGTTTCATGATTTACAAAGTACTTCCCACACGTATTTCCACATTTTGTCCCCACAACAGCCCTGTGCAATAGGTGGTTTTCATGCAAAATGACCTATTTCTGTGTAGACTTATCAGTCTCATTTCCAATTGACTTATTAACTAAGATTTAGAATGAACACATAGTCAGACCATTCAAGGTGGGCACCTCTGACTCCCTATTTTCATGGCTGTACTTGCAGAGGCAAAGGCTTATAGTTCACATGGTATCCTAGCATCCAGTGTCATTGATAGGATGCTGTGTGCCAGACACTGTTGGTGCCGCAGACAGACTTACTATCTTTCAATGCTCACAATCACCATGCAAGGCAGACATTGTTATTTCCAGTTTACAGTTTTGGAAACTAAGACTCAATGACATATTTAATGGTGTGCCCAAGATCATGAAACTTACAAAAGACAGAGTACAAGTTTAATTCCAGGTCTATCTGATTCTAAAGCTTGTTCTTTCCATTGTTTTCTGAGCTCTCTTCTTTATGATTAGCTATTACTATTAATTCTATTGTCTTCTGCTTAATTTTTTCTTAATGTTTTAGCCCTTTAACATTCGACTATTTCTCATGTGCCTGTTTTTATCCTACTCTTTTAGTAATTTTTCTTTTAATTTTTAAAATTTTGCTTTCTGTCCAAAAAAGCAGGCAGGAAGCATGATGTGAAAGTGACAGTAAAAGGGAGGTTAGAGCTGTCTGCCCCCCAGCTGCCCTCTAGCTCCCCCTTTAGATGTCTATACATCCCTTTTAATATTGATGAAAAAAATCATTTCTTAATAAAATTGCTTATCTAGACTTCCTAGAATAGCTATAGGTTTAAAAAAGTTCCCAGGGCAATGAGCACTCTCCCCGTGCAAACTGCATATTAGACTAAATGCAAAGGTGGGCTTTAAGCTTAAGCTACGATGATAATTCTTTAATGTTATGGTGTACATGTCTGTGAGAGACTCAACTGAATAAGCGTTCATGCCGCTCAGTGAGACCTGGAACACCATTGCACGAGCCGACTTCATTTCCCACAGAGCTCTGGGAAACACTTCTCCCAGGCTGCCTCCTAAAGAAGGCCTTGGATTCCGAGTTGAGACTGCCCCATTGATTTCCTGACTTTACTTTCTCTATTGATAGTTCATTAGCATTTTCTACCTCTAAGTTACTACTATAGATGACTTGATCCAGAAAATTTGCAGCATCTCCTCTTTCCAAATACAACCTAGATGTCAAATAGGCGGCACACAAAATGCCAGACCCTGGTCATGGGCCCAGAGCACACACTGCTGTTGGATTCCTGTACTCTTTCCAGCTGACCTCTTACCCAACCTGTGTATCCGACTCAACACAGCAGTCAAGCAAGCCACTCTAAATGGTGTGAAGATGGCACACGAAGTAATTCCTGTTTGCCAAACCCAGGTTATGCCACATTTTAAACAGCATGAACTTGACCTGCCAAACTGACGCTGAGTTTTCAAACTTGAAGTTTTATAGCAAGGTCAGTGGCTGGACATTCTCCTTTCAGCCAACACTGGGGGAGAGTCACACAGCTTTCTAACTCTTAAGTTAGTACTTCGTTGCATTTGTTTCTACATAGATTCCCTGGTAAATTATCTATAATTTACCGTATACTTGTAGCTTTCCTATTTGGGTATATGGTGTGTGCTTAGGTTTCTGGTACCCTTTGGATGATCTTCTAATCTCTATTTGCTATAAATAAAGATTATATCCATGGTGGAGATATATCTGGAGGACTTGTAAGCTAAGGTTGGCAGTTGAAATGACCAGCTATATGTACCTGGAAGTGATGAAGAATGGTTCTCTGGTGGACCATTCCTATAGGGACAGCTGTGTCCTTTTAAAATAACAGTTCTATTCCAAATAATTTATAAACAGAATTTGAGAATGCTGAACTGTGACACAGAAAACACTTGAGTTAGAAATTTTATGTTTCTTTCTGCTCTTCGCATTGTTATAAATTGTGCAGTAAAAATAATACATGATGTTTACTCACCATAAGTAGCAGGAGCTATAACAAGGGCTTTACATGCATACTTTTATTGAATCCTCGCAAATGCAATGAGATGGGTTAAACACCATTTCACAGATAAAATTGTGGGGCTAAGAAAGGTTAAATAAGTTGCCCAAGAACACAGCACCAGTAGCGGCCCCGCTTGGATCTCATTTTTGGTTTTTCTTTCTCCCAACACTGTGCTATCATTCCCACTACTCACTTGTCTCTGATGTAATAAGTCTTTCCATGTTTGTGGTCTGCCGTGCAATGGATAGCTAGGACTAGGTAGAAAACATTTTTTCTATTGCCATAATTCTTGCCATGGCTGTCACAGAGTCCATTTGTTTTCCTAATTGAACAGAGCCGGGGGGAGCAAGAAACTTTCAAGTTTCAGCAGTAACTCTTGCCTATCTCAAGATCTTTTGAGATTCTGTTTCCTGGGCTTTGAAAGAGACACTTCCCTTTTATCTTTTAACAACTGTTGACAAATTTAAAACTGTTTGCTCTGTGAGGGCAAATTCTGGCTTCCATTCCTAGTTTTTTCTGATTTGACTGGGACTTTAGTGGAAAAACATATGTATTGGTTAAGTAAGCCAGGCAACTCTAAAAACAGGCAACATAAGATCTTAAACCTCTTTAATCTTATTATATTATCCTTCACAGAACTCTAGACTAAGGTCTCATGGGAGGATACCCTGGTTTTAGCAAACAGTTTTGGTAAGAAGGATATATTCTGGTACATAATAATCACATTAGAAAATAAAACTTGTGCTTAATTTTTTTGTTTTATTATTTTGTTATAATCAAACAAATTAACTAATGTTTTAGCATTAGTCAAAATGTGTAAGTTCAGTGATGTTACTTAGAGGAAAATACAACTTTGGTTACAAGAGCATCTAAATCAGTGAAATAAATATGACTAAAACTACAATTGGAGTGTAAGTCCAAAACAACAAATATTTTGAAATATAATTGTCCGCAAACAAGTGAAGAACAGTGAAGATATATTTATTCTCAATATGGTCTAAGATATCATAATTTACTTTTCAAATTTAATAATTGAGCCAATACATATATATATATATGAGAATATTTGTTTTCACTATGCAAATGTAAAAAAATATTTTTATTAACTATGACTTTGCAAATTAACTTGAAGTGCTATAGGTATTGGCAGTGGCTTAAAATTAATAAAGTTAATTATGGGCCGGCCGAGTGGCACGATGGTTGGGAACTGACTTGGGGCGCCGGAGGGCCCAGGTTCGGATCCCACATAATGAGGGCCAGTGACACTGCCCTCCACGGCTGGGATGCTGAACGGCAGCTCAACCTGGAGCTGGGCTGCCGTGGGTCGCCGGCGATGGCGTGGGCTGCAGCCCCTGTGGCGGTGGGTTGCCATGGGCTGCCGTGTGTAGCCAGCAGCCAGCGTGAGCGGC
>NW_017733043.1:63752-66461 GCF_001890085.2 Hipposideros armiger | reverse complement strand
CGGGAAGAGCGCAATGATGGTGCCAAATTGGGCCAGTGAAGCAACGTCCTCCACAACTAGACTGAAGAACAAGACGACAGCAACTTGTCTGTTCCCCTTCCCCCAATTCCCCAGCACTGTTCCCATCCCCCCAATTCCCAAATTAAAAAAAAAAATTCTAAAAAAAAAATAAATAAAAAAATAAAGTTAATTGTAATACCATTTGAAAATAGAGCAATTGTATGTAACCTTTTGCCAATTTTTACCTTCTATTTTAAAGTATTAAAAATATATTATTTGATGTGAGTCTCAGAATGATGTGTGGAATAGAATATCATTTGTATTATATTGCATTGTTTTTTTCTGTCATGATGCTCCCTTACTATTTTTAAGCCAAATTTTATAATATGTGCATTTAATCTTTTTTTCTGGAAAAGGCTTTTATTCTAAAATATCAAAACTAATCAAAGATGGGCCAGCCGAGTGGCTCAGCTGGTTAAGAGCTCGCTTGGGAACACCAGCTCTGAGCAGCAGGACTGCGGTTCGGATCCCACATTGAGGGCCAGTAACGCTCGCCCTCTACAGCTAAGATGATGAACAACAGCTCTACCTGGAGCTGGGCTGCTGTGAGTCGCCGGTGATGGCGTAGGTTGCAGCAGGGCTGCAGTGAGCTGCCATGAGCTACGTGAGTGGCTGGCAGCCAGCGTGAACGGCTGGTAGCTGGTGTGAGCTACCGGGAGCCGCTGTGAGCGGCTGACCAATGACCAGCAACCGATTGCCTCACCTGGGAAGAGCACAATGATCATACCAACATGGGCCAGTGAAGCGACCTCCTCTACAACTAGACTGAAGGACAAAACAGCAATTTGTCTATCTGTCTGTTCCCCTCCTCCAATTCCCCAACGCTGTTACCCTCCCCCCAATTCCCCAATAAAAACTTAAAAAAAAAAAAAAGACTAGGGCTGGCTGAGTGGCTCAGTTGGTTAAGAGCTCACTCAAGAGTTTGAGCTCTGAGCAACAGCGGTTCGATTCCCAGCCCGAGCTGAGCAGCCGCTGAGCTGCCAACTGGTGGCAGGATGGCTCAGCTTAAAAAAAAACAAAAACAACCCCCCCCCAAAAAAAAACTAATCAAAGAAAATTAATAGAAAACTAGAAATGCAAGAACAAAATTAGCCTTCTCTTATTTTTATGGCATACATTTTATTATGAAATCTTTATTTACTATGTATTTATTTCATGGATCATCTTGTATGACATAGAAACCCATGAAGATAGGGTCCATCTCTTAGTCATCTTTGTTTTCCTAAGGCCTAAATAAATTTTATCAAATAACATTTTATTATTTCTTTCCTTTTTTTTTCATGCCAAAGAAGCTAAAGGAGGAGGAACATTCTGAAATGGTGATGATTGTAATTATCAAATGCCAGAAAAGGTAAAATAAGAATAGAAAAACAAGTTTTGGCCCTATAGAAAAGATAATACCAATCATTGCATTTTATTTTGGGAGATTTGACATTTAGGAGAATAGCTTTTTTTTCCCCTGTGGGTCTTCTGCCTTGAAGCTATTAACTAAATATTGGAATTCTTGTATCAAAATTTTTGCTTTGAGTTTCTCCATCTCAAATTTGACCAAGTAAAAATGTAGTTGGGTTTTTGGAGACCAACAAATAATACTTTTCTGCATGCCTTGTCTTCAGAAGTAATTGAGACATAAATACAAGTCAGATATATGGAAAACAAAATATAAGTTTCATAATTGATGTTTCAGATAAGAAAATGTGTCTCCAATATGCAGCCCCAATGAGCTTAAATGAGACAGGCTTGTTCTGCCACAGGTGCCTCCCACACAGGCAGACAGCTTTCTGCACAAGGCAGAACAACCCAGAATACATGGTGTCTGAGGAGAGGCATATCCAAAACAGAAAAATCCCAGGAGTGAGCTGAGCAATTTATATTCCTCTTCTCCTCAGAAAGAGAGACTCAAAGTGTGAGGCACAGCCACGAGCATAACTGTCACTACACGGAAACACAAAACCAAAGGAATGTAATCATCTTTTTCCTGAAATAACTGGACATAACGTCACTATACAATGCTCTATCTATAGCATGCTGAAGGTGAGACACTTACTCTGACTAATCCCAGGTAACACAGTCAATTTAACATAGTCAATTCATTCTCGTAGCCCAATGCCTCTTCATCTCTACTTGTGCTCCCCAGTTTTCTTCTCCACTTCTGCTTGGGGTTTTAAATTTCCATGGGAGCTAAAGTGCTGTCTGATATCAGTAAAAGGCCATCTGTCATGAGCTTTTGCTGGCTTCAACTGAGGACTGACACAGACTGTGAGGAAAAATTGTCCAATGCTTAAAAATGAACAAAAGAAATTCCTGGGTGTCCTTTCAGTAGAGTGATAGGCATTGTCACTTGTGTGCATCTTAAGTTGACTTCCTAGTGATTAGCCTATTTTACAACCCCAAGAAGGTAACTTGTAGGAAATTAACAGTAATGCAAGCGATTCTTTTTTAAAAATTAGTTTCAGATGTACAACACAGTGCAATAGTTATACTTTTTACCCCTCAAAGTGACAACCTCCCTCCCCCAATCTGCCACCCCACTCCCCCCCCAATATCTATTACATATCTATTACAATTCCATTGACTCCACTCCCATAATATACTCCATATCCCGTGACTATATATATATATATATATATATATATATATATATATATA
>NW_017733043.1:23683-63657 GCF_001890085.2 Hipposideros armiger | reverse complement strand
TACCCCATCCATGATGCGGTCTCCCTAGCAAGACATGTGACCATCTGACACCCTACAAAATATTTACAACATTATTAATTATATTCCTTGAACTGTCTTTCATATCCCTATGGCAATATTGTAGTTATCTATTTATGCCGTCTAATCCCTTCCCCTTCTCGCTCATCCCCACCCCCTCCCAACTAGCAACCATCAGTTGTTCCTCTATATCTCTGAGACTATTTCTGTTTACTTTGCTCGTTCATTCAGTTTTTTAGATTCCTCATATAAGTGAGATCATATGGTATTTGTCTTTCTCTGACTTATTTCACTTAACATAATGTTCTCTAGGTCCATCCGTTCATTGCAAACAGTACGATTTCATTCTTCTTTATAGCGGAGTAATACTCCATTGTATAAATGTACCACCGTTTCTTAATCCAGTCATCTACCGATGGGCATTTTGGTTGTTTCCAAGTCTTGGCTATTGTAAATAGTGCTGAGGTAAACATAGGGGTTCATATATCTTTTCAAATTAGCATCTTGGGTTCCTCTGGATAGATACCCAAGAGTAGAATTTCTGGGTCATATGGTAGTTTCATTTCCAGTTTTTTGAGATACCTCCATACTGATTTCCATAGTGGCTGCACCAATCTGTAGTCCTACCAACAGTGCACCAAGGTTCCCTTTTCTCCACAACCTCTCCAGCGCTTGTTTTTTTGTTTGTTTGTTTTGGGTTTTTTTTTAGCTGAGCCATCCTGCCACCTCTTGGCAGCTCAGCTCGGGCTGGGAATCAAACCAGTGACCCTGTTGCTCAGCGCTCACATTCTTGAGTGAGCTCTTAACCAACTGAGCCACTCGGCCAGCCCTCGCCAGCACTTGTCGTTTGTTGATTTATTGATGATAGCTCTTCTGACCAGAGTAAGTTGGTATCTCATTGTGGTTTTCATTTGCACTTCTCTAATGATTAGTGAGGTTGAGCATTTTTTCATATGCTTGTTGACCATCTGTATGTCTTCTTCAGAGACGCAAGCGATTCTTGACCATAACAACACAAATGAATTTGGTTCAATAGAAATGTAGTTGATTTCTGTCCTATAGAGAAGATAACACCAATTGTTGGAAAATAATCAATCTTGGGGCCAGCCGAGTGGCTTAGTTGGTTAAGAGCTCACTCAAGAGTGCGAGCTCTGAACAACAGAGTCGCTGGTTCGATTCCCAGCCTGAGCTGAGCTGTTGCTGAGCTGTTGGCAGGATGGCTCAGCTAAAAAAAAAAAAAAGAAGAAAGAAAATAATCAATCTTGCATCCTTTAGCAAATTCAGTTCAACATTCCTGACTGCCTATATATTCCTCTTCTTCACATTCACCCCTGAACAGATTTTAGCATCTTACTGATTCCCTTCTTAATGAATAAGTTGAATAAAGCTTTAGCATGTATTCATTTTACATTTGCATGAGACTCAATTTTATCTTTTAAAAATGTATACTTTAGCAGCCCTATGTGGTCTTGGAGATATGACTCTATCTTTGCTACATCCCATACTGAGGTCCATAGCTTCTAACGGGTCCTCTACTCTCCCGTCATAAGCAAGGCATGGTGATGGCTTTAGGCTTGGGGTGAGGGAGGATCACTCAGTGTTTTCCCTTGCTTTGGTCCCTCTCCTGTCTTGATGACATGGTTTATCTTCTTAGACTTACTCAGATCCACCATTTGTCCCAGCTTGACTGTTCACCCTTAAACCTCTAACTTTGGAGGTCCCTTAACCCTTCATGAAGACTGACTGCTTGGCCTTCTTCTGTAAGTCCTCAGTTACTTCTTCCCTCTTTGGGCATGCAAGAACTTTTTAAAGATCTCCTCTATGTTCCTAGGGAGTCAAGCGCAGTGGGATACCTCAGATTCTCTGCTTAAACACCAGTATCACATATATTCTACTGTTTTAGGCCTTGGTACATCTAATGACACTTTATAAAGTCTATTCCTTCCAGAATTCCAAGCTGGAAATGTGATGCAACTCTCTTCTACTTTTGGATTTTCAAATATATCTAAGAGTTTCTATTTCTGCTTCCCCGTGGTTTCAAACTTAAAATGAGGTGGGCAAAAATGAGGGCTAAGATCTAACTTTCTTGATGTTTTCTCGGAACCCTCTCCAAACTTTTCCCCAATTTCTAGAAAGTGTTCTTATTAGGTGGGAAAATGCTTCTTCGTTCTTACAATGCAGAATCCTCTTCCACTCTGGGATTCACAGTATGATAAGGGTCTATTCCTTATATCAACCAGGATTTGCACTTGAAACACAAAACCAGGTTTTAGAATACCTAAAAAATAAATGTTTTTTCAAGATGCTGGCATTTTCAAATCAAACATTCTTTGGATTTTATACTTTTTATCTGCTATGGACTTGGCTCAATTTTAAAGTTCAAGCTGAAGAATGATTTGCACCTCCTCTCTCTTTGTCTCCCTTTATTCTCTTCCCCACACAATCACAGAGCAATGAATGATGCTTTCTATACTATGAAAAATGCTGCTGGGCAACTTGGAACAGCTAGAAATTACTGAGAATAAAAAATATATCAGTTGACATACAATATTATACAACTTCAGCTTCAGGTGTACACTTCGAGGGGTAAAAAGTATATCTATTGCGCTGTGTTGTACAGCTGAAACTAATTCTAAAAAATGTGTATTTCATAATAAAAATAATTTAATAAATATATATATATATATCAGTTGATATTCTCAAGTGTTTCTGCATGTATCATTACTTTTCAAGTTATGGGATAGTATTTATGCACTCTCTTCTCATTGTTGTTCTAAATACATTTCAAAAAACATCCTTTTGAACTTCACATGAGGAGTTGTACAAAAGCTCTGATAATATGTGTCAGATAAGAAAATGAACCATTAAAACTTTTATCTGGTCCCCCATCCTTCTTTTCATTTTGATCCAGATGTCAGAGTTTTAATCTACAGGAAAGAGAAAGGTTGAAATAATTTTAACAAGGGATAGACATGATATTGTATGTGTCTTTTAAAATGAATACTCTGTTTTCATGTACAAATGGATGGAAGAGGAAGAGAATAAGTCTAGAGATACCTTTTAGGAGACCACTGCAGATAACCAGGTAGGCTGGTGGCTAGAGGATGGTGGGGAAGACGAAAAGTAAAGTCATGGTCTTGAGGATGAGTTTGTGAGTACTGGCATAATGAAGTTTACATCTCTGCTGCTTGAAATGAGAATTATTTCTGGCCACCCATGCCAGGACCTGGCCCCAGAAATGTGGGGTAGAGGGCAGCAGAGCCTGGGGACAGGCTCATAGAAGCCTCCTGAATGAGACACTTCCTTTACAAATGAGGTAGCTCAGGTCTAGGCAGATGATATGACTTCTCTAATCTTCACAAATGATAATAGTCAATGTTAGGTCAAACATCTGACTCCAATATGGTGTTCTGCCCATCACAGACTGCTACTGCTCCCCTGGCCCCTCCCATCTCACCAGATCCTCCTCCTTCATAGAACTGAGATTATGGTTCATGTCCTAGATTCTAGATATGCATGCCTAACTCAATTTATTCTATAACTTTTTAGGCAGTGGCTAACTTTTTAGTTCTACAGTTAATTTAGGAGAACTACTCTGGCAAATAATTCTATCAAGCCATATTTGAGGTGGGAAAGTTGCTATGTAAAGCTAGGCAAACTGTTTGTTTTTTTTATGTGGGAAGGTGACATTTCTCCCTACTGTACTAAGATGCTTTTTATTGCTTTGTTAGGCCTTTCATTACTTTAAGTGGGAAGACATAGAAAAGGAGAAAAAAGGTACCTATCGATTTTTCAGAAAGAAGATTGTAATAACTTTCCCTTCTTTTCTTCTAAGTGAAACACAGAGTAGAACATAATGAAACAAAGAAATAGCTATGAGGTAATATAAAATAGAAAGAGAGAATTAATTCTGATAGAATTTCTTTCTGAAAGGAGATTAAACTACACAGAGTATAACTTTAAAATAAATATGTACATTTTTCTTTCAATATAGGAGCCATTATAAAAAATTATTTTACTCATTTTTTTAGACTTTTATTAAAAATATAGCTAGCATACAATATTATATTAATTTCAGGGGTACACTATAATTAGCGAACATTCATAGACCTAAAGAAGTGATCACCATGATAAGTCCAGCAACCATCTGACACTGTCACACACTATCACAATATTATTGACTGTATTCCCTATGCTGTACATTACATCCCTATGACTTATTTGTTTTATAACTGGATATTTGGACCTCTGATCCCCCTTCACCTTTTCCCTCCTTTTAAATTTATCAATTACAGTTGACATTCAATATTGTTTTATATTAATTTCAGGTGTACAGCATAATAGTTAGACATTTATATAATTTAAGAAGTGATCCCCTGACTCATCTGTACCCACCGGGCACTATACATAGTTATTGCCATATTATTGACTATATTCCCTATGTTTTACTTTACATCCACATGACTACTTTGTAACTAGTAACTATCAATTTATACTTCTTAATCCCTTCATCTTTTTTCACCCTGCCCTCCAACCCCCTCCCATCAATCACTGCAACAAATCTTACACCATACATAGTTATTACAATATTATTGACTATATTCTTTATGCTATACCCTACATCACCATAGCTACTTCATAACAAATATAGTTTGTACTTCCTAATCCCTTCCCCTTTTTTCACCCACACTCTCAAACCTCCTTCCATCTTGCAACCATCAAAATGTTCTCTGTATCTATAAGTCTGTATCTATTTTGTTTGTTTGTTCATTTTGTTCTCTAGATTCCACATTCCACATTCTAGATTCCACAAGCGAAATCACATTGCATCTGTCTTTCTCTCCACTCAGCACAATACCCTCCAGGTCCATCATGCTACTACAGGTGGAAAGAACCCATTCCCTTCCATGGCCAAGCAATATTCCATTTTATATAAGTACCACCTCCTCTTAATTCATTCATCCACTGATGGACACCTAGGCGGCCTCCACATCTTGGCCATTGTAAACAATGATGCAATGAACATATGGATGCACACATCGAAGTAGAGTTTTGGGTTTCTTCAGATAAAGACTCAGAAATGGAATTACTGAGTCCTTCTTTGTCTCTTGTTATAGACTTTGTTTTAAAGTCTATTTTGTCTGGTATAAGTATTGCTACTCCAGCTTTTTTGTTTTTGTTTGCATTTTCAAGAAATATCTTTTTCCATTACTTTCCATCTGTGTGTGTTTTTCAATCTGAAGTGAGTCTCTTGTATGCAGCATATGTAAGGGTTTTGTTTTCTTACCCATTCAGCCCTCCTATGTCTTTTGATTAGAACGTTTAATCCATTTACATTGAAAGTAATTGTTGATAGTTATGTAGCTATTGCCATTTTATTATTCATAATTTTGATCTTTTTTTCCCCTTCCATCTTATAGAAGTTCCTCTAACATTCTTCATCATACTGGTTTGGTGGTGATGAAATCTTTTAGCTTTTTCTTGTCTGGGAAGCTCTTTATTCATCCTTCAATTTTAAATGATAGCTTTGTTGGGTAGAGTAATCTTAGTTGTAGGTCTTTTTCATCACTTTGAATATTTTGTGCCAATCCCTTCTGGCCTGCAAAGTTTCTGTTGAGAAATCAGCTGACATTCTTATGGGAGATCCCTTATAAGTTACTGACTTGCCTTTCCCTTGCTGCTTTTAGGATTCTCTCTTTGTCTTTAATCTTTGCCATTTTAATTATAATGTGTCTTGGTGTGGGCCTGTTTGGGTTCATCTTGTTTGGGACTCTCTGAGCTTCCTGGACTTGATATCTATTTCCTTTACCAGGTTAGAAAAGTTTTCAGTCATTATTTCTTCAAATAAGTTCTCAATTCTTTGCTTTCTCTCTTCTCTTTCTGGTACCTTAATGATGAGAATGTTGTCACCCTTGATTTGTCCCAAAGGCCTCTTAAATTATCCTCATTTGGGGGAAATTCTTTTTTCTTTTTGCTGCTCTGATTTGGTCTTTTCTGCTACCTTGTGTTCCAAATCATTGATACAATCCTCTACTTCATGTAATCTGCTGGTGAGTCCTTCCAGTGCATTCTTCATTTCAATTATTGTATTCTTCACTTCTTTTTTTTTATAGTTTCTGTGTCCCTTTTTATGCTTGCTATCTCTCTGTTGAAGTTCTCGCTAAGTTCCTTGAGCAGCCTTATAACAATTGTTTTAAACTCTGTGTCTGGTAGGTTGCTTACCAGGCCGATCAGATTCAGAACTGGCCATGTAGAGAGGACTCAACACAGGAAAGATGGCACCTGCCTGCCAGCTGCATGGGAGAAGAACCCCACGCATGGAAAATGGCAACTGTCTTCCAGCCCTTGCCCCACAGCTACACACATCAGTCTGCTCCCAGCATGCCTCCGATGCCCTCGAGTTACTGTCCCTGCACTGGAGCCCAGTGTGAGATCCTAGGAATGAGTCTGTGTGCAGGCCTTTAAAAAAAAAAAAAAGATTTTATTGGGGAATTGGGGGAGGGGAACAGGCAAGTTGCTGTCCTTTGGCTCTTCATTCTAGTTGTGAAAGACGTTGCTTCACTGGCCCATGTTGGTATTATCATTGCACTCTTCCCGGGTGAGGCAGTCACTCACTGGCCATTGGACAGCCACTCACGGTGGTTCACGGCAGCTCATGGCAGCTCACGAAAGCTCACGCCGGCTGCCGGCCAGCCCCACTGCAGCCTATGCCGTCACCGGCGACTCATGGCAGCCCAGCTTCAGGTCGAGCTGTTGTTCACCATCTTAGCTGTAGAGGGCAGTGTCACTGGCCCTCATGTGGGATCCGAACCCGGGCCCTGCTTCTCAGAGCTGACGTCCCAAGCCAACTCCTAAACAATGCACCAGTAGGCTGGCCCTGTGTGCAGGCCTTTTAATAGGACGTCTGGGTTTCCAGCAACCTCCCGTCTTACCCAGATGGTTGGAATCTCTACTGTTTTTCACAACTAGATGTGGGGCCTCCTCTTCCCAGCACCAGTACTCTGGCTGGGCAGCCTGATGTGGGGCGGGGTCTCCACAGCTGACATATCCCTCCTGATTGGCACACAGATGTTTGGGGCCAGCCCATTTTACGCGTGTACCCCTCCTACCGGTCTTAATGTGCTTTCTTCTTTATAGACTTATTTATAAATCTTCTGTTCAGCCAGACATCAGATGGTTATCCAGGTTGATTTTTCTATAAATTAGATGTAATTTTAATGTGTTCACAGAAGGAAGCAGGCACAGTGTTTACCTACTACACCATCTTGGGTCTCCACCAATTTACTCACCTTTAAGCTTACTTATTTTAGTCAGCAATTAAATAAGCTGAATTATTTTTAAGCTTAATTATTTTTTTATATATATAGGTATATGGTTAGATGTTTAGACTAGCGCAGTTTCATGCTTTCTCATTGCCACAGAATAATTCCAGTAATCATTTGCCTCTATTTTTCAGAATTTCTAAATAAATGGAGTGCATTGGTTGAGAAAATGTATAACTAAATGGATCCTATTGACCAATTTAGGCAATTTGCCATTAGAATTGAATTCCAGTAAAAGAGATATAAATTATTTCACTTATTAAATAAGAATTCTGTTCCAATATCCTGGCAAGTTTATTTAAAGTCTTGCTTCTGTTTATTATACATGGCAATCATAGTCATGCTATACAAAGGCATCTGTTTCCAGGTGTAACAAAAGCTTTGGGGAATGCTGTGGATCAAGAATCCTGACTTAGGGCCCCTATGACTTTGACCAGTTATCTTGATCAGGCTGCATCTCAGTTCCCTCTGTTAAAAATTAGAAGCTACTTGCCAGTCCAACTCATAGCGTGGCAAAAGTCAAATCAATAGTATATTTCAACTCAAGAGACTACTATTGAAAATGCAAAGTGCTGTAGAAAGGTATTAGTATGTGAGGTATTAGAGTGAGGGTGAATACAAGGTGGATTTTGAATTTCCTCCTCTCAGTTCTATTCTTTAATATGTTAGTGGGTGCTAAAATGTCAGGTCAGAGTGAGGGTTTTGGAATCTAGAGCAGGCACCTATACATGGGGAAGAATTTTTTTGTCATTTTAACAAGTATTATATCTCAAAGTTGCTTTATAAGTTTTTTGTGTTTTTTTTTAAAGATTTTTATTGGGGAATTGGGGGATGGGAACAGCACTGGGGAATTGGGGGAAGGGGAACAGACAAGTTGCTGTCGTTTTGTTCTTCAGTCTAGTTGTGGAGGATGTTGCTTCACTGGCCCAAGCTGGCACCATCATTGCGCTCTTTCCGGGCGAGGCAGATCAGTCACTGGCCTCTGGACGGCTGCTCATGGCGCCTGCTGGCCACTCACGCTGGCTGCTGGCTACACGCGGTAGCTTATGGCAGCCCACTGCAGCAGGGGACTGCAGCCTACACCATCGTCGGCGACCCACGGCAGCCCAGCCCCAGGTTGAGCTGCCGTTCACCATCTTAGCTGTGGAGGGCCGTTTCACTGGCCCTCATATGTGGGATCCAAACCGGGGCCCTCTGGCATCCCAAGCCAGTTCTTAACCAGTTCTCTGGCATCCCAAGCCAGTTCTTAACCACTCGGCCGGACCTAAGTTTTATTAAAAGTCCTCAGTACTAAAGAAAACAGAGTACTCCCTCACTTTCAGTCTCTGAAACAGTTTTCCTAACATGTATTTCATAGAACAGTAGTTCTTCAAAAAGTTATTCAAGATAAAATATCCATGATCAGAGAAGTTTGAGACACTTAGAAACTCTGATGGCACTTAAAATGCTCTGAGATATCCTGTAATATATTCCTAGAAATGTATAAGAATCAATGTATTCATGAAGGGTGTATTCATATAAATCCATATTGATATAAGGAGATCTCCATAATTTTCTGATTGTGGTTTTTGTCATGTCTGTCAATTTTCTGGTCACTGCATCCTTTTAGTACCCCCTCTCTATTTCTCAGTTTTCAACTACAAAAACAAGGAGCTGGGGAGACACAGAATAACAACTTATTACAGTTCTTTCATGGTGTGAAAACTAAAAACAGTTAACAAAAAACCAGTTAAGAAATACACAAATTGGTCTTTCTACAAACTGGCTATTCTTAAATTGGCATGCTTTCAGAAATAGAACCTGTGAATGCTTCTGCGTGGCATGGGCGGGGGACAGCAGCTGTAGTGTGCTCCAATGGCTGAGACTGTGAGGTGTCTTGATAGCAGAGGGTGGGAACATGGGAAGTCTAAGCCAAGGGTCAGATAAGGGATGAGCCTGAGGCTTGCAACATCTGAGTGCCAGTGATAGCCATAGGGAAGACAAGGTGAATCAGCCAGGTGGTTGGAGTTCCCTCACCTTACAGAGAAGGCATACCTGAAACTCCACCGGAAGCAGGATTTTAGCAGGAGGTCCACTGAGGCCTCCATAGACAGGCCAGGAGAGATTAATTAAACCTCAGGCAGAGGCAGTGGGAACCAGAAGAGAAGGAAGATGGTCTCCTTTCCCCAAAGCCTTGCCAGACATAGACTTAACCATATATCATTGTGGAAAGTTGGGGAGGGGATTCTTTGAGAGGATAGAAGGATCCTTGATAGGAAATTTGAACCTTGAATTTACAGAACATTTACCTAAAAGACTGCTTCCTGCATGTACATCTTCCTCATTCTACTTCCTCCCTCTGCCCCACCAGGATATTTTTAGATGGAGGGCACTATCCTAATTAGTACCTCTGTGTGGGTATGTTTTCTGTGGGGGCAGAGGAGAAAGGGATGGTGAATAATGAGGGTAGAAAATGTGTTGGGGTGAGTAGAGACAATATTAGGATAGCCAGCTAGACTGAAGTTTCCATGTTTCTACTTGATATCAGAGGACGATTTCAAGGTGAGAGAAAAGTGTGTAAATCCAAAGATCCAAGGATAAAATAGGGAGATAGAAAGTAGCTGTGACCTAGTAGGTGAGGAGGAAAGGCAGCCTGGAGTGGAGGAGATCACCATGGTCATGGGAAACACTGGGGAAAGCTTTGAAGTGGTTCTCTTTCAACATCTCCACATGGCCCTGGGCATTTTTTTTTAAAGAAATAAAACAAAAAATCATCAGATTTGTATGGAACCACAAAAGACCTGAAATAGTCAAGCAATCCAAAGAAAAAAGAATACTGCTGAGGTATCACACTTCCTGACTTCAGCTTGTACTAAAGAGTAACAATAATCAAAACAGTATGGTATTAGCAGAAAAACAGATACACAGACCAATGGAATAGAATTAAAAACCCAGAAGTAAACCCACATAAATATGTACAGATAATTTTCAGCAAAGGAGCCAAAAACATACAATCAAGAAGAGACAGCCTCTTCAATAAACAGTGCTGGGAGAATTGGAAAGCTATGTGCAAAAGTATAAAACGAGGCTGCTATGTGTCACTGTTTACCAAAATTAATTCAAAATGGATCAAAGACCTAAATATAAGACCTGAAATAATAAACTGCATAGAAGGAAACATAGGTATTAAACTTATGGACCTTGGGTTCAAAAAGAACTTTATGAATTTGACCTCAAAAGCAAGGGAAGTAAAAGCTAAAATAAATGAATGGGACTATATCAAAGTAAAAAGCTTCTGCACAGCAAAAGAAACCATCAACAAAATAAAGAGCAACCAACAAAATGGAACAAGATATTTTCAAACACCCCTCTGATAAGGGGCTAATATCCAAAATATATAAGGAACTCATACAGCTCAACAACAACAACAACAATGAAATCCAATTAAAAAATGGGCAGAGAACCTGAATAGACATTTTTCCAAAGAGGACATACAGATAGATGCTCAATAGACATATGAGAAAATGCTCAACATCACTAATCATCAGAGAAATGTAAATAAAACCACAACAAAATATCACCTCACACCAGTTAGAATAGCTATCATCAACAAGACAAATAATAACAAGTGTTGGAGAGGCTGTGGAGAAAAAGGAACCTTCATACACTGTTGGTGGGAATGCAGATTGGTGGAGCCGCTATGGAAGTCAGTGTGGAGGCTCCTCAAAAAATTAAGAATAGAATTACCATATGACCCAGCAATCACTCTCCTGGTTATATACTCAAAAAATCTGAAAACATTTATCTGAAAGATATATGTGCTTTGATGTTCATGGCAGCTTTATTTACAGTGGCCAAGACATGGAAACAACCAAAGTGTCCTTTGATAGATGATTAGATAAAGAAGATGTGGTATATATACACAATGAAATACTATTCTGCCCTAAGAAAACATGAACTAGTGCCATTTGCAGCAACATGGATGAATCTTGAGATTATTATGCTACACTATATAGGTCAGACAGAAAAAGTCAAGAACCATATGATTTCACTGATATGTGGAATATAAAACTGAAAGCAATAAAGAAATAAGACAAAGAAACAAAAACTCATATACATAGACAATAGTATAGTGGTTACCAGAGGGTAAGGGGGAGGATGGTAGATGAGGGTAAGTGGGATCAAATTTATGGTGATAAAAGGAGAACTGACTCTGGGTGGTGAACACACATTGTGATATATAGATGATGTATTACAGAAGTGTACACTTGAAACCTATGTACCTTTACTAACCATTGTCACCCCAATAAACTTTAATTTAAAAAAAGACAAAGACTGTTGGCTGATTTCTCAACAGAAACTTAGCAGGTCAGAAGGGATTGGCAAGAAATATTCAAAATGATGAAAAGCAAATACCTCCAATGAAGATTACTCTACCCATCAAAGCTATCATTTAGAATCAAAGGACAGATAAAGAACTTCCCAGATAAGAAAAGACTAAAGTTCATCACCACCAAACCAGTATTACAAGGAATATCAGAGGGACTTCTTTAAAAAGAAGAGGAGAAAAAAAAGATTAAAAATATGAATAATAAAATGGCAATAGCTACATATCTATCAACAATTCCTTTAAATGTAAATGGATTAAATGCTCCAATCAAAAGACATAGGAGGGCTGAATAGATAAGAAAATAAAACCCTTACATATGCTGCCTAAAAGAGACTCACTTCAGATAGATCGAAAGATACACACAGACTGAAAGTAAAGAGATAGAAAACAATATTTCATGAAAATGGAAACAAACAAAAAATGGAGTAGCAATACTTATATCAGACAAAATATACTTTAAAATAAAGGCTATAACAAGAGACAAAGAAGGACCCAATAATCCCACTTCTGGGTATTTATC
This sequence comes from Hipposideros armiger, assembly GCF_001890085.2. NCBI lineage: Eukaryota > Metazoa > Chordata > Mammalia > Chiroptera > Hipposideridae > Hipposideros > Hipposideros armiger. The sequence goes on along the minus strand of NW_017733043.1, from coordinate 51,428 downwards.
TGAAGAAACCCAAAACACTACTTTGAAGAGACACATGCATCCATATGTTCATTGCAGCATTGTTTACAATAGTCAAGATATGGAGGCAACCTGAATGTTGGATGAATGGATGAATGGATAAAGAAGAGTTGGTACATATATACAATGGAATATTACTCAGCCATAAAAAAATAAAATTAGAATTTAACAACAAAAGAATAGTTAATAAAATTCTACAAGTTTGAAAACTAAAAACAACAACAAAACAAAACATAATACTGTAGAACTTTGAATTAAAGAAGAAATCATTAGAGAAATAATAAAATATTTAGAATCAAATGACAAAGCATGCATGTCAAACTGTGTGGAACAGAGCTAGGGCAGTGCTTAGAAGGAAAATTAAAGTTTTAATCATTCTTTGAAAAGATTGATAAGAGGAATATATCTCTTGCAAGACAGTTCTATTTAAAAAAGAATATATAAATAAAAAATCCAGAGTAAAAAGATGAGATAACTAGATAAAATATCTAAATTTAATTTAAAATTACAGACACCTGTTTGCACTTAAATATTACAGTCTAGATAAATATATAAATTTAAAGAAAAATGGAAAATTCTAAGTTTTTCAATAAAAAATTGAAAATTATTTTTTGTTGACTTGCAATAAATTTCTACCATATTTTTCAGGAATTCAACAAGCCCATTCTAAAAAGTATATGAAAAAATAAAGGTTCATGAAAAGTTAATTTTGAAAATAAAGAACAAAGTGGAGAGCTTTACCTATTAAAGGACTATATAGTCATAGAAATAAAATCAGTATGGTACTACTTCAGGAATAGACAAGTAAACTAATGTAACAAAATAGATAGCTCATAAATGGTTCCATGTATATTTTGCTTCTTGCTATTTGATAATGATAGCCCCTACAAAAACAAGGGGAAGGAGGGCTTATTTAGTAAATGAGGTTGAGAAAAACAGTTCATTATATGTGCAAAATTAAGTTGAATTTCTCTACCTTATCGCACATCTTAAAGATAGAATTTAGACGAATTAATTATTTAAATGTGAAAGGTAAATATCAAACTGAATAGAAGAAAAATGTGATAGAGAATCTATATGACCTAGGGATTGAAAAATGCTGCTTAAACGAAACCCCAAAACTGCACACCTTAAGGTAAAATAACAGATGTTTTTGACTACATAAAGATTAATAATTTCTCATTAATGTGTTCTACTGTAGACAGATTTAATAGATGGAAGACTGGAATAATTTTTTTTCCATTGTGTAAAACAAATAAGGATCTACTATCTATAATAGAATAAAAAGGGATCACCTCCAAATCAAAAGTCAAATGCTAGAAAAGCAGATCAGAAAATAAACAATAGCTACAAAGAGATACTTTATAGGGAAGAAATATCTAACATGTACACAAACAGATACTTTAAACTCAATAGTAATTAGAAAAATACATATTTAAATATCTATGAGATAACCTCTTTATTTCCATTTGAATGACAAAAATTAGAACATGGATACCAAGTGACGTGCAAGACATGGATAGATAGGAACTCTCTTGACCTGTTGGTGGAAATGTAAATGGTTGCAGCTATTTTGGAAAGAAATATTAGAGAAATAAAATATGTTTATGCCTTGTAGCCCAGTAATTGCCCTCTGAAGCGTATGTCAGAGAAACTCTTGCAAGAGTCCATATAAGATAGATACAAGGATAGTTGTACTCACGTTTGTGGCTGTAGATATAGGAAACAGCCTAGTTGTCACTCACCATGGCAATATGGATAAATAGAATGTGGTGAATGTATACCATGGGATACTATGCAGTGGTTAAAAGAGAAGCTCCAGAAGAACAAACAGACAAATTGATCTTAGAAACAGCGTTGAATCAACATAGTAAGACAGATGAGGGATTTATAGCTCAACACTATATGTGCATTTAAACATACACTCAACAACAAATGCATAATCTATTAAGATACATAAATACTTGAGGACATATATTAAACATTGTAAGGAAGGAAATGGAAGTGGTATTTGAGAACAAAGGTAAGATTTACATTAAAATGAAACAGGAAAGGGGTCTTGTTCATATTCACAGTAATATTGTGTTATGAAAAATGATGTGTGAGTGAGTAGTGGACAACTCAACTCTCTATGCCTGAGGTTCAAAAACTGTTCAGAGAGAGAAAGAAATATACACATTTATACCTATTAAAGGATGTTTTCACCGTGCTATAAATACCAGTTATAAGTACAAATGGTTCTCTCTGTCTCTTGTCTCTTGTCTAACTGAGCAAAGTGCTTATGTCTGTATATCCTGAAGTCAACCAGGATGTTGAAAGGTTTCTAAATTTGAGTTTTGTCTGTAAATATGTGGCATACTCTTTTAGTACTGACAGCCAAAGTCGCATGCTCTAAATCAGCTTCACCAAAGCTCAGCATTGATTATTATTAGGAGCAGCTACCAATAAAGTGGTATTTTGATCCCCACTATCTAGAATCTACTGAAAAGAACTGGAGATATGATTGTCAGTGGATTCTTGGGCTCTTCAGACAAACATCTTAAGAATTTCACCTTGATAACAAATCCATAGTGTGCCAGATACTTTGCATTATGAACTGTACCCCCTTTATCATTTTAAATCATCAACAAAACCTTAAATCAACAATACCTTAGTTAAGTCATTAACTGAATATCTTATCCAGTGTTCTTGGTTGCAAGCAACAAAAATTAACCCTAACTAACTTAATCAAAAAAGGAATTTATTGGAAGTATGTGAAGGAAGTTGGAGTACCAGGATCTGAAAATAAGCTGGTGCCACTGGAAGCTGGGTGGCAGGGACCACAAAGAACACCCTGGTTGGATGCTGTCCTGAGCACCAATGCCAGATACTACTATTGAGAGAAATCACTACATTCAACTCTGGGTGTCACTGCCCTGAACTGAATGCTGTGCCTTATAACATTGCTTAAGATTTAAGTTCCATGGAAGCATCAGGTTGGCTGAGCTTTAGCTTCTAGGAGTTTGGGGTATAGCAAGTATCATTATCTTTTAATTTTTGTAGCACAGATTGACTAACACCAAGACTCAGGCAATGAAAACATTCTTGTAAATACAAAGAGAAGTTTGGAAGTGGATCGGCCCCTATCCCAATAAAACTCTAATGCATAGAAGGGTTAAATCATTTGTCAAAGACACAAAGTAGTAGGTGACAGAACTGAGTTTCAAGTCTGTTCTTTCTAGTATATTGTGTTGCCTAAAATATAATATAATGATGATAGAAATGAATAAAAAACATTGAAAGATCCCTCAAAATCTAAATATGTTAAATAAAAGGTTAAATAGTTTCTAGTTCTCCCTCCCAGTGCTCCCTACTCCCAATGCTCTCTCATCTGAGATCCCATAACCCTGGTACTCACCTCGATAATATCACTTTGCACATGATATTCTAATTCCTGTTTACATATCCCATTAGACTGCCAATCAACTATTATTTATTTGTGTATTATAGAACTGGACGTATGTTGGCATTCAATGAAATTTTGTTGAATGAACAAGTGAATAAATGAATGAAAGGAAGAATGACCAGAGAAAACCACCTTGACTTAAAGGCATCAAGCCATTAGTCCTTAAAGAGAAGGTAAAAAGGAGTCTATATATGACCTAGATGAGACCTGAAACTAAAGATAAACTCTAGTGTTTTTACTTGAGTTCAACTGGAAAACAATTTGCCCTTTGCTCCCTGCCTGGGTAAATAGAATGGCTAACAAGGACAGCTGTAAGGCATGTCAAATGATAGTGGAAAAGATCCTATCACTTGAGTTGTTGTGAAAATATAACTAGATGACCAGACAAGGCCTAAGCTAGTGGGCTTGAAGCCAAACCCCACAAAACATGCCAATGATTTCTCAACAGTCAATCCACACAGACTCTGTAAAAGTAATTTTTATCAAGGGCACCATACAGCCTTCAATTATTTGAAAACTTGCCAAGCCCTAACATTTAAATATTTTCAAACAATCTGCCATTCATTAAGTGACTAGGTCAACAATACTTGGATGAAAACTGAAATTCTTCAGAAAATGTCAGTTTTTTTCCCCATTAGTTTTCTTCCCACACTAGGTTAAAAGGAAATTTGATTCCAAATAAGTAGAAAGATCAGAGTAGAAAGAAATTAATCTGATCAGAAAGAAATTAATAGAGACTAAAAAAAAATAGAAAAGATCAACGGAACTAAGACCTGGTTATTTGAAAGTACAAATAAAATTGACAAACCTTTAGCCATACTCATGAAGAAGAAAAGAGAGACCCCAAATAAGTAAAATCAGAAATAAAAGAGAAGTTACAACGAATATCACAGAAATGCAAAGGATAATTAAAGAATATGATAAACAATCATATTGCCAATAAATTAGACAACATAGAATAAATGGATAGATTTCTAGAAACATACAACCTTCCAAAAATGAATGAGGAAGAAACAGAAAATATGAATAGACTGATTACTGGTAATGAAAATGAAGCAGTAATCAAAAAACTCCCAACAAACAAAATTCCAGGACCAGACAGCTTCACAGGTGAACTCTATCAAACATTTAAAGGAGAATTACCACCAATTCTTCTCAAATTATTCCCAAAAATTTGAAGAGGAAGGAACACTTACAAACTCATTCTACAAGACCAGCATTACCCTGATACCAAACCAGAAAGACACTTCAAAAAAAAGTAAATTACAGATCAATATCCCTGGTAAATATAGATGCAAAAATTATCAACAAAATATTAGCAAACCAAATTTAACAATTCATTAAATGGATTATACAGTATGATCAAGTAGGACTTATTCCAGGGATGCAAGGGTAGTTCAATATCCACAGATCAATCAATATGATACACTGCATCCACAAAACCAAGGATAAAAATGATATGATCATTTCAATAGGTGCAGAAAAAACATTTGACAAAATTCAATGTCCATTTATGATAAAAAAAACCAATACTCTCTACAAAACAGGGAACATACCTTAACATAATAAAGGCCAGATATGACAAACCCACAGCTAACATACTCAATGGTTAAAAAAACCCAAAAAAACTGAAAGATTTTCCTCTAAGATCAGGAACAAGACAAGGATATCCACTCTCACCACTTTTATTCAACATAGTATTGAACGTCCTAGGCATAGCAATCAGACAACAAGTAAGTAAGTAAGTAAGTAAGTAAGTAAAAGACATCCAAAGTTCAAAGGAAGAAGTAAAATTGTTACTATTTGCAGATGACATGATACTATATACAGAAAGCCCTAAACACTCCACCTGAAAACTATTAGAATAAATTGAATTTAGTAAACTTGCAGGATACAACATTAATATACAGAAATCTGTTGCATTTCTATATACTAATAACGAAAGGTCAGAAAGAGAAATTAAGAAACAATCCCATTTACAATTGCATCAAGATCAATAAAATTCCTAGGAGTAAATTCAACCAAGGAGATAAAAGACCTGTACTCTGAAAACTATAAGACATTGAAGAAGATACAAATGAATGGAAGGATGTATCTTGCTCAATAGTTGGAAATTTAATATCATTCAAATTTCCATACTACCCCAAACTACAGATTAAGTACAATCCCTACCAAAATATCAATGGCATTCTTCTCAGAACTAGAACAAATAATCCTAAAATTTAATGGAACCACAAAAGACCCCAAATAGTCAAAGCCATCTTGAGAAAGAAGAACAAAATTGGAGGTATCATACTACCTGATTTCAAACTACGCTACAAACCTATAATAATCAAAACAATATATTACCGGCATAAAAACAGACCCATAGATCAATGGAACAGAATAGAGGGACCAGAAATGAATCCTGTTTATATGGTCAATTAATCGACAAAGGAGGCAAGAATATACAATGGAGGAATGACAGTCTTTTCAATAAATGCTGTTGGGAAAACTGGACAGAGAGGCAAAAAAAAAAAAAAGAAGAAAAAAGAAAAAAAGAAAAGAAAAGAAACTGGACTGCTTTACACCATATACAAAAATAAGCTCAAAATTGATTAAGGCTTTATATGTAAGAGCAGAAACCATAAAATTCCTAGAGGAAGACATAGGTAGTAAACTCTTTAATATTGGTTTTAGTAATATATTTTTTATATATCTCTTCAGGCAAGGGGAAAAAAGCAAAAATAAGCAAATGCGACTACATCAAACTAAAAAGCTTCTGCACAGTGAAGGAAACTCAACAAAACAAAAAGACAACCTACTGAATGGAAGAAGATATTTGCAAATGATATGTCTGATAAGGAGTTAATATTCAAAATACATAAATAATTCGTACAAGTCAACATTAAAAAAATAGTCTGATTAAAAAAATGGTCAGAGAACCAAAAGAGTAATTTCTCTAAAGTAGATGTATAGATAACCAACAGACATATGAAAAGATGCTTAATATCACTAATCATCAGGGAAATGCAAATCAAAACCACAATGAGATACAGCCTCACATCTATAAGAATGGCTATTATAAAAAGTCAAGAAATAACAAGTGTTGGTGAGTTTTTGAAGAAAAGGAAACCCTCATGCATTATTGGCGGGATTGTAAATTGTTGCAGCCACTATTGGGAAACAGTATTGATATTCCTCAAAAAATTAAAAATTGAACTTCCGTACAACCCAGCAATTCCACTTGTTGGTATTTACAAAAAGGAAATGAAAACACTAATTCAAAATGATATATGCACCCCTGTGTTCATTGCAGCATTATTTATAATAGCCAAGATATGGAAGCAACTTAGGTATTTATCGATAAATGAATGGATAAAGAAGATTATAATGGAATATTACTCAGCAATTAAAATAGAATGAGATCTTGCCATTTGCGACAACATGGATGGACCCAGAGGGTATTATGCTAAGTAAAATAAGTCAGACAAAGACAAATACTGTATACTTTCACTTGCATGGGAATCTAAAAAGTAAAACAAATAAGAAAACAAAACAAAGCACAGATTTATAGAGAACAAATTGATGATTGTCAGAGGGGAAGGAGGTGAGGGGGTGGGTGAATAAAGTGAAGGGGAATACGAGGCACAAACTTCCAGTTATAAGGGAAATAAGCCATGATGTTGTAGTATATAGCACAGGGAATATATTATAGTCAATTTTATTGTAATACCTTGGCATGGTGACAAATGGTTACTAGACAGATAAATCACATAGTACGATATATAAATGTCGAACCACTATGTTCTATGCCTGAAACTAGTATAGTATTGTATACCAACTGTACTTTCATAACAAAAAAAGGAAGAAATGTGTTCTTAGAACATCACAGTATAAGAGATGCCTGGGGAAAATTATTCAAGAACACTTCTAATAGAATTACACTCAATGAACACATTAGCAAAATTTTAAAATAAAACCAGCAATAATAGTAGCAGGGCTGTCCATTACCAAGCACTCTAAAATGCCAGGAAAATCACATAATCTTAGACTTAATTTTACAATGTAATGAAGAGAAAATTATACCGGGGGTGGGGGATAAATATTAATGACAAAGCTCCTGTTCCTCCCATCCACCTTCATTCAAGTCTTCAAGAATTTAACAAACACTATGTCTTTTATTAAAAATAGGAATAACAAATGTTTAAAAAACACTGACACATAAAAACAAAGTAACAAAAGAGTGTAGCCAATTTTCTATGCTTGACTGAGAATATTCTTGTTCCATTTATTCTAATATTCCCTTGTAGTTCTGAATTTTTTTAAAAAGACCTGCACACATTGTTTATGGAACTTAGCCAATTTGGTCCTATTTTAGTTGTGGAAGATTCACAGAAAGCATTTAATAATAAAAGATGGATTTGGGTTGGTTATTAGTAAAGTGATACTGTTCTACTTTATGAAGAAATCTATAATAGAAAGATTCTCAGGATTTTTAAAAAAATAAAATAAAGCATGTATTTCCCCAGCTGGGGGTTTATTCCATCTATCCATTCACTAATGCAGTCAACCCCATTTATCTGTCAATCCAGCAGATATTGATTGGACTTGATTATGTGCAAAGCATCACACAGTGAAAAATATAAAAAGAGGCGTGTGCAGAAGAGGCAGCATATTTTGGTGGTTACAAGCATGGAGGGGGGTGCCTACATTCAAATTTTCACTAGCTGTGTAACCTTGAACACGTTACTTCATTTTTTTATGCTTCAGGTTGTTCGCCTGTAAAATAATTCCTCATAGGTTGTTGTGAGGATTAAATAGGTTCACATGCTTTGGAGCACTTTGAAGAATGTCAAGCTCCCCATGTCTATTCATCATTATTTACTGGAGCATCTTAAACACAGGGCCAGGGTTCCCCCCTTTAGAGCAGAAGGGCAATTTTGCAGCTCTGATAAAGGGGTTTCTATCAAGTGTAGGTTAATTTTAAAGGGTAAAAGTAATAAAATAGAGCCTTTGCCATGTGTCTTCCAAGGCTGCAGTTCTATATGTCATGAGTCGCTTGTCTTCCCCAGGCACTTCCAACCTGAGTCCCAGTCCCCTGGATTCTGATTCAGTTCTGACCAACGCATTGGAGAGTGAGATCTCACGGTAATCCTCCCAATGCCTGCCTGGTAAGTGACAGGGAAGGGCATTCCCACACAGGCTAAGTTTTAGCCTCCCTCCTTCCAATTGGCTCAGTAAACGTGACTGGACTTCTGCCTTGGTTTTCTGGTGAACACCCTTCTTCACTGGCACAAGAGCTCTGGTTTGAACTTCAGTCAGGTTGGTTCTTCATTTAGATATTGCTAGTTTCAACCCTGGGAAGGTTGCAGTCTATTACCCATGCCCTCAGCCTCAGACCAGATTCTGCTGTCAATAGAGCAAGTCCTGAAACCACTGGTCTCAGCTGTCCCTGCTGAGAAATCTGTCCATTTCTGTGGCCCACACACTAGATTGGAGCACCATGATGCCAAAAGTATACAGGACAATCCCCCTGTAATGACTGTGAATGGACTTTAGCAACACTTGAACAAGCAGTCCTATTAGCCTGGTTAGTTTCCTCAGCCTTGGTCCTAGGACTATTGAGCTACTATAATCCCCTGCCCCATGTACCCTTAAACTTCATCATAACAGACCTTTAAAAACAGACAAAATTGTGTTGGGTTGAAATCCTTTGATACTTTAGAAATTTAATGGATTGGATTAAAAGTTTATGACCGGCTCAATGTATTTAATCCAACAAGTGGAACTGAATAAGGGTATTGAGTATTTGGTCTTCGTTTGAGTACTAAAAATCCACGTGCATAAGTACAGGTTAAGGGAGATGACTGTTAACAATATATATGAAGAATTTTGAAGATTTATTGCCAATAAATTTAATTTTAGTCTGATGTGTGACTAGATGGTTGGTACATAATAGCTTCTAAGGATATCCAAGTCCTAACCCCTGGGACCTGTGAATGTTATGTCATGTGGCAAAAGGAACTTTGTAGGTGTGATGAAATTCAGGCTCTTGAGGTGGAGAGATTATCCTAAATTGCTCAAGAGAGCCTCAAATATAATTTTTATAAGAAGTATCTTTTGAAAAAGGAGGCAGAGGGAGATTTGACTACAGAAGAGGGAAAATGTGATGTGGCAACAGAAGCAGGGGGAGAGAAAGCAATATGATATGAGGTAGGGGTCACTAGCCAAGGACAGTAGTGGTTTACAGAAGCTAAAAAGACAAGAAAACAGTTTGTATCCTAGAGCCTCCGGAAGAAACCAACCCTGCCAACACCATAAGACTTATTTTGGTCTTCCAATACTGTAAGAGAATAATTTGTGTTGTTTTAAGCCACTACATTTGTAGCAATTTGTTACAGCAGTCATAGAAAACTAATATATCAATAGAACACACTTTCAGTTGGATCACATGTGAATTAATAAATTCCATTTGAGTCATTGCACATCAAGAAGGATGTAAGTTTATCGGAGTGAATCGTAATTATAAACTCCAAACCATATCCTGAGAGGAATGTTGGAAATTGTTTCCTACTTAGTAAGCAGAGAGGACTTGAGATTTCAAATACTATGAGTGTCATCATGTAGCAGAGGAATTAGCTTGCCCCAAATGCCCCTAAATGATGGAACTAGTGTTGTAGCTTGAAGTTTTGCATTTATTTGTGTGGTTATTTGTTTACTGTGTTCCTCCTCCACGGTTCTCTGATCTTCATGATGGTAGAGATTTAATCACCATTTTCTCCCCAGTGCCTAACAGGAATAGGAACCACTCAAAAAAAATGGGAACAGAATGAATGAGAAAAGTTTTTTTAATCCTCCATCCACTGTGGGAGTTAGAGTATGAGTTTTTATAACAAAGGGACTCAAATAACTGGCTTAAATAGAAGAGATTTTTTTTTCCTTTTTCCAAAACATTCAAAGGACAGGTGAGCATTCTTGGGCTAAAAAGGTCCCAAGTTCTTCCACCTTGCTGTCATGTCCTGAGGTGTTGTAAGAATAACACCTTAATTGATGCTGGCCTGCTACCATGTCTGCATTCTAGTCAGTGGGAGGCTCAAGTGACAAGTAGCTATCTTATCAAGAAGTTGACACTGAAATTTCACACGTCATGCCATTTACACATCACTATCCAACCATAGTTACATGTCCACACTCAGTTACAAGGAAGGATATAAAATGTGTCAGCAAGGTTGGTGGAGATGTTCCTAGTTAACACATGGAGGAGTTTATTACTAAAATAAAGTAGGGGCAATTGGATAGGGAGGGACCATTAGCAGTCTTTTCTCCAAGCTAGGAGCAGCAAATTAAAATGAAAAGGGAGTTCTGTAATAAAACTGTTAAGTCCACTAACAGAAAGTAACCTCACAGGATGATCTGATCATAAATTCCTAACTGGGCAGGTCATGGTGGGTAGTCACACCCCAAGCTTATAACTTTTTTAATAAAAGGCTTATCTTTGCCTTAAGCAAGCCCTGTTCATTGTTTCTGTGCATCTAGGTTAACACACCTTTGAAATGCCAGAGTAATCCTCTTTTCTAGAAGCCTCAAGAGAAAACATAATCTTGTTCCCTATCTTGTAATCCAGTCTCCACCTTGCATTCTTCCACCTTCATGTAATCTTCCTTAGTTCTCGCCTCAATTCTAAATGCACCAAAGAAACCAGGGACCGTCATTCTCTGAAGCATATGAGATCTTGCTTCCCAGCAATTGTTGTTAGTTTGCCTCAAATAAACTCTTACAAAAAAATCTTTACAGGTTTAGATGTTTCCGATGTCAACAATTTCTTCATTTATTCTACGTTCTCTCTCCCTTTTCCTAAATGTTTTCTTTTTTTCCTTTCAAACAACCTCTGAAAAGATAATATTTATGTGATTTTAGGCTAATTTTGTTTACTAATTCTCATTGTTCTTAATGAAGCCAGGACTGATGTTTATCTTTTCTATTACAGTAATTTAAAATATAATATATACATACTAAACAGATTGCCACCATTTAATGTATTTAAACCAATTAAATTACTGTAGTTAAATCGTATTATTTTCATTATTATACATTGCTAATTTAGCTTCATTGGCATAGTTTTAGAAAAGAGATTCTATCCAATTGCACTCAAAGTTGTTATTCAGACGTGTTCTATTAAATCATGCAACTTGTTACTATATTGATATACAGAATCAGTGAACTTTCTACCAAGCACTCTAACAGGCAGCAATTGTCATTGACTCTTTTTATAATTTACTAATTTGTAATTTATGAAAAATAAGGTAAAGATGATGAGCAGAGGTTTATGATAGATGAACTGTGAGTTGTCTGCTTTCCGAAGAATTCTGTATATTGAACTTTTGGAGAAATTATTTTATACATGTAAGTTGTCGTGGTAAACTCAGAACCACTTCATGGTAAAATTTTTTCCACTCTGCCTTCCAAATATATCCAAAATCTGGGCCCTTTGGACCCCATCCACTGCTTCCTTAGCCAATCACGGTACAGTCATGTTTGACTAGGCCATTACAGAAGCTTTCTACTTGTCTCCCTGCTTCTATCCCTTTCTCCTTCTACAATAGTTTATTATCCTTTTGGTAGCCAAAGTGATTATTTAAAAACCTAAATCAGACCATGTTTTTCCAATGCCTTTCCCATCTTACTTAGAATATAATCTAAAGTCCTTTCTACGGTCTGCAAAACTCTATTGTATTAGTTATCAATTGCTACGTAACAAATTAATCCCCAAACTTCTGCCTTTAAACAATAATCACTTATTATTTCATACAGTTGCTGTGATTCAGGAATAGTGGAGATACTTAACTGGGTGGGCCTGGCTGGCTCAGGCTATCTCATGAGTTGAAGTCAAGATGTCAGCGGGGACTGCAATTGTCCGAAGGTCACTCACATGGCTGGCAAGTTAAAGCTGGCTCCTGCAAGAGGCCTCGCTTCCTCACCACATGGACCTCTCCTTGGGACAATTGATTGTCCTCACAACATGACAGCTAACTTTCCCAAGAGGGAGTGATCCCTCAGTGAGCAAGGTAGAAGCTTCCATGTCTTTTCGTGGAAGTCATACATCATTATTGCCACAACATCCTGTTGTTTACATAGGTCATTCTATTCAGTATGGGAAGGGTTAGCATAACGGCGTGATTACCAGAGACAGGTATTAGAGGGGCCATCCCGGGGAAATCCTTTCCGATTTCATCTCCCATCACTCTCCTCAGTCCACTTCCCACACTGCCTCTTTGCTCTTTCTCAGACATGCCATGTGCATCCTCTCCTCAGGAATTGCATCAAACTGTTCCAACTGCCAGGGACACTCTTTCCACAAGTAGCCATATGGCTTTTTCCCTCACTTTATTCAAGGTTTTGCTCACATGTAACCTTATCCCAGGACCTTTTTCTGACCACTCCTACATAGAAAAAAAAAACAAAAACTCCTTCCCAGCTCAGGCGTTTTAGCCCCAGCTTGCTTTATTTTTCTTCATTAAACCTCTCACCATCCAACATATTATATATTTATTCACTTATTGTGTGTCTCTGCCTCTAAGAATATGGGTCTGGTTCACTATTATATTCTTAGTGCCTAAGATAGTACCTGCGTATAATAGATGCTCATTAAGTACTTTTGAATGAATGAATGATTAATGAATCCTATAGAACATCCAAAATAAATTTCTAATCATATATAGCCAGAAAGCACATCCTTTAAATACATCCTTGGCCCAAGATCATCGTACTTCTTAATTTAATAATATAGATAAAAAGAATTTCTATCAAATCACTAAATAAGACACTTAGCTTAGGATAAGGAAAATTAAGTACAAATCTATGCTAGAAATGTAGTAAAACAAGAATTATATATTTTTTGTTTTGGTCCACAATTTTTTCTTCTTTATGTATAATGTCTTGTAGAGCATAAAAGATGATTAATTCTCCTATAATTTTACAATGATGTTGTAAACAATTTTTCTAATTATAATGAAGAAAATATCTGGGCAGAAAATAAGGCCTCTTATTTAAGGAACAAGAGAACAGAGCACATGCCACCTGCATTATGACTGGAGATTTGTTGTGTGAGGTAGTTACAGTATTTGCACCCTCTAATTAACCTTTTGTTGAGTCCCTCCAGTGTTATGGAGGGAAGTTTGTTCTCTGTGAACTTACATATGCATGCTCTTTTCATCTCTATATAGAGAAGCTAGAATATTGCCTACATTAAAGTAATTACATTTTTTTTGCTGTTCTAACACTCATTTTAGTCTGAATAGCATTGGAAATGATCTTGAACATTCTACTACCCTTGGAAGAGAACTAACTGAGATGTTTGGAAGCCTCTGCTCAGTTTACACAACATTAGCTTCCATAGTCATGTGTCTTGTTGCCCACATTCCTTGATTTTTACCTCTTCTTAATAGAAACTGCGTAGGGCTGATTTGAGGTAAGAAAATAGGAATTTTCTTTGTATGAAGTAATTAAGTGGAAGTAACTTTCTTGTGTTCCCTTCTAAAAAAAATGTAGTGTCACTAGCTAATATATCTTTGGATGCCTTCACAATTTCTTCCTGGAGAGACAGTCTTACTCAACATGGAGGTGGCTGAAGTGGTATTTACCTACACCAGACACATCAGTTGTACCATCTGCTTGAAAAAGTTAAAAACAATCAACAAACAAAGGGAGAGAAAAGAAAAGAAGAAGGGAGGAAGAATAGACAAGAGAGAGAGTTCTGATTAATCAGAAAAAGTTCTTCAGAATTATATAATGTTTAGTCCATCTTAGGGGAAGTTAAAGTCATTTACTTTCTTTAATTTCAAAAGGACCTTACTGAAAAGGCAGTCACTTCCATAAGGTGGAACTTTACCAAAGACTCCAAGGATCTCGTTAGAATCAAACTACAGAATGTGTTGTAATACTCCTACTTTCTTAGTTCTGAATATCTTTTTTTAGGAGTTTTTCCTCCTTTCATATTTCCTGGTTAAAGCCTTCTGAAAAATACCATCACAAATGATAGGATAACTATGATGTAGTTAAAAATAGAAGCTTCTTTATCCATAACATTTTCTTCTCATTTTTATTAAATTTATTGGGGTGACATGGGTTAGTAAAATTATATAGGTTGCAATTGTACAATTCTATAATACATCATTTATATATTGTGTTGTGTGAATACCACCTAGAGTCAGTTCCCCTTCCATCACCATATATTTGACCCCCTTTACACTCTGGTAACCACTAAACTATTGTCTGTAGCTATGATTTGTTTGTTTGTTTGTCTTGTTCATTTGTTGCTTTCAGTTTTATATCTCACATATGAATAAAGTCATATGGTTCTTGACTTTTTCTGTCTGACTTATTTCACTTAGCATGATAATCTCAAGATCCATCCGTGTTGTAGCAAATGACAGTGTTTCATCTTTTCTTATGGCCGAGTAATATTCCATTGTATATATGTATATCTTTATCCAATCATAAATCAGAGGACACTTCAGTTGTTTCCATGTCTTGGCCATTGTGAATAATGCTGTAATGAACATAAGGGTACATATATCTTTACAAATAAATGTTTTCAGATTTTAGGGGTAGGTACCCAGGAGAGGAATTGCTGGGTCATGTGGTAATTCTATTTTTAATTTTTTTGAGGAAACTCCATACTGTTTTCCATAGTGGCTGTACCAATTTACATTCCCACCAGCAGTGTATGAGGGTTCCTTTTTCTCCACAACCTCTCCAACGCTTGTTATTACTTGTCTTATTGATAATAGCCATTCTAACAGGTGTGAGGTGATATCTCATTGTGGTTTTGGTTTGCATTTCCCTAATAGCTAGTGAAGTTGAGCATTTTTTGATATATCTATTGGCTGCTTGTATGTGAGATCAAACAATTAAATTTGCGAACTCATCCTAGAAAAAGTACTACCATATTTCCCCATGTCTAAGATGCTCCCATGTATAAGATGCACCTTAATTTTGGGGCCTTAAATTTGAAAAAAAAAGTATTACATTAAGTTATTGAACTCAAGTTTTATTCATCAAAAAATTCATACAACTCATCACTGTCAAACCTCCAAACCATTAGTTTGTCCTCATCTGTGTCTGATGATGAATCACTGTCTTCATATATTGCGTTGTCCTCAATTCCATCTATGGCATTTGAAATCTACAACCACTGTATAAGACGCCCCAGTTTTTAGACCCTAAATTTTTTGTAAAAGGGTGCGTCTTATACATGGGAAAATACAGTACATACATCATTACTGAATATCACTATGGTCACCTTCAAAGTACTCCCTTTGGGAAGCTATGCACTGATGCCAGTGCCTAGTTCACCCTTCAGAGCAATTTTGGAACTCTTTTTCTGGAATGGCCATCAGAGCTGTCATCATATTACCCTTGATGTCCTGAATGGCATCAAAATGTCTTCCTTTCAATATTTCCTTTATCTTCAGGTAAAGAAAAAAGTCATTGGGGGCCAGATCAGGTGAGTAGGGAGGGTGTTCCAATACAGTTATTTGTTTACTGGCTAAAAACTCCCTCACAGACAGTGCCGTGTGAGCTGGTGAATTGACATGATATAAGGGCTATGAATTGTTGGCGAAAAGTTCAGGTCATTTAACTTTTTCATGCAGTCTTTTGAGCACTTCCAAATAGTAAACTTGGTTAACTGTCCAGTTGGTACAAATTCATAATGAATAATCCCCCTGATATCAAAAAAGTTAAGCAACAAGTTTGCGAACTTAATTGTCAGATCTTCATATCTTCTTGGGAGAAGTGTTTGTTCAAATCCTCTACCCATTTTTAATTGATTGTTTGTTTCTTTGTTGTTGATTTTGTGTGTTCTTTATATATTTTGGATATTAGCCCCTTATTGGAGGTGTTGTTTGTGAATATCTTCTCCCATTGGTTGGTTGCCTCTTAGTTTTGTTGATGGTTTTTTTTTTTGCTGTGCAGAAGGTTTTTAGTTTGATATAGTCCGTTCATTCATTTTAACTTTTACTTCCCTTATCTTTGAGGTCAAATTCAGAAAATCATCTCTGAACCCAAGGTCCATAAGTTTATTATCTATGCTTTCTTCTATGCAATTTATTGTTTCAAGTCTTATGTTTAGGTCTTTGATCCATTTTGAGTTAATTTTAGGATATGGTAACAGATAGCAGTCCAGTTTCATTCTTTTGCACATGGCTTTCCAATTTTCCCAGCACTATTTAATGAACAGGCTTTCTTTTCTCCATTGTATGTTTTTGGATCCTTTGTTAAAAGTTATCTGCCCATATATATGTGGGTTTATTTCTGGGTTCTCAATTCTATTCCATTGGTCCATGTGTCTGTTTTTCTGCCAATACCATGCCTGTGTTGATTATTGTCTTTGTAGTATAAATTGAAGTCAGGGAGTGTGATACCTCCAGCCTTGTTCTTTTTTCTTAGGATTGCTTTGGCTGTTTGGGGTCTTTTGTGATTCCATACAAATCTGATGATTTTTTGTTCTAGTTCTTTAAAATATGCCATTGGGACTTTGATGGGGATTGCGTTACATCTGTATATTGCTTTGGGTAATGTGGCCGCCATTTTAATTATGTTAAAATGGAATATCCATGAACACAGAATATCTTTTCATTTCTTTGTGTCTTTTTCAATTTATTTCAAGAATGTTTTATAGTTTTCAGTGTATGGGTCCTTCATATCCTTTGTTAAGTTTATTCCTAGGTATTTTATTCATTTTGTTGCAATTTCAAAAGGAATTGTTTTTTTCATTTCTTGTTTTGAAATTTCATTGTTAATATATAGGAATGCAATGGGTTTTTGTATATTGATTTTGAATCTTGCAACTTTATTGTATTTGTTTATTGTTTCTACTAGTTTTTTGGTGGAGTCTTTAGGGTTTTCTTTTCTTTATTTATTTATTTATTTTTAAAAGATTTTATTGATGAATTGGGGGAGGGGAACAGCATTGGGGAATCGAGGAAGGGGAACAGGCAAGTTGCTGTCCTTTTGTTCTTCAGTCTAGTTGTGGAGGACATTGCTTCACTGGCCCATGTTGGCATTATCATTGCTCTCTTCTCGAGTGAGGCAGTCACTCGCAGGCCATTGGACAGCCATTCATGGCGGCCCACTCATGCTAGCTGCCAGCTACTCATGGTCGCTCACAGCAGCCCACTGCAGCAGGCACTGCAGCCTACACCATTGCTGGCAACTCACGGCAACCCAGCTCCAGGTTGAGCTGTTGTTCACCATCTTAGCTGTAGAGGGCACAGCGTCACTGGCCCTCATGTAGGATCCAAACCCGGGCCCTGCTGCTCAGAGCTGGTGTCCCAAGCAAACTCTTAACCAATGCGCCACTCAGCTGGCCCTAGGGTTTTCTATGTAAAGAATAGTGTCATCTGCAAAAAGTGACAATTTTACTTCATCCCCATTTGGATGCTGTTTATTTGTTTCCTTTATCTTTTTGCTTTGGGTAGGACTTCCAATATTATGTTGAATAACAGTGGTGAGAGGGGTCATCCTTTTCCTGTTCCTGATCTTAAAGGAAAAGCTTTCAGTTTTTCACCATTAATATAATATGATACTAGCTGAGGGTTTTTTTATATATGGCCTTTATTATGTTGAGGTACTTTCCTTCTATACTGATTTTAATAAGTGTTTTAACTGTTAAAGGATGTATCTTTTTTTATTAAGATTTTTATTGGGGAATTGGGGGGATGGGAACAGTGCTGGGGAATTGGGGTAAGGGGAACAGACAAGTTGCCGTCGTTTCATTCTTCAGTCTAGTTGTGGAGGATGTTGCTTCACTGGCCCAAGCTGGCACCATCACTGCGCTCTTCCTGGGCGAGGCAGATCAGTCGCCGGCTTCTGGACGGCCACTCACTGCAGCTGCTGGCCGCTCACGCTGGCTGTTGGCTACATAGGATAGCCCATAACAACCCACTGCCACAGGGGTTGCAGCCTAAGCCATCCCCAGCAGCTCACGGCAGCCCAGCTCCAGGTTGAGCTGTTGTTCAGCATCTTAGCTGTGGAGGACAGTGTCACTGGCCCTCATATGTGGGATCCAAACTGGGGCCCTCTGGTGTCCCAAGCCAGTTCTTAACCATCGCACCACTCAGCAGGCCCTAAAGGATGTATCTTGTCAAATGATTTTCTGCATCTATTAATATGATCATATGTTTTTTATTTTTTATTTTGTTTATGAGGTGTATTACATTGATCAATTTGTGTATGTTGAACCATCCTTGTGGCCCTGGAATGAACCCCGCTTGATCATGATGTATAATGTTTTTAGTGTATTGTTGTAATCAATATGCTAGTATTTTGTTTAAGATTTTTGTGTGTATTCATCAGAGATACTGGTGTGTAGTTTTCTTTTTTTGTGTTATCCTTATCAGGTTTTGGTATCAGGGTAATGTTAGTCTCATAAAATGAGTTTGTATTGCCTCTTCATCAATTTTTTGAAGAATTTGGAAAGGACCGGTATTAAATCACCTTCGAATGTTTGGTAGAATTCACTAGTGAAGCCATCTGGTCCTGGACTTTTGTTTTTGGGGACGTTTTGGATAATTGTTTCAATTTCCTTACTGTTGACCAGTCTATTTAGATGTTCCAGTTCTTAATGATTCAGTCTGGGAAGGTTATATATTTCTAAGAACTTGTCCATTTCTTCTAGGTTATTGAATTTGGCGGTATACAGTCCTTCATAGTATTCTCATATGATCCTTTGTGTTCTGTGGTATCTGTCGTAACTTCTCCTCTTTCATTTCTGATTTTGTTTATGTGTGTCTTTTGTCTTTTTTCCTTAGTGAGTCTAACCAGGGGGTTGTCAATTTTATTAATCTTTTCAAAGAACCAGCTCTTTGTTGCATTATTTTTTTCTATTGTCTTTTTGTTCTCTGTTTTTTAATTTTGCTCTAATTTTTATTATTTCCTTCCTTCTGCTGACTTTGGGTTTCATTTGTTCTTATTTTTCTAGTTTTTTAAGATGTAATGTTAGGTTGTTTATTGGAGATTTTTCTTGTTTCTTGAAATAGACCTGTAATGATATAAATTTCCCTCTTGTGCTGCTTTTGCAGCATCCCAATAATTTTGATACAATGTATTTTCATTCTCATTTGACTTAATGTATCTTTTGATCTCTCCTTTTATTTCTTCTTTGACCCAGTCATCCTTTAGTAGCATGTTGTTTAATCGCAACATATTTGTGGTTTTCCCACTTTGTTTTTGCGGTTGATCTCCAATTTAAAGCATTGTATCAGAGAATATGTTTGTTATGATTTCAATCTTCTTAAATTTGCTTAGGGTAGTTTGGGGCCCCAACATATGGTCTATCATTGAGAATGTTCCATGTGCACTAGAAAGGAATGTATAGTCTGGTGTTCTAGGATGAAAGGTTCTGTAAATAGCAATTGTGTCCATTTTGTCTAATATGTCATTTAAGGCTAATGCTTCCTTATTGATTTTCTGTTTGCACAATCTATCCATAGCTGTCAGTGGGGTATTTAGGTGCCCTACTATAATTGTGTTTTTGTCAATTTCTCCCTGTAGTTCTACTAATGGCTACTTTATATATTTTGGTGCTCCCTTATTGGGAGCATATATATTGATAAGTGTTATATCTTCTTGTTGTCTTGTCCCCTTTATTATTATGAAATATCCATCTTTGTCTCTTCTTACCTTTTTTATCCTGAAGCCTGCTTTGTCAAATATAAGTATGGCTACTCCCACTTTTCTCTGGATGCCATGTGCTTGGAGTATTGTTTTCCACCCTTTCACTTTGAGTCTATATTTGTCCTTGCAGCTGAGATGTGTCTCTTGAAGGCAACTTATGGTTGGGTTTTGTTTTTTTATCTAGTCTGCTACTCTGTGCCTTTTTATTAGTGAGTTCAGTCCATTTACATCTAGGGTTATTATTGATATTTGAACATTTCCTATATTTATCTTTTGTTTTCTGATAGCTCAGTATCTCCATTGTTTCTTTGTCTTTGTGTTTCTGTCTATTATTTTAGTTTGGTGGTATTCTATGATTCTTTTCCCTCTGTTTCCTCATTTTTTAGTGTCTCATTTCTGGATTTTTTTTTTTGAGTGGTTGCCATTAAGTTTATGTAAAATAAAGTTTTATATACACAGTAGTCCTTTTTTTTCAGCATGCCTCTTATCTCCATTCCCCTTTGCAAATTCACACTTTACGCCCTCCCCTTTTATGTTTGTTGTCACGAGTTATCTCTATTTGTGCTGTAAGTTCATTTCTAAGTTACAGTAGCAAATTGTCTTCTTTTTTTATGTTTGTATCTCCTTTACCCTTTATATGATGTTTAAGTGTATAGTACCCTATTCTGTGTAGGTGTTGTCATTTCCTGCTTCTGTCTGTTAGTAATCTTATTCATAGTTTTGTATCCTTTTGTCTTTTTGTTTCAGGTAGAATAACCTCCGTTAGTATTCCTTGTAATGCAGGCCTTGTGGTGGAAAATTTCCTTAGCTTCTGTATTTCTGAAGGTCTTTATTCCTCCTTCATATCTAAAAGATAACTTTGCTGGATATATTATTCTTGGCTTGTAATTTCTCTCTTTCAATAATTTAGATATTTTATTCCACTCCCTTTTGGCTTATACAGTTTCTGCTCAAAAATCTGATGATAATCTAATGGACTTTCCTTTGTAGGTTGGTACTATCTTCTTTTCCCTGGCTGTCTTCAGAATTCCTTCTTTGTCATTAATTTTTGACAGTTTGAATATAAAATGCCTTTAATATAATATGCCTTGGAGAAGACTTGTTAGGACTGAAGTAATTAGGTGTGCTGTTTGCTTCTTGGATTCAAGGATCCAGTTTTTTTCTATAGGTTTGGGAATTTCTTCTTGACTATTTGTTTGAATAGACTCTCTGTACCTTTCTCCCTCTCTCCTCCCTCTGGTATACCCATTATTCTTATGTTTCTCTTTCTGATGAAGTCAGATAGTTCTTGTAGAGTTCTTTCATTTCTTTTAACTCTCAAGTCTCTCTTCTTCCATCTGTGTCCTTTCCAGATTTCTATCTTCGATATCAGTAATTCTTTCCTCCACCTGGTAACCTCCATTTCCTAAGCTTGTGATTTCATTCTTCAATCTCTTATTGAGTTACTCATCTCCAGAATTTCTATTTGTTTTTGTTTTTTTAATTTTAACCTTTTTGGTAAAATATTCCTTTTGTTTATTAATTTTATTTCTGAGTTCATTAATCGATATGAGTTCACTATGGAGTTTTCTTGCATCTCATTGAACTTGTTTTAGAACTGCCATGTTGAATTCTCTGTCATTTAAGTCATATATTTCCATGTCTTTAAGTTTACTTTCTGGAGATTTTTTACTTTCTTTCTGAGCTGCCTTGTTACCTTTGTTATTCGTTGTAATTGGTGAATTATTTATCTTCCTGGGCATTTACAGAAATGGATTCTGCAGTCAGTTGATATGAAGAGGTCTTTTCTTTTGTTTTCCAGTAGGTAGCACTGGAGCATTTTATTTTCTCTTGCCCTTTTCTGGCTTCTCATGATGGAAGATTTCCTGTGGAGGTGGGCATCTCCTCTGTGACCAGGTCGTCTTGGTCTTAGGGCACTACCTTTATGGGAGGATGTGGTGGATGATAGGACACTGAGCCCCTGAAATCCTAGTGCTGCCCCTGCAGCCAGATGCAGAACTGTGTGCCTCAGCAGTCCTGGGTACCCCTGCTGAGATCAGCTGCAAAAGGTGGGGGTGGGGTGGGCCGCTGTATTTGTGACTGTTCTCCTCTGAGTAATGGTGACTGCCAGACCACAGCTGCTTTGCCCCTATATCTACTCCCTTGTCACTGGAATTAGCCATAGTATGCCTATGCTGCACAGGAACTGTCTCTCCAGTTCTCAGGGCTGTGGATACTCTGCTGTTTAACCTGACACTGCTACAGTTTCTTCTGGGGCCCACTGCTAACACTGGGAGGGTGCGGGGAAGGTGAGCCTGAGAGGGTGGGAGGAGACTGCAAGGCTCCCTGGGTTTGTTTTCTGCCTGGCAGTGAGAGCTATAAGACCACAGGTGTAGCATTTCTGTATTCAGTGTTTGCCCCAAGGTCTCTGCTCCAATAGAGCTGTATTATATGCTGATCACTCAGGCAGGAATGCTCATGGCCACAGAGAATACACGTGCAGACTCAATTCTCCCCTCTCCTGGGACTGCAGTGAGCTCTAGGTCGAGTCTGTGGCCCCCATCTCTGAATTTTTCCCTTCCTCCCCTGTTCCCCCCATTTCATCTACTATCAGATGTTTCAATGCATGGATCTCTCAGACGTGTTTGTGTGTTGTGCCGGGAATCCTTTTTTTTTTTTAATTTTCTAAAGGCTATTTTATTTAGTGTTAAGAATGCCAGTGCACCAAACAATTCTACAGTAATTAGAATTATGATGTAATCTAATCTTTATTATTTTGCCCTGTGGTAATATTTATATTTTTATAAACTCTGTAGGCTCAAAAATGATATAACCTTGTTTTAAAGTTATCTGGATAACATTTTCTCAATATTCACATTAACTGTTACTATATTTATTTATTTGAAAGTTCTCTTTTATTACATAGAATCAACACCTTCCATAATCCTCAATAATTACTATATCATTCACTTTTGCAATGTTAACAAAAAAGGTCATATATACTTCAATTGACTGTTAGCATTTCAACATATAAAGTACATCATCAATTTCCCAGTGACTCTTATCTACCTATGCTTAAATTATGGATGCTATTTTTAAATATTTTTATATTTATATGATGTAAATAGGTTGAAATTATTTTGTATTTTTCCTGCCAATGGCCACCGAAATTCTGAGATCGACACATTTACTTTTCTTGTTTGTCTTTCTCCATTCAATTTATTATTCTTTTTCTGTGCTTTACTTCCCATGTTGCTTGGCCTCAGATTGTCCAGGATGCTGAGAAGCACCTCTTTCTCCCTACGTGGAAGTCTCCTTGGTTCTCTTCTCTCAAGTTCTGATCTTGGTCCTGCATTATTTCCCTACAAATGATTTAGCATAAACCCAGCCTATTGGGCAAAAATCATATATAGTCAAAATTACCTTGAACATCTATTAACTTGCTCCTATAGTACAGTACATGTGGTTTTATACAACTTTGTACAGCAATTCTTATATACACTAGTGTTTCAGATGACGTTCCAAGGGTCCAAATGACTTTCTTGGTGTCATAAGCATGGAGGATGGTAGAAACAGCATCCAAACCCAGGTCATGCTCACTCTAAAGCTCAAGCTCTTTCCACCGTAGCAGGCTTCCTGCTGGGTTACGACTTCCTGAAGTCATCCAGAAAGAACTCTGGTGTGGATGGCTTAGGAAGTATGCAGAATCTTATGAAAAAAGCTGCATCCATGGCTAGTCATGACTTCTTCTCTTCTGAAAGCATGAAACACACATCCAGAGACTGAGCTGCCATTTACACACTAAGTGGGTAACACGTGGTAATGTCCCTCAAGTGCTCCACCTTTCTGCTCCCTTGGGACTGTCATGTGAGTGTCCAGTAAAAAACATGTACGTTGAGATGTCAGTAAATGGCATTAACGTGTTCTAAGAGGCTTGTGTTACAATTTCACTGTTCAGCTTTCCTGCTCATATCTCAGACTTCCCATGTGGGCTTATTTTACTTTAAAGTATGTATTTTAACTTTTTTATTAGTGAGTGTCTCTTGTAGGTAAGCTCTCAGTTTTTATCTGTTCTTGAAGAATAGTTTGGCCCGATGAAGGAGGATGGTTCTTTGGTCAAGGGTATGCAGGTAGCTGAACCCTGGATAGAACCTCCATACAAGCTCCTGAGGTCCATTTGTAGGAGAAAGTAGGCACGTCAAGCTTCCAAGACTCCAAGCACATGAGGCACTGCACGTGGCAGTCTGCCTTTGGTGCAGTCTGCCTTTCTCTGTTAGGCTGCCCCTTCCACCGGCCTGATGGCATTATAGCTCCTGTCGCAGACACGCTTAAATTGGCATTGTTTGCTCCATGGCGTAAAGGCAAGGACTGAACCAGAAGTGCAGAGAGAAGGCCAGGGTGCTGGAGTCGGAGAGACAGCCTCTTGTGGGCTGAACAATGTCTTCCCCAAATTCATGTCCTTCCAGGAACCTCAGAATGTGACCTTACTACTTCCCGCAGAGAACAAGTGTAAACTGGTGGACCTTCTGTTTGGCAACATGCATCAATGGCCCTTCACTTCCGCAGTGGCTTTGAGCCTTCGGGGTGGGGCACTTCTCAGCTCAGGGCTATGAGCTCTGTCGCACCCTGAGTCCTGCCCTTTGTGTTTGTACCACCTGGTTCCCAGCCTCACATCTGCACAAAG
Source organism: Hipposideros armiger (assembly GCF_001890085.2). NCBI lineage: Eukaryota > Metazoa > Chordata > Mammalia > Chiroptera > Hipposideridae > Hipposideros > Hipposideros armiger. Next base: position 26,643 of record NW_017733043.1, on the reverse strand, counting down.
CTCAGGCTACCAAAGCTCATGGAATGGGCAGGGCGGAAACAAGGAAACACGGAAGAAAGAGTGGTCTTGGGGTGCAGCTGTATGTCTCCAGAACTGCCACAGAGGCAGAGCCACTGCTCAGCCTCCTCCAAGGTTTCGGGGATGGCCCCTTCCTGGGCGCCCGACAATGGCCCCACACCCCTTTTTTTAATTATAGCTGTTCAATTTATTGTAACTTAAAGGGTAGAGATAAAGGGGAACCCCTCATTGCTCCATGTTTCTGATGTTCCTTATCCAGAAATAATTTATTGTTATTGAATTTTTTATGTTATTGTTGCCATAGACTAAATGTTTGTGTTACTCCAAAATTCATATGTTGAAGCTCTAATCCCCAATGTGATGGTATTTGGAGGTTGGGCTTTTGAGACACAATTAGGTTTACAGGAGGTCATGAGGGTGGAGCTCCCATAATAAGATTGGTGTCTTTATTAGAAGAGGAAGAATAGCACCCTCTTTCAGCCCTGTGAGGAAATAGCAAGAAGGCAGCTATCTGCAGTCCAGAAAGGGGCCCTCCCCAGAAACTGCATCTGCCAGGACCTTGATTTTGGACTATTCACTCTCCAGAACTGTTAGAAATAAATGTTTGTTGTTTAATCCACTCAATCTACAGTATATTTTTATAGCTGCCTAGACTGACTAAGATAATCTTTTTGGCAATGCATGTAGAATAATTGAAAAACACCATTTGTGTTTCCAGATCTGTAGCATAGGCAGGAATTCAACAAGATGAAAAGATAAATTATCTTTTAAGTAGTTTTATAGGTTCTTATTTTATAAGGCCCTCATAAATATAAAAATAAAACAGTCTTTAACATAGAACAGGGACACAATTCTTCATAATGATTGTAGTAATAAATTTAAAAATAATCTAGAGGATGCAATAACTTATAAAAGTGGCAATAATAGCTGTCCTTGTTATCTATTATGAATATTTATAGACTGTTCACTGAATGTATGGAATTTTGCTCCTTAGAAACCTCTTTACCACTGAGTCATTTCCCAAGATGAGTTGGGCAGTTTATCTAAATCCCTTTGGTGGGATTTTAAAAACACATATATCTTTCCTCCAGGATTTTGTACACCAACAAGGTCCCCTCAACTCTCATGAGATCTCTGTTCTGGTGACCCACTGATAATGGTGATATGTGTCATATCTCTTGGTATGTTAGCATGGAAAAAAAAATTGAGAATAGGTTTCTACAACCAAAGGAATTGCTACTTTTGTTCAATTGGTTCCATTATAGCAGTTTTGGTCAGTTAGTTTATAAAGGAGTACCTTTCCAACAGTTCAGTCCTGTGGGAACAATGATTTAGTGTAGAGAGCACAGATATCTTGAGTCCCAATTCACAAATTGATGGTAACTGCAATGTAAATACCCAACTGATCTGCTATTTTAAATATGACTCGACTGCTTCCCCTTACTATCATTTTTTCTGGCCCAGAAAAATAGAAATTGATTTTTAGACTGGTCTTAGAAAACTCAAATCAGGAAAGCAAATATCAAGCAAAAAAATTCATGTGATATATTCCAGAACCAACCAAAATGATAGAGAATTGGTCATTATTTGGTACTCGGTGTCAGTACTATCCTACCTAAGCACAGCTTGAACTTGAGGTTAATCCATTTCTGCAAACTGTATATTCCTCTGGGTCATTTCAGAATATACCTCTATTTTTATTACCAATTGTCAATATGCATGCACACTGTATCCTAAGAATATGCTCTAACCTAATTCTGATTATTCATAATCAAACTTTCCAAGAAATTACTGTATATTGATTTTGCCTTACATGTTTTCTGTTCTATTCTACCTACAAATTCAGAATTAAAGAAACTTGGAAAAAGAAATACCAGAAATTCAAGATCACTTAATCAACATACTTATGTTTACTCAGATAATAAATTGTGAAATATTTTCAAAGCAGGAACTCATAATATTTATATAATTATACAATGTTTCAATCATTATTTACATATAGACCAACTTAAAGGATTTTGTATATAATTTACTCATTTTCATATTTAAAATGTGCTGGGATAAATTCTGTAGCATAATATATTTTTAAAGTTCACATGAACGTGAGGATTGCCATGCAGTTAAAACTTTGGGTCAGTTTTCATCATTACTTGTGGGAATCAATAGAGTGAGTACCCAGGTTCAAACCCAGATCTACCACTTACTAACTAGTCAACTTACTTAACCTACTCTATGCCTCAGTTTCCTTTTTGGTAAAATGAGGCTAATAACAATATCTACTGAACTGCATTGTATGAAAACAATCCAGTTAACTTCTCAAAAACTGGTTTTTCTTCCTGGTTGTATGCTACTTGGAACCTTATTTTAATGAATAAATATTTGAGAGCAATTTCATATTATTACTGCAAACATGGACTTTACATTAAGACCATTTCCTCCACTGGCATCAAAAGAATTGAGAGAATTAAGTAAATGATTATCCTTTCTCCCTAAAATACACCAAACCCCGTTGATTTCAGTTCTGGTGAAAGTTACCCTCCCTCTTCTCCCAACAGATAGTAAATAAGAAATCATAAAGCTGGGTTATTTTGAAAGAGCATAGACTTTAGGATCAATAGGCCTAAATTTGGGGGGTACTTCCTCTTAACCGTTGTGTGATTTGGGAACAAGTACATTAAGTTCTAAACGTGGTAATGAGTAGTCAAATTCTGACAAGCTTCAGGCACTCAGAATATAGTGGTTCTTATAGAGCCATAAATTATATCTTGAGGAAAACAGAAGCTATTATCTACGTTAGATATGCCAAGAGGCAAAATGATTCACAGCAGTATTCATTTTTCAGTTCTGTGGGTTGTACTGCAGTGATTTAGAAAGGGGTTGATCTTAAGTAGTTTTTGCTCCAAGTAAAAGACTGTTGGCTTGTTCTTTTTTTTTTTTTTTTT
>NW_017733043.1:8669-23358 GCF_001890085.2 Hipposideros armiger | reverse complement strand
TGTTGTTCAGCATCTTAGCTGTGGAGGGCAGTGTCACTGACCCTCATATGTGGGATCCAAACCGGGGCCCTCTGGCGTCCCAAGCCAGCTCTTAACCAACGTGCCACTCAGCCGGACCCTGTTGGCTTGTTCTTAATAAAACCAAAGTTTATCTTGAAAGCCATGCCATTTGTCTGGGGACTTCTCAAATTTATGATAATGTATAACTTTGAGTATGGCAGCCATGGAGACATTTTTAAACAACTTTTTTCAATGAACCAAATTTGGTATGTTACAGCCTATGAAAAAGTTTGTGAAACTGTATCACATGTGAATAGAATCTTAGGAGCCATTTCTTGGGTATTTATGTTTATCAACAGTCTTTAAAAGGTAGGAAATCAATACTGTACATAATTAACTGTCGGTTCGCACATACGAGCTCCTGTTTAAGAAAAGAGAACTTAGCCAATGATCCATTTGCAGATTCAAGGAATAAGAGAAATGACACTGAGAATCTATGGCATTTAGGAGCCTTTAGAATGAAGCCTAAACAACTGAGTCAATGCTATGCATTAATTAGATGCATGATTTTTATAATGCAATGTTTGCTAAACTCTTCATGAATTACAACCAAATATGTACATTTATTCTGGTTATTCTTGGTGTGGGCTTCTTTGGGTTCATCTTGCTTGGCACTCTGTGCTTTCTGAGCTTAAATATCCATTTACTTCACCATGTTAAGGAAGTTTACAGTCATTATTTCTTCAAATAAGTTTTCAATTTCTTGCTCTCTTTCTCACTTCTCCTTCTGGTACACCTATAATATGAATATTGGTATGCTTAATGTTTTCATAGAGACCCCCTAAACTGTCCCTTTTTTATTATTCTTTTTTCTTTTTGCTGTTCTGATTGGGTATTTTCTGCTACCTTATCTTCTAAACCACTGCTTCTGTTCTCTGCTTCATCTAATCTACTATTTATTTCAGTTATTGTATTCTTTATTTCTGACTGGTTCTTTTTTATGTTTTCTATCTCTATTTTTACCTTTCCTAACTCTTTGTTGAAGTTGTCCCTGAGATCACTGAGCATTCTTATAACCAGTGTTTTGAACTCTGTGTCTGGTCGATTGCTTGTCTCCATTTTGATTAGTTCTTTTTCTAGAGCTTTGTCTGTTCTTTTATTTGAGACCTGTTTCTTTGTTTCCTCTTTTTGGCTGCTCCTTGTGTTTGTATGTAAGTATTAGGTAAGGCTGCTATGCCTCTCAGACTTAGAGAGGGGCCTTATGTAGTAGGTGTCCTGTGGGGCCCAGTGGTGCAGTCTGCATTGTCACCAGAGCTGGGTGCTCCAGGTGTGTCCCTTGTATGTGCCCTCCTGTTGTAGTTGAGCCTTGCTTGCTGTTTGCATGTCAATGGGAGGGATTTGCCCTCAGGTGGATTGGTTGTGAGGACTAGCCATTACTACAATGGAGGAGCTATTGTGCAGGGCCTCTCCCTACAGAGCAGGATTAACTTTAGCAGGGCTCTGGTGCCTGCCCACTGTGCCCTTTGGGTGTGTCATCCTTGGAGGTGTCTGGATGATGTCCCAGCTTGGTCCAAAGCTGATCACAGGGCATTTCAGCCCCAGGACTCCTGGGAGGGTCCCCACCACAGGCCAAGTTTAGCTTGCCTGGGGCCACCTGGCATGAGCCACAAAGTAATTCAAAATTGGCTGCCATCCATGCTGGGCTTCAAGGTGCCTCAAGAGGCCAAGCCATGAACCAAGGCTGGCTATCACTATCGCCAGACTTAGGGCTGCTCACCCAGATATCTGGGACAAGCCAAAGAAAGATGCTGCTTGCTTGGGTTTTGTGAACCTTTGAGAGATTTTTAGGAAAGTCTGCAGCATGAGCCACGAGAGGCCATTTCTACAGAAAAGCCACTGGAAGCAGCTTGGATATGCCTGAAAGTTGGGTAGGGCAGGGTCTCAGGGAATCATTGGGGTGAGGCAAATAAATGGTGTCAGCCAGGTTGATGGAGACTCAGCTATGGTGGCTGCCTGTGTCTGCACGCTGGGAGTGGGGAGGGCTCAACAAAAAAACAACGGTTTCCTCTAGCTCCTCCTTCTGGAAGAAAGCTGCCCCTCCAGCCCTTGCCCTGAATCCAGACAACTTAGTACCTCCCCATATGTCCCTGGTGCCTTTTGAGCTGCTCCAGTGCTGGAGTTCAGAGTGAGTAAATTCATCAGTGAGTAAATTCATGCACAGGCCCTTTGAGAGTAGCACCTGGGACTGCAGCCACCCTCATCTCACTCAGCCACAATCTTCAATGGTTTTCAGAAGTTATGGGGACTTTTTTTCCTTGGCAGTGGAACCCTGGGCAGGGGAGCCTTGTGTGAGGCTGGAATCCCTCATTCCTCTGGGGGGGACCTCCACAGCTAAGATATCTCTCCTTGTTTTTAATAGTCACATGTGGGTGTGGGACCAGTCCATTCCATGTCTCCACCCCTCCTACCAGTCTTGAGGTGACTTCTTCTGTATGCCCTTAATTGTAGGGCTTCAGTTCAGCTAGACTTTGGGTGATTTTCAATGATGGTTGTTCTGTAGTTTAGTTGTAATTTTGATGTAGTCATGTGAGTAAGCAAGCACAGCATTTACCTGCTCCACCATCTTGACCAGAATCCCCCGAAACACAAATTTTTATACCTCTGATGATTTCTTTAAGTGATGTCCCTGAAAGGTCCTAAAAGTGGAATTATTAGGTAGGGTATTAATAAATGATTCTTGATTAACAAATGATAAATTAACTTAGAATTTAATATCAGAAGATGATTTTTTGTTTCTCTCTTTCTGAGGGGTTTCTGTTTGGGGCAATTCACCACACAAAGGAAATATATTGCTCAGGGAACCCAGGAGAAAAAAATCTTTTATGGATCTGAAATTTCCTTTGCAATCGTCTCTTTATACTGCAACTTTCTCCCCTGACTTATTCCAAAGTTGTTGATGCCTATAGACCTTAAATATAAATCAGGCTTATTCAACTTGATTATAACACAGTGGTTTAAATTTTTCTCAAATACTGTATTTAAAATGTCAGGGTTTGAATGACATAGCATGTTTGTAGGTACTTGTGCCTAGTGAGCCTAGCCTCTGAATGTGTAGCGAATCTTACAAAGAATCAGGATTATACCCAAATAACTTCTTTAAAATTGGGTTTGTTTCTTCTCTGGGGCAGCCAGATTCCAATTCTATAAAAGGAAAGCACATGTGCATATCCAGATTTCATAACAACTGCCTGCTCATTTTTTGAAGACAGCAACTTAGACCGCTTGGCCATCTTGATGGTGGTTCCTGGTTTTCTAACCAGATGGGCTAGAATCCAGTAAAACTGGTCAGAGCATATCCAACAGAAATTTTGAAAATGTGATATTTAGAAGGCTAGATTTCCAGGAAGATAGCTTAGACAAATTTGGCCCCAGATACAGAATTTTTACTAGATACTCATATTCCATCACACATCCATCAAGTTGATCCCATATTTTATATTTGATTCTTATATTTACTGTAGATGGAAACATTAGCTAGGAATGAGATTCTTAGTCAAAATTAAAATAAAGGGCAACAGAGTTTTATCTTCATATTGATGTGAATGGAGCTTGTCTCTAAGGTCTCTCTCTACTCTTTTATGAGATCTCTGTTGTCCTGTTTGCTCAAGCTAATGGGACTTCTGTAGTCCTATGCTTCTGACCTTTCAACATATCCTGTCAATTGTTTGGATTGATGTTCTGATTGTTCTTGTTGAAGACAACAGGATCTCCTGCCAAGTTAAGCAACACTCTCCTCTCCTCCATGTTCACTGCTCAGGCATTTGGAATGAACCTCATGCTAATTCCCAAAATCCTTCTAATTAAAAACATTTTGATTGGTAAATTTGCATTTATACTCTATTATTCTATTACCCACTTTTCTAAGTGTTCATTATATAGATCATACTTACAAATTTTAAAATACTTTTTTACATAATCTAATATTTTATACTGAAATCATCTTTGCCTATAGCTATGATTACTAAGCTACAGTGCCTCCCAGACAAAATTATTTTATTATGCTTCATTCTCAAATTATTTATAATTAAAAAATAATCATTATAACTTATGAGTACATGCTCTGTGTTTAATTATTTACATGTATGATCTTATTGTATCATCATAACGGCTCCTAAAAAGGTACTGAGTTTCAGATAACAAGAGACAGAAATGAGACTCAAACATAAGTCTTTCAGACTCCAATGCCAGTGTATTTCACAACATGATGGTTATTGCAATAAACTCCTTTCTGTTCCAACTAAGGGGAAAGGTATTTGACAAACCTAAATTTGTCAGAGTTTATCAACAATGATTGCTGATGATTCTACTTCTGGAGCCAAATAGTTATCAATCACTAAATGACATTCCAAGCCAAGTTATTTCAGTACACGGTTTTCATTGCATAAGACATTTTCCTATGTTTCATTGAAATAACTTTTTAGGATACTGATAATAGAAAAAACAGAGAAAAAAAAAGTCATGGAAAGACTTCGTAAAACATTATACTGTTTCACTGACTAGGCAATGGTGAAAAAAGAAAACTAAAATTTAGTTACTGATGTCACCTTCTCTGGCTAACACATATACTGTAAAGTACATGTAATATGTAACTTCTTTATTCATTTACTTCTTCGTTCAATACTGATATCTTGAGCCTCTACTCTATTGTTTGGCACTATATTAAAGTCATGATGAGCAAGATACCTCCAAGGAGCTCAGGGTTTATGCAGAGAGTCTTACCAAGAATTGAGTTTAAAATGCAGAGTCCTAAGGTTCACCCTCACTACTTCAGATTAAATAGATATGACTCAAGCATCTTTATTTTCAGTAAGCCCCTGGGGTGACTATGATGCAGATTGATTGAAACTATTCTCTGAACAGCAATGACCTAATGGGAAATACATATAAACAAACAATTACAATAAAATTTAAGTTCTAAGGTAGCAGTAAGCACAGAGTACTATGGGATACATGAATATCTTCTAACATAGACTTGGGTTAAGAGAAAAAAAACCCAAGAGTTTCAAGTCTTTCTATGGTATCTCAATTTTCACCAAGGTTTTCTATCACAACCACTGCTGAGTCACATAATCAAAAATGTGAATATACAAAAGAAAGAAAAAAACATATCAAGTAAAGGATAGGTGAAGAATCCATCTGGAGGAAAACATGCCCCATGAAACAAAAAGTAATTTCCTACAAGTGCTTTATGTTTTGGAATAAATGAATGAGAGCCAAGGTCAATAAAATGAGTATCTAAACAATAGATAGTGATGTGGTTCAAGACACACTACCCCAAAATATGGTACCTTGGAATACTGAATATTTTAAAATGAAGAAGTTTGAGAAAATGGCAGAAACAGGAAGGTCACTCTGACCTTTCTTATACCCTTTGAAACAGGCATTAAAATCCTCATGTGAGAAGTGACCTCCCTATACCTGGAGGATCATCCTTATATCCAAAGACAAAGGGAAACCTAGAAGAATCCAAACAAGCAAGCCTTGCAAAATTTCTCCCAGTTTACTATTATTACCTTATACTCCTTGACCTATCATGTCCCTATACAACTGTCTACTCTTCATCAAACCTCGAGTAAAAATATTCAAGTCTGTTTCTTTTAGTCTTCATTTCATTATGAAGACAACTGTGTCATGTAAAATTTATGTTAAATAAATTTGTATGCTTTACTCTTTTATTAGTTTAATTTTCAGACCTATTCAGTGATCCTGAGGGTTGAAGAAAAATTTTGCTCCCCTAAAATACAGCACGAGAGAATGAGACAAAAAGAACAATGTAGACATAAGGAAACAATTAAGGATCACAAATATTATTATATAATCAACACAAATTAGAAACAATAAAGCAAAATATATAGCTAAAAATACAATTATTGATGTGGAGGAAGGCTTCAGTGTATGAAAATGCAAAAGACCATTAGATTAAAGAAACAGAAGAAAAAATAATAAATATGCCAGTCAGATAAAGAAGAATCAAAACAACAATGTGTAATGTTTAGGAAGTAGAGAACCCCATAAATGGAAGAGAAAATATTCAAATGTATAATACAAGAAAATGTCTCTAGGATGAGGGAAATTTTTAGTTTTTAAACTTGAAACATTATGTTCTAGGGGAAAAAAATCAAGTTTTTGAGCTTCACAGATCAAGAATATCAGAGCAAACGCATACCAGGAAATTGCTACCCCAGCAAAAAAAAAAAGAGTGCATAATATCAATATCAGTAAAGATTAAGTTCAAGACAAAAAGCAGTGAAAAAGATGAATAATGGAATTTGTAATGATAAAGTATACAATCTACAATAAAGATTAGATCTTAAGAATGTTTATTTATAAAATGACATCACAATCACTAAGGCAAAATCTGCAGGATATACTAGAATGAATAGTTACACAAATTAAGTAGACAAAATATAAGTAAAGAATCCATATAACAAAATTAATGAAAGAAATGGTATATACCCCAGGTTTGCCAAAAAGCTGTATACAAATGGACACTTTGGTCAACGTTGCTCAAGCAGTAGCTCACCGTAATCAGAAGTGTCTGGATGCTAATGGTAACCACTTTGAGCACCTCTTGTAATGGCAGAAGTCAAATGTGACTTGTATTTATCTTTTGTTATCAATATATATTGAGTATTATAATTTTAATAGAGTTTTCCTTTCTTAAAGGAAAGGAACACATTTTTTCTTTTGGCATCCTCTGTGTATATATGGATATATGTATATCCATCTTCTCAGAACTGCTTTAGTCTGATCCCATTATTTTCATTTTCATCATTTCCTAAGTATTCTATAATTTTAATTTTGGCTTTTATTTTGAATGGAATTATTAAGAGCGGGATTTCTTTGTATTATATTTTTATTATTGCTTGTTAACTAAAATCAAAAGTTATACTTTGATCTGTATTTATATTTAGAAATTACTGAGATAATCTTTGTAGATTAATTTATGACCAATATTATATGTATACAAATTCTCATGAATTATCCACACTCATATCTATAAAATATCAAAGACTGTGTTCTGAAAACATTATAGAGGTAAAAATGTGTACATATATATTTATAACATTTCCCTATCAATTACAAACATGCCTATGTCAAAGGCTATAACTTGAAAATGCAGAATAACTTTTTTTATTCATATGTTTCCAATTTATAAAAGTGGATCATAAACTAGGTCACAATTAATAGATCAACAGTTGCTAAAATTTCAAGGTAGTACAAAGTTTAGTCTCTGGCTTTAAAAAATCAAAAATTTTATTTAAAAATATGTCAAAATTGTCTCTTTTAACTAACCCCATTCAAAATAGAAATCAGAATTGCAGGTGCAGAATATTTAGAAAATGATGAGAATGAAAATAGAATCAATAGAATTAAGCTAAAGTAGTGCTCTTAGGGGATAGGATATACATATTTATATATTACATGTAATATATAATTTTCTAGAAATATATATACTATGTTATAAAATATATAAATATATGTAATAAAGAAAATACATATATATTTTTTATGTACACAGAAAAATTTTATACCTAATAAATTTACACAAGAAAGTTCTCTGGGGGGCCGGCAGAGTGGCTCAGTTGGTTAAGCGTTGGCTTAAGAGCGCGGGCTCTGAGCAACAGGGCCGCCAGTTTGATTCCCACAGGGGCCAGTGATGCTGCGCCCAAGCTGAGCTGTTGCTGAGCTGCCAACAGGTGGCAGGAAAGCTCAGCTGGTGTAACAACAAGATTGCCTGTTTGATGGTGGGCTGCACCCACCCTTGACTAAGATTGAACTTGGCACCTTGAGCTGAGCTGCCGCCTGGATGGCTCAGCGCATAAGGCGTGCACTCTTAACAGCAAAGCTGCTGGGTTCGACTTCCACATGGGATGGTGGCTACGCCCACACGCAACTAAGATTGTAACACAGCACCTTGAGCTTAGAGGCCACGAGCTGCCAACGGGAAGCCAGATGGCAAAGATTGAAGAACAACAACTTGGCTGGTCCCTTTCCCCAATTCCCCAACAATGTTCCCCCCCCCCAATTCCCCAATAAAATCTTAAAAAAAAAAAAAAAGTTCTTTGGGGAGAAAAATCCCTGAAAGAATAAGATATATAAACCACAGTGAATCCCAATTCCAATTAAGGGTAAGGAAAACAAAGCACAAACATACAAAATTAGAAATGAAATTGAGTTAATAGCCAGTGTGGCGAATTAAAAAGACAACCAACTCTTAACCATTTCTACTATCAATGAAGCAGTCTAAGTCCTCTCAAACATGGCCTCTGAGCTTGGCCATATGACTTGCTTTGTCCAGTGGAATATGAGTAAATGTGTGTAGGGGGATCAGAGACTTGATAAGTGTTTTTGCATTGGTGCTTCCCTTCATGGAACTCTGAGACCACTAGGATGTGAGGATGCCCAATATAACCTACTAGGAGATGTAAAGCCATGAAAGGAGAACAATGGTGTCCCAGTGAATAGCCAACACCAATAGCCAGATATGTGAGTGAATCCATCTGGACTCTCCACTGCCTGTCAAGCTGTCAGATGACTGCAGCCACATAAGCGATCCCAGGAAAGACCAGCGGAAGAACCTCCCAGAGTGCTAATCCACAGAATCATGATGAGCAATAAACTATTGTTTTAAGTTTTGAAATGATTTATTGTATAGTAATAGATGAAAGAATGGCATCCAAGTAGTCATTAGAAAATATTTTGTTCAAGTTCATGAAAACTAATTTGATCAATGAAATAGGGAGTTCAGAAATGAAGACAAAATCATTTTGGAATTCAGTATATGATAGGGTGTAATCTCCTGTAAATGGTAAAACAGACAAAATGTAAAGGTTGCAGCAGAAAAAGGCTAGCCATTTGGAAAAATAAAATTGATCCTTACTCCTAACACATATCATTTTCCAGATGACTTCAAATATTACAGTAGAAATAAGAAGTTACAAAATTAGTAAAACAGGCAAATATTTCCATAATGCTAGATTGGATAAGGTGTTTCTGAGCAAGACACAGAAACTTAGAAGCCACAGAGGATAAGATGGGCAAATATGACTACATGATGATTAAAATTTTCTCTTGACCATTAAGGGAAAAAATGCCATAAACTAAGTTTAACTGCACAGGAGAAAGCATTTTGTATTAATTTCCTTAATTGCAGCACATTTTCTTAACATAAGAAAACTGAAGAGTTATAAATCAATAAATAAATATAAACAACCAGGTAGAGAAATAGGCAAAGATAAGTGAGTTCACACCAAGCAAACACATGTGGTTTATAAATATATGAAATGTTTCCCAAACTCCTTTATAATTAAGAAATGCTAGTAAATAATGTGGTTACCCTATCAATTAGCAAAATTGAAAGCATTTGATAATACCAACTGCCAGCAAGAACATAGAGAATCAGACCTGTTTATACACTGTTCATCAGATCTCTGGAGAGCAGTGTGGCTCATCTATGCAAAATACTCTGCTCTGTGATCCAGAAATTCAGTTTCCAGAAACCAGTACTCTATGAGCATAAAAATTTATTGTACAAGGGTGATAACCATAAAATATTGGGAATACCTAAGTGCTTATTAGAATAAAACTGGTTAAATTAAACTCACATAGGAATTTGTAAAAAATAATTAGGTAAAAAAAGCATTTATGCATATAAATTACATTAATATTTCTTAGAGACAATTTACATTTCAGCACCTAGAGACCTAATCTTTATTCTTTTTAACAGTTTTAGACTATTCCTTTATATGAATAAGCTTTATTATATCTACAGATATATGTATATCTACTAATCTGTCTATCATCTATCTATCTATCTATCTCTTTATTAAATGCAGGATTTCAGACTAGGTAAAGGGAAACTCATTATATATTGTTTTGAGCTACTTAAAATTTTTTTACCATATCAATATTTCAATTGCATTATATAACTTACTGCCTTGTCTGTGATATTTATCATAACTTAAATAAATCTTCCTGGCTACAAAACACATGTCATAGGGGTACCAAGAGCTTAATACTCAACACTTAAGAATGGTATTATATTCCCCAGACTGTCTTTTCTACCACTGAGGCCATATTGTAGTTACCAACCCAGTCTGGGGAATATAATCAATAATGTTGTAAATATTTTTCAGATGGACTCATGTCTTGTTAGGGAAACCACTTCATAGAAGGTGTAGAGGCCTGACCACTGCACTGTATATCTGAAGCTGACGTTGAATAATATTGTATGCCAACTATAATTATATATACATATAGTCACGGGACGTGGAGTAGAGTGTGGGAATGGAGTCAATGGAATTGTAATAGATAAGCATGATATCGGGGGTGGGAGGGCAGTAGATGGGGGGAGGGGGGTTGTTTCTGTGTGAAGGGTGAAAAGGATAACTATTGCATTGTTCTGTACACCCGAAACTAATAATAATAATATAAAAAAGAATGGTATGAGCAGTATATGTAAAGCAGTGCTTGCTGTGGTCATGTGGGTCAGCAAGCTCACAGTGAGCCCTCTTTCAGGAGACCCTTGAGGACCTACTATCAGGTGGGTGGACACAGAATATTTCATACTTATGACAACATTTGTGTCCAGAAGTCTAGGTGAGCCTGGGCCACTGTCGCAGCATGCCCCAATGACACTGTCAGCTCAACTAGAAATTTTGATGATAGGAGATTCCTCAATCAGCTCCTTCAAGTTGCATAATTTATATTACTGACTGCATAAAACTCCTGATGTATCAATATGGGATGTGAAGGGAAATATCACAGATGAGCAAAAACAAACTAGGAGACAAGTTTGTTCCTGTTTTCTGTTTTGTTTTCCTGACTATTCCAAAGCCAACAGGAATATGGAGAGCTTCTTGAGAACGAATTTTGACATTTCTCACAACCCTCACTTGAGAAGGAACAAATCCTGCCCCTAACGACCACCAGATCAGTATTACAGAAGCTGAGTAAATAAAGCTTTCCAAATTGGAATTTCAAAATCAGAGCTATGCAGGGCACAATAAACAGTGTGGAAGTACAAACTTCAGCAAGGGCATAGGGTACACAGAAAGCCAGATCAATAATTTCAAAGATGTCCACACAAACTGACATTGAGACAGATTAAAATTGGAAAAAAATCTTTGTTTCCTATTTTGAAATCATGTTCAATGCTTAAAGTGAAGCTCACATGGTGTTAAATTAGTACTTAGATATGTGGCAAGTGCAAATAGCAATGAAACCATTAAAGTTCTCTCAGCAAGAAGCATATTTTTGAATGAATTAGGTCATTGAAGGTTATTAAAGCTTGCACAGGGTGAAGTTGGTATGGTGTTAGGGTAAACATTTATCACTCTTATTGCCCAAACACATTTTGAAGCCCACATCAAACAAAATGGGTATTTCAAAAAACTAGCTAAGACCAGAAATAGGTAACATTAATGATTATGCAAATTTGAACCTTTGGTGTCCACAGATGAAAAAATATATATCAGTACCTGTCTCTCTCCAGGCTATTTTAGTCTCTACTGTTTTGCTAAGAATTCTTAATTATACTTTTATTTTTAAAAACCAGTATTCACGTACCTGGAACCCACAATTAGTTTTTATTGTTTGGTTTTGATTTAATTTATTTTAAAGAGAAAGAAATGTACAATTTGGTATTTGATGACAAAAGAAATATTTACAAAGTTATACTGAAAGATAATTAAAAACTTTTTGTCACCTGAATTAACTTCTATCTCCAAATGATTCTTGGTCAAAGATGACTGAATGGATGTCTGTGGAGTTACAGAGCATTTACAGTTCAGAAACAGTGATAACAAACAATATAAATGGATAAGCTTTGTGCAATCTTGGAAGATGACCTCGAAACCTAACATAGTAGCTAAAAATAAAATAATAAACATTATGTTATATTAATGTTCTCCTTTCCTATCTCCTGTAGTCTTTTTAAGTACCTCTCACCTTCTTCCAACATATATTTGAAGTGATTGAGACGTCATTTGAGTAGATATTCTGAAGGATATCAGTCATCTACAGATTCTTGAAGAGATACAAAGCTACGTGACTTGGGCTAAAAAAAATAGATCCTGCTGGTAGAGAAGTAGAAACTAATTCTGAAATTCTAAGTTGTGGCTACCACAAGGTCCTGGGCTTTTAATGGCATGTACCCCTTAGTAGGCTAACAAATAATTTTGTCTTGCTTCACCTCAAAACTGTTTTTGCAGTTTTCCCAAGAAAGTGCTCAAAATGATCAAGGGCAGCAAGCAAATTAGAGGTAAGACAAAGAAGGACATCGTGGGAAAGAATTTTCAGGATAAACTACTGTTTCTTCATATTTGTAAGATTTTAAATGCGAGTGTTGACACAAACCTGAATAAGGCGCTCTACAGCAAGAACCTTGTGCTAGTTCTCTGAAAAGTTACCAGAAAAATCAGGACAGATCTGACATTTTGCAATCAGGGCAGATCTTTTGTATTTTGCAATGCACCAAGAAAAAGGTTGGTTAAGGAATTTCCAAGGCAAAAATATCTATGTTGTAAGCCAGGAGGACTTAATTCTCTCTGGGATGTTAAGATAGGATTCAGATTATCAAGGGAGTGAGTCTGATAAAACCAGGTAGCACCTTTTAAAAAAATAATGGCTATTATTGAAAAAGGCAAATAAAACGACCAATTTGAAAATGATTCAATTGGTATGAAATTTTATGACAAAATTATATTTAACTTTTTTAATGGGATATTTTAAACATATACAAAATAGAAGTGTATGATTAATTCCCAAATACCTATTACCCAGGTTCATTACTTTTCAACTCATGGACAATCGTGTTTCATCTATATCTCCACCCCCTTTCTTTCCCATGTTACTGTCAAGCCAGATCCTAGATATTCATCAGTATTTCAGTATGTGCATTTTAATGATACTTCAAAATAAACATAAAGCCATATTATACCACAAACAAAGTCATAATATCATGAAAAATCCAGGCTATGTTAACATTTTCAAATATTTCATGAATGTTATTAATTTTTTATCTTTTTGAATCAGTATCCAAATAAGGTCCATATTTATGGCTGGTTAATATATCTCTTAAGTTTCTTTTAATCTATAAGATTCCCCTATGGCAGAACTTTTAAAAGCAAAGTTCATTGGTTTTTCTTTAAAAAAAATATGTGTTGGTAAGAGTGTGGAAAAATTGGGACCCATGTACACTATTGGGAAGAATGTCAAATGGTGCAACTGTTATGGAAAACAGTTTTAAGGTTCCTCAGAAAATTGAAAAGAAAACTACCATATGATCCAGCAATCTCATTTTCAGACATACATCCAGCAGAATTAGAATAAGGATATCAAAAAGATATCTGCACCCCATGTTCATTTGCCTCATTGTTCACAATAGTCAAGACATAGAAACAACCTAAATGCCCATCAACAGATGAATGGATAAAGAAAATGTGGTATACAATACAATGAAATTTTATTCAGTAATTAAAAGAAAGAAATCCTGCCATAACTTGGCAACTTGGACAAACCTGGAGGACATTATGCTAAGTAAAATAAACCAGACACTGAAGAAGAAATAGTAGATGATACCATTTATGTGAGATATCTAAAATAGTCAAATGCATTAGGTCATGCCTAATATCATGTAAACCACGTTTTAGCATCCAAAGACAACCAGACTTATTTTGGCACATTTAATTCTCATCTTTTTAGAAGTTCTTTGTTGTAATAAAATAGTTGTTATACTATATATTCCTATCTGCCTACGTAATTTTCAGGTTCACATAAGGAGTTATCTACAGCAGTTAAAACATGCAAAAGTGAACTGGATTCTCAGAAGGCAACAAATTCTGTCCTTGGACATTTAAGTAGAGCTTGGGGATGTGCAGAGGAGATTGAAGCACTGAATTGAGTAGGTTCTTGTTTTATACTTTCTCCTTCTCTCTCTCCCTTTCTCTCCCTTTCTTTCTCTTCTTTCTATCTTTTCTTTTCTTTCTTACACTTATCTGTTCATTTATGTGAATAAGGACTGTGCTATTATGCCATTCATGTGAGAGGCTTAATAGAAAAGTTTTCACAATTTCAATCTACTCTATTTAGTTGAAATGGCGAAAGTACCACAAAGCTAGTCAATTATTGCAGCTTATTAAATTTATCTCTTTAAAATGATTAATGCTGAATAGTTTCACACACAAAAAAGTAGCTCTTTGTTTTATGGAAATTCTGGGTGAGTGGTTTTGTTGCTTATTAGCTACAACCTGTTAAAATTCAACTAAGGGCAATAAATGTAAATAGGCAGGCCTGGGGAAAGTACTGGGTGATATTTCCTGAGAAAGGGTTTCAGAAGATGAACAACCCAAGAGAAAATCTTACACATAATAGAAAAGAGGTATATACAGAAGTTATATGTAGGTAAATATTGGAGTTGTATGAGGAAAAGAATGAATTAGTAAGAAATGTTTTTTGTTGCAAAAATGCGTCATGACTTTTCCGACATCCCAATATTTACTAATCACTTTTTCTTATTATGCCTATCCTATGTTGCAGTCTAACTTTGGTTTTGCTGCTTTAAAAACATAAGCAGGGATCATCCTAGTTAGTTTGATTATCAAATAATCTCTTGAAAATTTTTTTT
>NW_017733043.1:3025-7388 GCF_001890085.2 Hipposideros armiger | reverse complement strand
GTACATTCCAGAGCAGTACTGTCTAATAGAACTTTCTACAGTGATGGAACTGTCCTATGTCTGTGCTCTCCAATATGGCAGCTACTAGCCATGTATGACTGTTGCATACTTGAAATGTGACTAGAACAATCAAAGAAAAAAATATTAAACATTTAGGGATAGATCTGACAAAAAATAGAGAAGTACACTGAAAACCACAAAACTTTACTGAGAGAAGTGAAAAGATATGCCACAGACTAAGAGAAAATATTTGCAAAGCATATATCTGATAAAGGACTTATATTCTGAATATATAATGAATTCTCAAAATTCAAAAATGATATGATTAATAATATGATAATAAAATGGGCAAAATATTTGAACAAACACTTTGCCAAAGATGTTTGGATACCGAACAAGCACATGAAAATATACACAACATCATTATCCAATTGGAGAATGCACATTGCACCTATAATGAAACCACTGTACACACCATGAATTTAAAAGACTCACCATACCAAGTTTTGGTGGGGATGTGGAGAACCTGGAACTCTCATGCATAACTGGTAGGAATATAAAATGGTACAACCACTGTGGAAAGCAGTTTGGCAGCTTCTTAACAAGTTAAGCATGTACCTACCACATGATCCAGCTATTCCACATCTAGATATTTCCCCAAGAGTAATGAAAGCAAATGCCCATACACCAACTTGGTGTTTATACCAACATGAATGTTTATAGCAGTTTTATTTATAATAGCTCAAAATTGGAAACTACCCAAACATTCATCAAGTGAATGGATAAGCAAATTGTGATGTATCCATGCAAGACAATACTATTCAACAATTTAAAAATGAGTTCTTGATACATATGCCTATATGGATGAATCTCAAAATAATTTTGATGAGTGAAAAAATCATAAAAAAACAATAGTACACACTGTTATGTTGGGGGCTTAAAATGCCAATGGGACAGCACAGAAAGGGAAAGGCGTGCAGACAGGAACAATTGATGCTGCTGGTTATGGTGTTCAGACTGGGGGAAAATGCTGGGGTTGGCTACCACAGAAGATTGCTGTCCCTTCCTGATATTCTTCTAAGTTCACTTCAAATTTCACTCTTTGCCATCCCTCTATGAACTCTTTTCTGATTCTACCATACCTCACTCCAAATATCTCTACACTTAGAATTCACACAATTTGTTTTCATGCACCTTGTACTTATGACCCAATGTTAAAAGTTTTCTGTAGTTTTAATGAGCGTGTACGTCACCCACCTTGGCTAGAGTGCAAGCACTTGAGGGCAATATCTGAATTCTGAGTCACTTTTCTATGCCACAGACATTAACACAGCGCCTCTCCCATAGGATCCTGATAAATATCTGTTAAATTCCAGTCTGAGTGGAATAACTAGGGTCAGTATTGAGCAAATATTTAACACTTAGCAAATATTCAAATTAGCCCAACTATCCTTGTTTCCAGTATATTGTGGAGTATTCAGCAGCATTCTAATGTGTACGTGGGTGTGGAGAGGTGTGGAGAGCAGGGACAGGGAAGATTTATGGTTAGCACAAAAGAGCATTTTCAGCCGTGTGTACCCTTCAAATCACAAAATCATTTCCCAGTTAGTTTCGTTAGAATTAGGAATCTGAAATTTCTTTAAGAACTTCAGAACCTTTATGCTTAAAAACCATTGACAAGGAGTTTCAATTTAAATAACAATTTTTTCTTTGATTTATGCTTCCATAAACAGTGTTAAATATAGATTTATAAATATGAATCAGGATGTAAGCTTTGGGCCTTCCCCATCAATAACTACATTGCTATTTGATTGCCTTGCTAGCAGCCACATACTGTTTACTGGCCTAAAAGATCAATGAGCAATGAAAATATCTCAATAAATGTATGTCCATTGGGGGGGGGGAATATATATATATATATATATATATATATATATATATATATATATATATATATATATATATATATATCAGTTGACCTTTGTTGACTCTTCTGACTGCTCAAAATCTGCTATTGAGTCTCTCCAGTGAATTTTTCATTTCAGGTATTATGCTTTTCAACTCCAGAAATTATAGTTGTTTCTTCTTTATAATTTTTATCTCTACTGATATTCCCTGTTTGGTAAAAGATATTTTTCATATGTTCTATTAAATTTTTAGAAATGGTTTTCTTTAGTCCTTAGAGCATATTTATAATAGCTGATTTTGTGTCTTTTTCTAGTAGGTCCAATGCTTGTTCTTTCTGAGGGACAGGTCCTATTGACTGTCTGCCCTCCCAAGCCCCCCCCTTCCCCATATGGACCATACTTTCTCTTTTGTAGGGGTCTCAAAATTTTTTGTTGAACACTGGACATTTTATTGTTGCTGTTATCTTTCTTAGGGAAAAATATAAATAAACAAACAAAACCTTGATGTGGTTCATAGGAATGCTGGACATTTTAAATAACACAACATGACAACTCTGGAAATAAGCACCCCCTCCAGTGTTTATTGTTGTTGTTTGTTGTGCTAGTTTGTTTACTGACTTCCCTGTAATGTAATGACTGTATTTTTCTGTCATGTAAGGTGACTAAAGCCTGCCCAGTTTACCTAATGGTCAGCTAATGATTAAACAGTAATTTCCTTAAATGCCTTATGCCAACAAGTCTACCAGCTTTTACAAATGCTATTTCAATAGCCTTTTAATATTTTTAATGATAAGGTGTAATTGCCATGTGGTCTATGAAGCCAGGGTTGTGGTTAATTGACCGTGTCCCCGGTTTATATTTTCAACTTTGAGAATAATTCAGAAAGAGCAATTGAGGTGACAATCCAGAGGAGTGTTCAGGCAAGAAATCAGCTTGCAGGCCGGCCAAGTGGTGTGTTGGTAAAGAGCTGGCTTGGGACGCCAGCTCTGAGCAGCAGGGCCCCAGTTCAGATCCCACATGAGGGCCAGTGACACTGCCCTCTACAGCTAAGATGGTGGCCGGCAGCCGGTGTGAGCTGCCAAGAGCTGCCGTGAGCAGCCGTCCTGGGGCCGGCGACTGATCTGCCTCACCCGGGAAGAGCACAGTGATAATATCAACATGGGCCAGTGAAGCAACATCCTCCACAACTATACTGAAGAACGAAAGGACAGCAACTTGTCTGTTCCCGTTTCCCAATTCCCCAGCGCTGTTCCCCTCCAACAATTCCCCAATAAAATCTTTAAAAAAAAGAAAGAAAGAAAGAAAGAAATCAGCTTGCTGAGTTGGGGCAGAGTCATTGCTTAGCCTTTGGATAAAGAGAGATACACGGGAAAAGTATAAAACTACCTGAGCAAGGGTTTCTTCTTCATAAGTCACATTTCTATGTCCCTATATTATTTTAACTNAGAGATAGAGACCTAAGCAGGGAACGGGAGGTCCACTCAATGCTGATGGCAGAGAGTGGCCTCGTTTATTATTTGCACACAGCTTTTATATCAAATGTAACTTTTCTAGGGTAAGGGTTTTGGGACCTTGAGGGATTAGTTCCCTCCTCTCAAAAAACAGTTCCCTTGGAAGCAATCTTCCCGAAGTGAAACAGAACAAAGTATAACAAGTAGAAACTGTTAACAGGATGACTATCCACTCTGTAACTTTTAAGGTTGTCTGTGGTGTTTGCTGCTCTTCTTCAGGGGCACAGTGGAGATGAGTCAGCAACCTTCCCAAGCTGCTCCCCAAGGCCTAAAAGCCTGTCAGCTTGCCAGCTGTCAGACTTAACCCTTACTGCAGACTTGGTTTGTAACTTTTAAGCTGCTCTCGAGCTGCTCACCCTAACATGGAGGCCTGTAGCTTGCCAGCTTACAGCCTCAGTGTCCCTGGCTGATCCCAGCCAGCTCCCCACAACTCACAGCAGCTCACAGTAGCTTTCGCCGGCCCACTGCAGTCCCACTGCAGCCTACGCCATTGCCGGCAGCCCAGCTCCAGGTCGAGCTGTTATTCACCATCTTAGCTGTAGAGGGTGCAGCGTCGCTGGCCCATGTGGGATCCGAACTGGCGGCCCTGCTGCTCAGAGCTCACGCACCCAAGCCTACTCTTAACCAACGAGCCATTCAGCCAGCCCCTTTGAAATTTTTTAGTCAATTTGATTTTCTGCTTAAGCAAAGGAGAAACATACATTTTTAAAATAACTGAATGACCCCAAGCAAAAAAACTGACACTAGACTATGTTCTGGATTTGTTTAGCTTTTGTTCTTTATGAAACGCATCTTATTTGATATATCTTTTACAAAGCATGTTAAATAATCTACAAAATAGTTATAAATATTTTTTCAGTGGTATGTGTATGTGTAAAATACATACACAGAAGAGTGCATTAAATACAGATGTACATTCCAGAGCAGTACTGTCTAATAGAACTT
>NW_017733043.1:0-2589 GCF_001890085.2 Hipposideros armiger | reverse complement strand
GAGAAGGACTGTTTTATATCTTGATTGTGGTGATAGTTATGCAACTATATGCATTTGACAAAACTTATAGATTTGTGCACTATAAAATATGAATTGTATTGTCTGTATACCTCAACAAACTAAATGGAAATTATTTTTATTATCTACTACTTATAAGTAGAATTGAATCCAGAGATTCAATTAGTACTTCTTACACGTAGAGCTTTTTACTTATATTTGAAAATATTTCAAATAGGGAGCATCTGATGATCCAAAATTTAGTGAGGCTTATGAAATTTAAAGAAAGAGATTATTTTTTGGGCAAAGCCAACTTGTAGATAAAATTCATTTCCTTGTGACATTTTCAGTAAGATCTTTGACCTGAAACAGCGAAGGAGATATCCATGCATTTTTCGTTAGAATAGCATGTGGGATTTACTTTGACTGTTAATAGTTTGAATACATATTCAGTCACCATTTTTTTTCTTTTGAGATAATTTAAAACTTCTTAATGAGACTAATATAAATACAGAATTTTAAGATAAATATTCTCCCAATTGTTAAGCCTGATACAGAAGAACAAAAAAAAAATATTTTCATGAAGTCAGCAAAATTAAAATTATAAAAGGTAAAAAACTTTTTTATTTATTTTTTGCTTCAAGTACATCAATTCCAGCAACTTCTCCTCCAGTCAACTGGATCTCCAGGACATGAAGTACTTAATACCAGATACTATGAGAGTCTCTCCCAATTTAAAACCTACCCTTATTTGGATACACAAACATATTTCTCCTCTTGTTTCTATTAATTTTGGATAACATAGCCCATTAATCTATCTCTAATACATTATCAGATTTAGTGTTCTTGTTTGTAATTATTCATCATCTTATGCAAAAACATTAAAATCAAAACTCTACCTCTTTTTTCTAAGGTTAAGATCATCCTATTACTCCCATTTCAATAGAAAACCTAGAATTATCATCAAATACCTAACTGTTTGTGACAACTCAACATTTAAATGTTATATTCAGTGTGCATGTTCAGAACTTGTATTAGCTTACTGAAGAAATTAACTCTTACTTCATCCAGTGGACATTATCAAGTTAATTTTGTATGGACAGCTAATAGGATTACATGGGATAAATTTTTAAAAAGTAAAATAATGTCATCACTCTGAGTTAAGCCAATACATTTTGCTGAGTTTAGCTTTATAGTAAACTACTTGCCCAGAACCCATGATATAAGCTAGTAGAAGAAAATTATATCTAGAGCAATTATTTTTAGTAAAGAACTAAAATATATGTGTTTTATTTTGCATATTCTGTTTCATGGTGCAAAGTTTTGATAGCTATAACTTTATATTCACACAGCATAGCTGGGATACTTTTGTATTTTTCTTTAACAGCTTCTTGACTTTAATCCTGTAAAGCTATTTGCCTGAGAAGCTATAATTTTTCTGGTTGAGGGTGGGACAGATTTTCTACAGAGAGTAGGTGACTTACCTGTGAAGTTTTGCAATAAAAGTTAGATAATGATAATAATGATAATGCAAACTAACATTTGCTGAACACTCATACTATACCCAACACATAGATTAGCCCATGTCATTTATATATAGCAGGGTGCCAAAAAAATGTATGCACATGACTTGTAATCATCTTTTGTTATCAGTGTATATTGAGTATTGCAATTTTAATACAGTTTTTTTCTTTCTGAAAATGTGTACACATTTTTTTAGCACCCTCTGTATTATATTCATTTATGAAATACATATAAGGTAACTAACTATTTATTAACCCCATTTTTAAAAGGAGGAAACTAAGGGGCTGGCTGAGTGGCTCAGTTGGTTAAGAGTTGGCTTAAGAGCATGAGCTCTGAGCAACAGGGCCACCGGTTCGATTCCCACTGGGCCAGTGACTCTGTGCCCAAGCTGAGCTGTGGCAGATCTGCCAACAGGTGGCAGGATGGCTCAGCTGGTGTAACAACAAGATTGCTTGTTCAATGGTGGGCTATGCCCACCCGCAACTAAGACTGAACTTGGCACCTTGAGCTGAGCTGCCACCCGTATGGCTCAGTGGATATAGTGTGCGCTCTTAACAACAAGGCTGCTGGTTTGACTCTCGCATGGGATGGTGGCTACACCCACCTACAGCTAAGATTGAATACAGCACCTTGAGCTTAGAGGCTATGCGTTGCTGATAGGAAGCCAGATGGCGACTGGCACCCTCCACAACAAAGATTGAAGGACAACAACTTGGCTGGTCCCATTCCCCAATTCCCCAACACTGTTCCCCTCCCCCAATTCCCCAATAAAATCTTTTTTAAAAAAATAAAAGAAGTACAAAACTGAGACCCACAAATGCTCTATAACTTGCGTAAGATTTCCTGAGCTGGGGCTAGAACACATGCAGTTCAGCTCCGTGGCCAAGCTCTAACCATGACTTGGAACACATCTAATGACTAAGCCTATAGAATAATCATTTTAACACTCTGGTGTTCATCTGTTTGATTCTGTGTTGAAGCGGAGTGAGTTAATCCACTATAACTGAATAGTTCTTGAGGCCTAGAGCCTGGAAGCTGTTTCTCCCCAAGGCCTTGTACTGTAGGCAG
>NW_017733042.1:152129-153374 GCF_001890085.2 Hipposideros armiger | reverse complement strand
AATATTTAGATAGTTTACCAAATTGCATATTGATTTGACTTATGAGACATTGGTCTAGTTTTACTTCCACATGTCTGTATTTCCAGAGGTGCCATTTTGCTTTCTGAAATCTTATGTTGCCCTGATTAAGGACCTTGTACTCTCCACTGTTCATTGACTAATTCCCTACCTATTACAATTCCTTTAAGATTGTGATTTGCCAGATGAGTATACGTATGTGCTTTTGTGTTTCAGTATATCCTTATAAGGCATCTTTTTGTCTATTTACCTGCCAACTTCTGTTTTGGTTTTTTAAAATACTTTAGCAAGTCAAATGCATTAGCAATTAGTCCAGGTTGGTTAGTTTTCACTGTAAATATATGGCTAGTGGGTTCTCCATACCTTCAGAATTACTTGGCATCTAAGGGTAGGTGGAACTTAATAAAAATGAGATGTCCAGAGTCTCTGACTTCTATCACTTCACTTACTCTGTTTGTATGGGGGAGAGGAAGGAAGAAAACTTTTTAAAAAAGTTTTAGACTTCTGTATCTGTTAGGCACTTGATGTACATTTTCTCATAAAATTCTTATAATAATCCTAAAAAGAAATGATCACTCTTTCCACTATCTAGATGAGTTCATTAAAAATTGGAGAAGTTAAATATCAGCCTCAAGGTCTTGTAGCTAATAAGAAGATTTAAATAGAGGTCTCCTGACTCCACAGCCTGTATCTCCTCCATTAACCAGATTATTTTTCATGTGTAGTTTTACATTCTAGCTTATATTATGTTTTCATAATTTATATGTATAGTATTTTTCTCTTTTAGATCAGTGATCCTCAAAGCATGGCTCATGGAGTCATAGCATCAGATTTACCCAGGCTAGTGCTTGAGTGCTGATTCTTGGTTGCTCTCCTAGATCAACTAAATTGTCAAATCTCAGTAGATGTCAGAATCTACCTTATTAATATGAGTCCCAGGTAAATCCAATTCATAGTAAAATTTGAATGCACCCTTCTAAATAGTCACGTTCTATATATCTGTTCATTTTTTACATTTCCCAGTTTGGTGTCAGACAGATGGTTGCTCAATAAATGCTTATTTTATCAGATTCTGAATACAATTTTAGAATCCTTAAGACAGTTTTTCTTTTATATTAAATCAGTCAAGTAATTGTCCATGATATTGGCAAACAGAACCCTTCTGTAACTCCTTTAATGACCGAAGACCTTTGAGTTCTAGGGGGCAAAGCAGAAAACACAAGACTA
>NW_017733042.1:147102-148344 GCF_001890085.2 Hipposideros armiger | reverse complement strand
TTTTCTCCTGGTGGATAACGTAAAAGTGCAAGCTGTGCACAAAAACCCATTAGAACTATTGTAACAAGGGTGATGGCCTTGGTTTGTTACGTTGGTGAAAGGACCATTCCTAGCACCAAAGAACCTGTATATTTCAGGAACAAGAGTGCACAATAGTTCCCCTTATCCATGGGAGATACGTCCCCAGTGGAAGCCTTAAACCACGGGCAGTACAGAGCCTATATATGCTATGTTTTTTCCTATACATGTGTACACTATATGGCTTCTCTTTGTCATATCCAAATTGCCTGCTTCACTACTCTTGTGCTTTGAGGCTGTTATTAGGTAAAATAAGTGTTACAGGAATACAAGCACTGCAATACTGCGACAGTTGATCTGATATCTGAGACGGCTACTAAGTGACTGATGGGCAGGGAGCGTATACAGTGTGGACTAAGGGATGATTCACATCCCAGGTGGGACGGGGTGGTACAGCATGAGATTTCATCATATACTCAGAAAAGTGCTTAATTTAAAACTTACGGATTGTTTATTTCTGGAATTTTTAACTTAATAATTTCAGACCAGAGTTGACCATAGGTAATTGAAACCAAGAAAAGTGACACCGTGGATAATGGGGGGGGGGCTAATGTACAAGCAATATTTTTAAATAGACGCATCCATTCTATGAACAGAAGCCTTGGGCATCCATGTAAACGTTGTTCCTAAACCGCAGTTACAGTCCCTGGTGGCACATGAGTCACCCTTTCCCTTGTGTTTAGGTGTTGGAATAGCAGGACTGTTAGGCGGTCTCCTTTGGCCACAGTTTATTGTCCTTCTTTAGGCAAGAACAGCCTTTACTTCCCACATCATTTCCAAACTGAAATGTTCACATGACTGCTCTGTGGCAAGTATGGTCGCGCCCCCGTGCTTACTGGCTACTGTCACTTGCATTGAGTTTTTATGTGTGTAGGTGGTTTTCAGGAAAATATCACCTCAAATATTAAATACACTTAATTTGTGTTCATGCTGTTAGAAGTCTGTTACCCTTGTTCCTCAGTGACTGCTTTTGACTTAGGTATCATCAGGAGTGGCTTACCCAGGTTTCTCCTTCCAAATCAGGCTCCCTCCCAGGAAACACATACTCCATGGCTTACCACCGTCACTCCCTCTTCAACATTTATGTTACTTTTAAATTAACATCATAAAAAGAATTCTAATAATTCACCCCTATTTTCTTTCCTTAACTCTCTAAGTATACAT
>NW_017733042.1:137476-143201 GCF_001890085.2 Hipposideros armiger | reverse complement strand
CCATCAATAGTGTATGAGGGTTCCTTTTTCTTCACAGCCCCTCCAACACTTGTTACTATTTGTCTTCTTGGTAATAGCCATTCTAACAGGTATGAGGTGATATCTCATTGTGGTATTGATTTGCATTTCCCTAATAGCTAGTGAAGTTGAGCATCTTTTCCTATATCTGTTGGCCATTTGTATGTCTTTTTGGGAGTAGCGTCTGTTTAGGTTCTCTGCTCATATTTAAATTGGATTGTTTTTTTGATGTTGAGTTGTATGAGTTCTTTATGTATTTTGGATATTAGCCCCATATTGGAGGTATTGTTTGCAAATATCTTCCCCATTCAATCGGTTGCCTCTTTGTTTTGTTGATGGTCTCTTTTGCTGTGCAGGATCTTTTTAGTTTGATATAGTCCCATTCATTTATTTTAGCTTTTACTTCCCTGCCTTTGAGGTCAAATTCATAAAATCCTCTTTGAACCTAAAGTTCATAAGTTTAGTATCTATGCTTTCTTCTATGCAGTTTATTATTTCAGGTCTTATGTTTAGGTCTTTGATCCATTTTGAGTTAATTTTGTTTTATGGTGACAGATAGCAATCTAGTTTCCTTCTTTTTCACATGGTTTTCCAATTTTCCCAGCACCATGTATTGAAGAGGCTTTCTTTGCTTCATTGTATGTTTTTGGCTCCTTTGTCAAAAATTGTCTGCCCATAGAAATGTGAGTTTATTTCAGGGTTGTCAATTCTATTCCATTGGTCTGTGTGTCTGTCTTTCTGCCAATGCCATGATGTTTTGATTACTATCAATTCGTAGTATAAATTGAAGTCAGGGAGTGTGATACCTCCAGCTTTGTTCATTTTTCTTCAGATGGCTTTGGCTATTCTGGTCTTTTGTAATACCATACAAATCTGATGATTTTTTTGTTTTATTTCCTTAATAAATCCCATTGGGATTTTGAAGGGGATTTCATTAAATCTGTACATATATTGCTTTGAGTAATATGGCCATTTTAAGAGTATACTTTCAATAATATTTTTTTAAAGAAAATAATAACTTCAAAGATCAGTTTTCAAATGCTTTTCTTATTTGACACATTTGTTGTATCACTATAATACCCATGTTTATTAGGCTATTTATATTTAGATATAATAGAAATAGATCTGATTCTTGGCAAATTATCACTAAAAAAGTCCTATTGTGTAGCTGTTATATAAAATGTGACTGTGTGTTGTCTGATAGACATACATTTTCATTTCCATTCATTCCTATGAAGCTGTAGTATTTCCACAGTCAAGGCCTACAGATTAAAATATGAACATGGAAGCAATAATCAAACTCTAGGCAGAGATAAAATTTACAGGCCTGAAAAATAATGAAATCAGCTCCATCTCTCCATCTTGTGTTCATTCATTTATTCATTGCTTTCATGGAGTTTTGTGGTTATTGGGGAATTTGGAATGTCTTTACTTTCATCAAATGAATGTTTTCTTTAAATCTAGTGCAATAGGAAAAGAAAGCAAAGATGACTTGGAGCACCAGGAAATATGAGACAATAAAACTCAGCTGTATACGTTTGTGTGTATATGTGCATGCACACACAGGCTGGGGGAGAGAAAAAGCTGTGGGAAATAATTTTGAAAGACATTTTAATTTTTGAAAATAAGCTTAATATGTCCAATTTAAGCTATACATTTTTCAAATATCGAAGAGGGATTTTCAAATATCAACCAGTGAAGAATAGATATCTAGAATCAGAATTAGTATGGAAATTGAAGTTGCCAAAAAGTCATGGATTTCCTTTTGTGAGAGCTATATAAACTGTCACCATATCACCTTGCCCAGTCTACATTCTGTCTACATGGGGCTTTTAATCTTTCTAATGCTTCATAATCCCTGTCTCAGAGCTTTTCCCAATGTCTGAAAGACCTCTTTTCCACTTGACTAGGCTATATCATTAATTCCTACACATTCTTTATATCCCAGTTTAAATGTCTGTTCCTTGGGAAAGTATTACCAACCCACATAGATTATGTCAGGGTTCTTTGTTATTAATTTTTATAGTCTGTGTCCCTTTCATTCATATACTTATCACAAGGCTTAGTAAGGTGCTTTACACATTCTGAGCACTTAATGATTACTTGCTCAATGAACAAATGAAGACATACATAAGTTGGCCTTCTGACCACTCTGATAACTTTTGGTCTTGCTGGACCACCTGGATTCAATGAAAGGATATTTCTTCCTTCTTACACAAACATTTGGTTTTAACATTTCACCCTGAATTTATAATGCCACATTCATCTTCCTCTAATCACTTCCAAATTCTATATTTGCAATTATAGGAAGTTGAGAGTGTGTGTCAAATTTATAATCATTGACTGGTCAGNTTGCTTCAGGCTGCTTCATTAATTTGATATATCAACATTTATATCATTCAGCATTCAGTTTATTTACATATTGTTCCTTTAATATATATTATGGCATCAAATGTCTATTCTGGGTTGAATTGTATCCCTCCCGAAATTTATATGTTGAAATCCTAACCCCCAGCACCTCAGAATGGGACCTTAGTTGGGAATAAAGTTGTGGCAGATGTAATTAGTTAAGGTCGTTAGGGTGGGTCCTAATCCAATATGACTGATATCCTTATTAAAAAAGGGAAATGTAGACACACACACAGACAGGAAGACTGTCCTGTGAAGATGAAGGCAGAAATCAGGATAAAACTTCTACAAGCCAAGAACTGCCAAAGACGGTCAGAAAATCACTTAGAAGCTAGACTACCGTGGGCAGATTTTTTCTGAAAGCCCTCAGAAGGAACCCACCCTGGCAGGCACTTTCAGTGGGACTTCTCCAGAACTGTGAGACAATAAATTTTTGTTGTTAAAGCCACCCAGTTCATGATACTTTAATCCTACCAAACTATTACAATGTCATTGAAATACTCTGATCAGTGGTAACCATTTTTCCTTGCTTTTGGCTCAGTGCCTGTATTCACACTTGCTTACTCAGAATAACTTTTGGTTAATTCCCCAGTTATAAAGGTAAATATATCTCATAAATAATATATATTTACATAAGTATGATTATATTATATATGTATTTGTGTATAAATATGTGTATTTACATATCAAAGTGCCTATAAAAGAGTTTTAAAATATTCATATATCAATGAACCCCTTTCCACTTATTAAAAATTAATGACAAGGGGGGTGGTAGAAGAGGGAAAAGGGGATCAAATATTTGATGATAGAAGGAGAACTGACTTTGGGTGGTGAACACACAATGTGACATATAGATGATATTTTATAGAAATATACACTTGAAATCTATATGATTCTAATCATTACTCTAATACATTTAATAAAACAATGACAGCATAAGTATATCCTATCTTAATAATCATACTTAGATATTCAATTATTATTTCAAGTAATTTATATTAATTTTTTTGTTTTAGTAGCCTTATGAGTTTATGGCCCTTTCATAAATTCAACTACTTTTAGCAATCTATAATTATTTCATTTTCACAAAGTTTAATCTGGTCAGGAGTAAACCCTCTAAAATGGTTGCTTTTTATTTCCAGCACTGTCTTCCTTGTTCTTGGAAGCAATCTTAACATATAACAACTGGGAGTTTTAGACCTAATCTGAATTTCCTGCCTCACAAAATTAATCACCCTCCCTCCTTTGTAGTGAAGGATGTTATTAGAGAGGGAAATCTGAGTCCAAGTCATGCTCATTAGTGTTTTTGGTAAATACCAGCACTGCTGCAATTGTTGACTACATTTAAAGTAAGAAGACAAAGTAGGTAGCTGTGTACAAATGGATGGTAGAGACTGTCCTGGAGAGGGGTGTCTATTAGAATTCTAACATAAGCAAAAGGGAATTTGTTGGAAGGGTCTCAGTTTAGCTCACAGAACTTACAGAAGGGGTGATCAAGCCAGGTACCAGAGCTCCCAGGAACCATGGAGATGGGGGGGAGCAGAGAATTTTCACATATAATCCTCCTAAAAATGCCCACACAGGGTGCAGTAGAGTGCTGAGGAACAGAAGTATGCTAAAAGGTGGTTGGGCCACCAAATGTATATCTACTGCAGGGAAAAAGAGCAGTTTGAGGGCTATCCGAAATCTGGAGGAGAAGCAGCTTTACCCAAGATAAGAATAGTGGACCAAGAGAAAAGGCGATGCGCAAAAGAAATCAGAGCTATTTGACTGTACAGGAAACTCCAAGAAATTATGAGACAAAATGACATTCCCAAACATCGGATATTGGACCAAATTTTAATTATTTTTTTCTCCTCTTTAAAACCTACCAGGTCATACATTCAGCAAAGGCATAACTCTACCATTGATAGAAATCATAAAGAGAAACTGGTGATGAAAAGGATGTGGTCAAGGTGTGTTGTCTGTTGTGATTTTATATATATATATATATATATATATATATATATATATATATACACACACACACATACATATATATATATATATATATATATATATGGTATATTTCTGTTTGTTTTATGGAAAACTATGGTAATTTGTTGAGAAAATGACTTATATATTTAACTAATGACACATTAAGTTTTCTTAAATCGAGTCCAGGATTTATTTTGAAATAAGAACAGAGCAAGCAATATTGTCACAATGCTATCAGTTTTATCAATAAGGGGCAGGAGAAAAAAAATACAATGACCTGAAGGTTATAAACCTGGTAAACTTGGTTGGTATTCAGGAGACTCAAAATAATGGACTAAAGTTTAGGACAGCAGATTTGGGGACATACTTTTATTATAGTCACATTTAATATAATGTGTTTGGATGAAATCACTAAGAGGGAAAGTTCAGAGTCAGTGAAGGAATAATGATTCTTATATTTAGGAAGAAGAAAGGGGAAAAGAAAATAAATGTGGCAGAAAAAGAAATAATTTTTTTTTTACCCCCTAAGGATCCCATTTTAAAAAGAGTCAATACGGTCCACAATTTTATACTCAAATTATGTATCATTTATAGGGAAGATAATTTTGTGCAAGAGTAACTGCTATCCAATTGCCAAAGCACTTTGAAATCTAAGATTAAGAACAAAAGAAATAGGGATCTTCTAGGAAATGTGACAATATGCCTAGGAGTGTAGGGTTTGTAATTAGAAAGTTCTAGGATTGAATCCTGATTACTCACATATGAACTTGGGCTAGTTGCTGAAATTTTGTAAGCCTCATTTTTCATCTATAAAATGAGAATACTAATATCTGTTTCCTAGAGTTATCTTCAGATTAATATAAAATTACACATGAGAAGCATCTAGAATACTGACACATGTTATATGTTTTTTACCTTTATTAAATTTACTGGGTGACATTGGTTAGTAAAATTATATAGGGTTCAAGTGTACAGTTCTGTAATACATCATGTATATATTGCATTGTGTGTTCACCACCCAGTCAGTTCTCCTTCCATCACCGTATATTTGACCCTTCTTCTACCATCCCCAATTCACCCCTTACTCTCTGGTAAACAACAAACTGTTGTCTGTGTCTATGGGCTTTTGTTTGTCTTGTTCATTTGTTGCTTCCAGTTTTATAGCCCACATATGAGTGAAATCACATGGTTCTCGACTTTTTCTGTCTGATTTACTTCGTTTAGGGCAATAATCTCAAGATCCACCCATGCTGTTGCAAATGACAATATTTCATCTTTTCTTATGGCCGAGTAGTATTGTGTATATATATATATATATATA
>NW_017733042.1:126271-129796 GCF_001890085.2 Hipposideros armiger | reverse complement strand
CTTCATAGCTTATCTTCTGTGACTTCTCGCATTGCTCTGAAGTTCCCATTTACACAGATGGAGAACAAGTCATACTTTAAACTTGTGCTTCAAAGTTTGAAATGTTGCAGTTAAATGTTTCATATATTCGAAGCTCAGCCCTCCTCTTTTTTCTTCTCTCATGATTGACTCTTCCCTTCTTTTGCTTAGGATGGTACCCTAGCCTAGGCGAAAGCTTATGCACGCTCATGGGACGATGCTTATCAGTCCTTGTGCTAGCCTGTGAGGGTGGTCCCATTTTCTAGGCACTGATCTTATTACTTCCCCAGTCTACTGGTGACAGCAGGTTACAACTGGTCTTTGGAATGGCGGATTCCCCTGTTTTGGACTGCCAGTCCTCCCAACCTTCCCGTTATCTCAGATGGGAAAGAACTTTGAGAGTAGTTATTAGTATATGGAGATGACTGGGATCAAATGGATTGTATGTTTAACATATTTTTGAGGAACTTTACTGGGAAAAAAGAAGTCTAGAACATCCTTTGATTGAGATGTAAAGCAATTCTAAGCCCCCCAAGTAGTACATGAGCAAAACATCGTGCTCCATCAAAACTTGTGTTTTTATCATTTTATCTTCAGTGTTGAACTTTTAAATGGAATTTTAAAAAGCATTCATAACTGTGTGATGGATTCACTTTCGAAAGAATGAAGTTTTGAAAAGCTTTACTTTGTTTCCATATATTAAATGAAAAATACCAAATCATTGTTCAATTAAGAAAACTGATTTTCTATTTGAAGCACCTAATGAAATTATATAACCCTGATCTCATTTATCTGTTTAATGTTTTTTTCTTTTGCTGATGTAGCTGACACATTAACAGTTTCTCTTCATCTTTCTAAACTGCACATGGAAACTTGAAATTAAAAATGTGCAAAATTATTTAATAGGGTAGTCACTTGATCTCAATGAAGTGTTATGCTTCACAGAGTGATGTATAAATAAATATACCTCCTGCTGCAGCATGTGTTAAATCATGATCTTCAGGTACAGTCTTCTCTAAATAGCTAACTTCTGGAATAGCTGCAGATGCTCCCTCANATTGGGGTTACATTGGTTAGTTCAATTATATAGGCTTCAAGTATACAATTCTATAATACATCATCTATATATCACATTGTGTGTTCGCCACCCAGAGTCAGTTCTTCCATCACCATATATTTGACCCCCTTTTCCCTCTTTTCCCTCCTGCCCCCTTACCCTCTGGTAACCACTGAACTGTTGTCTGTGTCTATGAGTTTTTGTTTGTGCATTATAGATCTTCAATTTTACAAGTTAACATTCAACTTTCATGAAATTGTGTAAGAGAAAATCTCTGGATTCCAGAATTCAACATATTTTTAAAATGAAAGAAAACCCTCTTGGCTATACTTTTCTTTCTGAAGTATACAATCAGTTATTTATTTATTTATTTATTTATTTATTTATTTATTTATTTTTAACAGAATCTGATCTATTTTTAAAACTGCTTGATGAACCAAAAAAAATATCACCTTCTTTTCCAATTTACTAAAAATGACTAAGAATGGAATTATTAACTGTAAAATTATGTCATTTCTTAGTCACTCAGTTTGCTTACCTTTTTAAAGAAATGCCACTTCAAGACCTATGTACCTGCAGGGGAAAAAAATATTAGATACACACTTGCTATTTTTTTTTAGTTGAAAGAGAAGTGTTATATCTCTATCCTCTCATAAATATTTTAAGAATTATTTTTAATAGTGTGTCATAGGAACAAGTTAAAGAGAACAGAAAGCATGAAAACAAGCTAATCTTTTAAGTGAACCACATACTCAGTTGAATTTTAAGGAAAAAAGCTACTCAGATTCAATACACTGTCATTCATAGGAAAAAAAATATCAAGGTTGTAAAGGTGGAAAGATAGATAATATTCCACTACTTACTATAGACCTTGAAATTTATGTTCAGTGAGGCTTATGTCAGTTTGAGACTCAATAAGTTCTTATTTGTTATTGTATTTTAAAATTCCTGTTGATCCCCATTTAAAGACAATATCCAAAAAGAACCTGCAGAAAAATAAAATCTACTCAGCATTAAGCAAAATTTTGGATTCATTTATGAGTCTCAGATTCAAGGACAACTGACAATAAGGTATTGAAATAATAAATGCAAACACCCCCACAAAAACAGAACAAGCAAAACAGCAAGAACAACTCCCAGCTTAGATATGAAAAGTTGAAGCATATTGTAAATGGTCTGGCTGAGGTCATATTGGAAATCTCTACTATTTTCACAGGGCTATCCAGACGTGCTTCTGTTCTGCTTATTTTCTATTGTTTCCATTCTCCTTTAAAAAAATCCAAGCTGGAAGTTCCTTTTTTTGTTTTAAATCTTTTTTTTTTAATTTATTGAGGTGACATTGGTTAGTAAAATTATATAGGTTTTAAGTGTACATTTCTATAATACACCATCTATATATTGCATTATGTGGAAGCTCTTTTTTAAATAAAGTTTTCCATTTTGATTATGAAGCCTGCATTCACAATTTATTCATCAGCTTAAGTTAAAGATGAAGACTCTAGGAAATCAGTTTTTTCTGTGTATCTCTGAAGACTCAGAGATATAGACTTTCTGCTTAGCCTGCTCATTTATTCTGTTATTTAGATCCCACATATAAGTGAGATCATATGGTATTTGTCTTTCTCCATCTGAGTTATTTCACTCAGCATAATGTTCTCTAGGTGGATCCATGTCATTGCAAATGGTGAGACTTCATTCTTCTTTATGGCCGAGTAATATGGGAGGAGGGTGGGCGGGGATGGGGGAGAAGGTAAAGGGCTTAGAAAGTACAAATTAGTAGTCATAATATTGCCACGGGGACATGAAAGACATTTTGGAGAATATAATCAATAATGTTGTAAAGCTTTTGTAGGGTGTCAGATGGGCACTTGTCTTATTAGGGAGACCACTTCATGGATGGTGTAGATGCCTGACCACTGCAATGTACAGCTGAAGCGGAAGGTGAATAATACTGAATGCCAACTATAATTTAGCATATATATATATATATATAGTCATATATATAGCATATATATATATATAGTCATATATATAGTCATATATATATATATATATAGTCACGCGATATGGAGTACAGCATAGGGAATAGAGTCAATGGAATTGTAATAGCTATATAGAATGCCAGAGGGGTAGTAGATTGGGGGTGGGGATTTATCACTTTGTGAGGGGTGTAAATGTCTAACTATTACACTGTTTTATACACTTGAAACTATTTTTTAAAAAGCCATTAGATAACATATAAATAACGAGAATCCTGGAGTCTGAACATATGCAGATCTGCCTCTCAGGCATGGGTTCCAACCACAATGGACTTGATCAGTTAACTTTTCATGTGGGCTTTCATGTTATCTGCTACTGTCCTAGGTCTTATCAAATTAATGCCCTCATCTCCAAATTTTAGGCCTTCTGCCCAGCATGTAGGGGATTTCTCTTTTTGGTTGAGGGCAGGC
>NW_017733042.1:121958-124336 GCF_001890085.2 Hipposideros armiger | reverse complement strand
AACACCCTGTGGAGTGTCCTTGTCAGGAAGACTTTGTTAATGTTACATCTGGAATTGGTCTGCTCCTTCCTGGTCATTTTTCAGGATTAAATAGGTATTAAAAGGAGACGGTTAGCTATCTGTGCTTTTTACACACCATTGGACATGTGGCAGAGTAACTTTTTCCAAACCTATCAGAGCTTATTTTGGTGCAAATATTCATAACAATGTTTCATTGAAAAATCAAAACTCTGGAATAAAATTGAACTGGATAGGACTCTGGGTGATAAGCTTAAATTCAGTCTCCCCCCCCCCAAACTGGGACATACAGTCATTTTACTTTACAAGCCCCTATGGACTGTCTTCTTTCTAGTCTTATTTTTGTGTATCGCCATGTCCCTGATATTAGTTATGATAAACTAAACAACTGTTAAAAAAAAGTCTAAAAATGTATAATGGCTCAATTATATTAGATATTAGTTTTCATTCACTTAGCCTACCAAGCTGTATATTGCTGGTCAGAGGGTGATTGTTCTCCTAGCAATGATTCAGGGATTCATTGTCTTTTATTTTTGTGACTTTGCCTCTCTCAATCACTTTGTTGATGTCTTCATCCAGCTGTGGAAGGGAGACATCCACATAGAGAGGACATATCTTTTCTATAAAAGCCTTGATCTTGATCTGCAAAGGGCATACATCACTTGTGTTCACTTTCCATTAAAAACTAGTCGCATGGGCACATATAAATGCTAAGAAAGTTAGAAAATGCAGTCTAGGATATGTTCAAGAAAAGGAGGATATGAATTTTGGTGAGCACATAAAGTCTCTGAAAATAGTGACATTTTTCTCTCTTTTTGGTACTCTCTAATCAACAAACATAATTTTTAATATCCTTGCCAACTAGGAACGAATTTATCACATCCTAAAGAATGATAACTGGAAGTTGCATTGAGTGTGTGCAGAATACGTGCATCTACCTCAGAGTTCAAGATGTCTTGAAAATGAATGCGTTCTATCTGTCTTTTAAGGTTGTCTTTCCTCAAAGTCTGGCGGCCTGTAGTAGATCAAGTACAAGTTATCTGTCTCTGCCCCACAACCCATACTACCAATTTATAATGATACAGCAAGGACAGGATTATTGCAATATATACATACACGACAATATGAAACATACACAATCACTTGCCTATACCATGATGGAAAACTCTTGTCAAGGCAATGTAAAAGCCTCCAGCCTTGGCAGTGAGGCATTTGCTTGATTAGATGTAGGGTGTTTTCTGTGGGAGGCTCCAGGTTCTGGGAGGCTTATCCTTGTCTATTTTTCACCATGAACACATAAAGCGACAACGGGAGAGTGCACCACTTTGGGGGTGGGGGCTGTACAGCTTATGGATTCTACTCCTTTCTTGTGCACTGCCCAGAGTCCAAGGTTTACAGCTCAGTGGAAGGAAGTTCTAGACTTTATTCTCCCCACACCCTCTCACAGGGAAGTTCCTCAAAAACATTTTAGACATTGGATCCATTTGAATCCAGTTATCTCCAGAACACTTAAAAGTTCTTTCCTAGGTGAGTTCTTAACCCTGCTTTGTTGCTTTGCTTTCTTCTCTGATCTCTCCCCCCCCCCTCAGTTTTTTGATGACTACCTTGAGGCGATCTAAAGCAACAGGCATGGCTATACCCTTTTTCTACATTTGCCACAGAACTGAATTAACTTTTTTGTAAATATCAGGGGTTTTAATGGGTGTTCGCTGCTCAAATTTCTAGTTTTACTTTCCTAGGCTTTGGAATTCTCAGCAGCAGTCCAACATTGGGAGAAGCCAAATTTCTGGCCATATTTATTCTCTTCTCTTTTATTCCTGTTTGCAAACCAGAAATTCCTTCCCTTAGCTCATCTCTTTCTTTAAACAACTTGTTATAAGCAAGAAGAAGCCAAGAGCAAGCACTAAAATTTAATTCCTTCTAGTAGCTACCCTTAAAATTAGAGGCTCAATAGGCACATAGTCTGTCTTCCTAGTTATTGTAGGCAACTTTTGTTTTTATTAAAGTTTATTGGAGTGACAATGGTTAGTAAAGTTACATAGGTTTCAAGTGTACAATTCTGTAATAAAACTGAAAGCAACAAAGGGACAAGACAAACAAATAAAGAAACAAAACCTTGTAGGCAACATTTTAATCATGTATTTTGCCACTGCACAACATAGGCCTCTAGCTTGCTGGAGAAATATATCATTGTTTTCCACTCAATGCCGTGCATTTAAGTTTTGTCATGATAATACATCACTTTAAGTTGCACATTTCTGAATGAGTTATATTAGGCTAAATTTCAGTAACAGTTATCAACATGTATAATGTATCAAACATAGTGGAAGCATATTTCTCACTTATAATAATAGCTTAAA
>NW_017733042.1:118525-119963 GCF_001890085.2 Hipposideros armiger | reverse complement strand
TGACAGAAGATACTGAGAATTTATGTAATCTGATTTCCTTAATTGACATGAGCAAATACCTTACCTTTCTCTAGTAGATTATATTTCCTTGAAAATTCCAAATGCTAATTTTGATCATAGGGACATTGAAAAAATTCTGAGACCCTAATGCTGAGAATTTAGAACTTACCTTCAGAATGTACAAATGCTAATGCAACTTAATTCATTTATTTAGAAAATATTTATTTTTCCCGGCTCTGTTCTTTCTGTATTAATGACACAGAATATCCCCTATTGTCCTGAAGCTGACATTAATCATGTATTTTTCCAGTCTTACATGTGATATCATGTTAATTGAAAAGTACTAGAGGCCAGGCACTATGCTAAATGTTGGGATGGGGAAAATTAAGAAGACATGCTCCCTGACATCAGAGAGCACTTAGACTAGTGTGTGGATATGAACTACTTCTTTAGTTAGCATTTTCTGAGGCAATATGTTAAAATAAGCTTGGAAAATTATCCAAATAACTGCAGAAATGGCATTTTTTATTATAAAGTTTATTTTAATTACTTTTGAAAATTGTATTTTTATTAAATTAATTGGGGTGACATTGGTTAATAAAAGTATGTGTGTTTCAAGTGTACATTTCTACAATACAGCATCTGTCTATTGCATTATATATTCATCACACAAAGCCAATTTTCCTTTTGTCACCATACATTTGACCCACTTTGCTCTTTTCTACCTCCCTGCCTCCGTTCTTTCCCTTTGGTCACCACTAAATTGTTATGTGTCTATGATTTTTTGTTTGTTTGTCTTGTTCATTTGTTGCTTTCAGTTGTATATTCCACATATGAGTAAAATCATATGGTTCTCGGCTTTTTCTGTCTGACTTATTTCACTTAGCATGATGATTTCAAGATCAGACATAGCACTTTTTGACGTGAAGATTGGCCAAAACTTTGTTCTTGTGAACAGTATTTTTCTTTGTACTTATTTAAAAATAGCCACATCCCAAGTAACCCACCTACATGAGTAGGACATGTAGAAAATATCTGAGAAA
Organism: Hipposideros armiger; assembly: GCF_001890085.2. Taxonomy (NCBI): domain Eukaryota; kingdom Metazoa; phylum Chordata; class Mammalia; order Chiroptera; family Hipposideridae; genus Hipposideros; species Hipposideros armiger. The sequence continues at coordinate 118,920 of NW_017733042.1, read as the reverse complement.
AAAATTAGGAAAAATATTTCAGCATTTGAAAAGTTACTGGCAGCACAGCAATGATAGTAGAAAATAATATCTATGAAAAGTTAAGTATATATTATTTAATGCCAACCAATACTGTCTCTGTAAGCTGTATATACTTTGCTTTTCTGGTCCATATGGCATAGCACCTCTATATGCTTATCACCATAAGACTTCTATTTCATCCTGACGTAGGTAAGATAGGAGGTCAAGATACCAATAGAACTTCCTTTGAATGTGTAGAAAAGTGAGAGTGTGATCTTTTCTTCTCAAGAGATTATCAGAAATACATTGTGTATATCACTCAGAATAACTGTTTCTTCCTATATTTATTACTCCTAAAAGTTTCCAGCCCCTGTTAGTCTTTAAGGTTGTCTAAG
>NW_017733042.1:115946-117631 GCF_001890085.2 Hipposideros armiger | reverse complement strand
CATTTTTTGTTGTGATGTTGAAAAGTGACTGGTCCCTAGACTATTTCCTCACTGCAGGCTGAGACCTGTTAGCTCAAAAGCCCATTGATACCCAACTAAAATTTTTACCTATACAATAGTTTCAAAAATAGTTCAAACAAGCATATTTAGCCACTTAAAGCCTACTTGTTTTGAATGCCCTGTGAAACCTCACCTTGACAGCCATCACCTAATGAAAAGACCTATTGCAGCTATAAGGTCCCAAGTCCCAGCTGCGCTTCAGAGTTCTCTGACCCAGAGATTCCCTGCCATCCTCCTGGGCATGTCACCTAGATGTTTAGGCTTCCTCTCTGATCTTCCTCTCCCAGGGGGAGTTCCCTTACTTTCCTGCCCTCCCAGTAGTGACACATTCATTCCCCCACCCCCACCTCTCCCTATATCCCAGCCTCTCCAGCCCCTGTCATAGCCTCTGAGCTGCCCTCACATGCAAACATGTCAAAGCTAAAGTCTGTGTGTTACTACCACTTCATGGTCATAAGTTTTTCCTAGATTAGTCCCTAATCCCCAAAACCCTACAAAAAGCCATGTGCCATAGAGACAGAAAAAAAAAAAAAGACCCTTCAAGCAGCTTTACATGGCAGATGCTTGAAATTGTGATTTTTGGAAGGAGAAGTCACAACAAAGGCTAAAGATAGGAGGAAAAAAATGACAATCATCAGGTGATAACTGAGATGTTGGATGGCAGGCACATATGAAACATATCCTGTATTCTACTCAAAATAAATGAGAAGGATTGTTTAGTGAGGCCAAATTCTTGCCATATAGGATAAAGCGAAAGTCAGAAAATAAACATACGTGACCTCTAGTATGTTCCATATAGTTCCATAGAATTTCTGCTTCTCAGGGTTCTGTACTACGTGGAGCAACCCAACAAGACTAAGTATGCCATAAACCCAGCCTCTTAGAGACTATGGAAATTTTCATCATGTGAGCAGGTGTTCATGATATTGGATCTGTGTGATGGATTTTTGGGATAGACTTTGGGCTGGGGGGTGGGAGCAGAGGGAGAGCTTCATAAATCTCCTGAATTTGAATGCAAAGGTTTTTGAGTACACATGAAGTCAGCTGATGGTCTGTTAACATCCATCCTCTTCACTTTCCTTAGATTTCCCAGCCTCCCTTGCAGTCGGTGTAGTCATACATTCCAGCCGATGAAATAAAAGTGGGAGTAAGATGAAAAGTGGGAGTAAAATTCTGTGTAGTGCCTTTAAAAAAAAATTGAGGGTGTACTTCTCTATCCTTTCTTCCCACCTGCTGGCTGGAATATAGACATAATGGCAGGAGCTGAAGCATTTCCTGGATCCATGAGTGGTCTGAGAAATAAAAGCCACACACAGTAAAGCCATACGCTTAGTTTTCCCACCCCGCTGTGGTTGTCAAATTACCCCTGGACTGCTTATCTCCAGATTATTACATGAAAGAGAAATGATCTTCTATCTCTTTTAAGTTTGAGATTTTCTCTTTCATCCTAAACTATTAATATTTCTCAGTGATACAGTGCATTTTTATGGGAAGTATTTCCATATTTTTCTGTTCATTTCTCAAAAAGGCATTTGATGCTAAAATACTTATTAATTTCTTGACTAGAAGGATATGTAAACCCTAATGGGACAAAGTGTGGTTAAAAGAATTAAATTATCTGACAC
>NW_017733042.1:110608-111466 GCF_001890085.2 Hipposideros armiger | reverse complement strand
GTTTTATTCCTTTGAATTATATTAGTTAGAAAAAAGATGCTGAGAGTTTCAGTTTCTGGTGTTCATTCTGGCCCTGTTCATTTACTATTTGTTTACTCTCAGTTGAATTGGTTTGAAAGGAGCTAGATTAATAGCCCTATAGACATAGTCCTATGCCATTATGCAGTTATATTAGTTTAGTTTTGTTTTCTTGAAATAGGCTGTTGTATGGAAGACTTGAATATATGTTACATATAACGAAACTGTGACCCAATATGGGAATCTCGCAATTTTCTAACCCAAGAGTTCATTAGATAAGAGGGAATGAATGTTTTCTTTTTCTTAATGTTTACTATTAGATATAACCAGACACTGTGCAGCAAGCAAAATGACCTTTCCTTAGCCCTCCAGAAAACAATTTTCCATATGTCTGCATTGAAGTATTTTGTCTTTTACTGGGCCCTTTCTTCTTACCGCAGTCTTTACTTCCTTCTCTTACTCTATTCCACTGTTTTTATCCTCCAGCCAGTTCTAGTAGTTTTATTTATTTTTAATTTCCAGAAAGTAATATTTCCTTATTAATCATAGTCTTTCCAGTTCTGAATAATTTTTATTATCAGAACTGTTCATCCCACATCATATTAAACACACTAAAATGTACCCACATATGATATAAAATGTAATTAATATATAACTATACAAGAGTTTAGTAATTATGTATTATATAGATGCTTAATCTTTCATTGAGTTTAATTTCACAGTTTTATTTTTATACTTGGGGCCAACACTTTTTTCAAATATCAAACATTTTGCAGACATTGAAAAAATGCACAGAAGTTAAGCACTGTGTCTAACAGATGAAATGGATTGGGATTTTAT
>NW_017733042.1:104597-108458 GCF_001890085.2 Hipposideros armiger | reverse complement strand
TATCTTGGCTTCTGTAAATAACGTTGCAATGAACATATGGATGAAGTTGTCCCCTCAAAGTAGTGTTTAGGGTTTCTTTGGATAAATACCCAGAAGTGGGGTTACTAGGACCTTCTTTGTCTCTTGTTATAGTCTCTGTTAAAGTCTATTTTGTCTGGTATAAGCATTGCTACCCTAGATTTTTGGGTGTTTTGTTTGTTTTCATTTTCATGAAATATCTTTTTCCATCCCTTTACTTTCATGAAAATCTATATGTGTCTTTTTATCTGAAGTGAATCTCTTATACGTGATATGTAAGGATCTTGTTTTCTTATTCATTCAGCTCTCTTATATTTTGATTGTGGCATTTAATCCATTTCCATTGACAGTAATTGTTAATAGGTATTAAACTATTGCCATTTTATTCATATTTTTTCTTTCTTTTTTTTTTTCCATCTTAAAGGCGTTTCTCTAAGATCCCTTGTAATACTGTTTTATTGGTGATGATCTCCTTTGGCTTTTTCTTGTCTGGGAACCTCTTTATCTGTCCTTCAATTCTAAATGATAGCTTTGTTAGGTCAAGTAATCTTGGTTGTAGGTCCTTGCTTTTCATCACATTGAATATTTTGTTCCAATCCCTTCTGGCCTGCAGAGTTTCTGTTGAGAAATCAGCTGACAGTCTTATGGGAGCTCACTTGTAGGTAACTAACTGCTTTTCTCTTGCTACTTTTAAGATTCTTCCTTTTTCTTTAAACTTTGTTATTTTAATTATGATGTGTCTTGGTGCTGGCCTGTTTGGGTTCATCTTGATGGGGCTCTCTGCATTACCTGGGCTTGTATATCTATTTCCTTTGCCAGCCCAGCAAACCCACAAATCCACAAGAAAAAAATAAATGGTTGTAGTTTTAAATTATAGAGATTGAGGGTATTTTTATAAGCAGCATTATTGTGACTTTTTTTTCCTGATGCAACATTATTTTAAAACAATAATTGAAATGGCATCATGAATATGTGGAATTATAAACTTTAGCAATTTAAATTCATTAAAATAAACCATAGAGAAATGCTTTGGAAACCAAAGGATTGACTACTAAAAAATTAATGTTGTCAATGATATGCTAACACAGAGACTTTTCCAACTGAATGTGTAGATCTCAGAAGTAAACCCCAGAAAATATGCAGAACATTTTGAACTCTTATACAAACTACCAACGTTTTAATAAGCCAGGCTGGAATTTTTGGAAGAAGGCATGATCTCCTTGGTGGTTATGCTCTTTAAATTCATCAGAATGAAATCCAGGACCTGTCACCATAATTAACATTGCCTAGGATTGGGTGGCCATCACTATTCATAGAACCATTACAGCCAGGAATTGAGTCTTATCAAGAGGAACCAGGAAAACATTCTGGATTTTGCTGTATTTACAGCTTGGTTATTTGCCCAAGATCAGTGTTTACTCTGGTGATAAGGTGACCATAGTTACTAATAACAGCTCGCCCTAAAAACTGGTTAGATAATTATTGAGAGAAATGTGGGTTTGGAGAAGTGACAATGGCAACATGATTTATTTCCTCAGATATTGTTATTTTATGAAAGTATATTGTGTGCTACCTTAAAATTGAATCCAGAGTTTTGGAAAACAGTTTTTCAGTGCCTTCATGGGAGGCAAGATATAAGTCAGACAAATGGAGATGAATAAAAGTTATTTTAAAATCTGTAAAAATAAAACCAATCCCTTGAAGCAGAATTTTTTTTTAAAAGCATATGTTTTTATCAATGAGCCTTGACTCTTAGTTATCAAAATTCATGAAGAGGAAAAGTCTGGCTAACTTAAAAAGGTTTTTCTACCAAAGTAGATGCTGTTTTATTATACGGTTTTATCTTCATATGATATTCCTCTACTGAAACCATGTCAATAGCAATTCATGGTCCCCACCTTGAAAATAAAACATTATTTAAACCATGATATATTAAATTAATCGAGGTGCCTGGATCCTTTTTAATAGAGCATGATGAGTATAAAAATGCTGGTTATTTTGACCATCTGGAGACAGGTAAGTGAATCTTCATTCCATTCCGAAGGATATTTCCTGCTTCACTAAACTCTTCACTGACCCAGAAAAAAACGGCTTCATAACAAACTATGATTTTTCCCCAAGTTAAGAAACATGCATTTAAAAATAGTGCTAAGAAAATCATTATGGAGTAACCCTGAACAAGCTATTTTTCCAAGCACTGCAAGTCTGAGTTATAGAGGTATGACATAACAAATCTCGTTTTAACACAAAGTGTATGGTTAAGATTTTATAGGATCTCTGCTTTGAAAGATTTTCTTTCTAATTTTGTAAAACTGTTCCCAGCTAGAGAAATTATTTACGTCTTTTGTTTGTTTGTTTGTTTGTTTTATTTTTGCTTTTTGCCTCCTTTCAGTTTATTCTTCTGTTTCACCTTCTGTGTTTGTGTTTCAAAAAATCTCTAGACTTCAGTAACACATAAAAGCTTGTGTTTGCTGTTGGATTTTTGGTTTGTTTTTTTGAACAACTAAAGAGTTTTCTCATTATTTTCTGTAAAATTTGGATGTAGGTCAAGGCTATATCTGCACACCCTGCTGTACTATTCAAGCTGTGGGATTGTTTTTTTGAGCTCAGATTACTAATAACACCTTGGACATTATGAATGACAGGCTGTGAATGGTAAAACCAGCCCATTACTTGCCTTGGGGAAACAGATTTGCAAGAAGAAAGGTTATAGAGCAGCTACTGTTGTTTTCCTTCCGGCTGAAAATGAAAGCTAAAATTAGCTTTCACTGTAGCAACTCAGTGTCTAAACTGGCTGGAAAAAGCAATATTCTAATTGTGAACTCTGTCATTTTAAATGTTGTAATTTTATAGTTCTCTGAAAAACTCCTGAAGTCCCACTGAATGGAGAGAGAGAGAGAGGGTGAAAGAGAGAGAGAGATAAAGAGGGTGAAAGAGAGAGAGANCAATTATCAAAATAAAGAAACTTTATATTCTATGCTTTTAGTTGGTATGCATTAGAAATATTAGGGTCACCCCCATGTCCTCTCTGAGTTGTATTTTCCCTGCTTTATGTCTTTGTATGCACCACTCTATCATTGTGTACCCCAGGTAGAAAGTTGTGTATAGGTATCTAATATTTAACTTAATTACTGTAGTTTTAAAATAAACAGTCATTGGCTGTTACTGATACTTCAAACACTATATCAGTTTTTTTTTAAATTAGCAATACTTTTCCACAATAAAAATGTTTTCTGCTTATATTAGGTAATAAAGGAAAAAATGATTATTGGAGACTACTCAGAGGCACATGTTATGATTATTTTTTATTATTTCTAATAACTGAAGCATTGCTTTATGTGTTTACTAACAAGGATTGACTATTTAGAGAAAATGAGTTGGGTAATATCAAGAAGAATAAACCTGCGTTTAGTGTTTATCATGAGCAATGGAATTTAGCCTCTTCTTGGAATAGATCATAACCTTAAAATGTTTGCACTTAATCAAACTGAGGAGGTTATATTCAAAATATTCAATTTCCAGCATAGCATGGGCACTGACAGTGGCACTATCTGATCAGATTGAATGTTATTTGAGGATCAAAACAGGGTCCTGGGACCCCTGCAGAGCTGGGTATGCCACACTTGTTGCTGGACTATAAGAAGGTTATGGGTGGAGAATGCAGGGGAAGGACCTTAGGGGCCTGGGTTGAGTGTGTGCTCAGTGTTTGCGGCTCAAGGTACTGGTTGTTCATCACTGTTATGAAAGCATTTTAATATTTTAATAGCCAGTACATAGTGGTTAACTGTCTCTCAACCATGCAACTGGAGAATGATGATGAGAACCTATTCTGAATCTTACAAT
>NW_017733042.1:89506-100557 GCF_001890085.2 Hipposideros armiger | reverse complement strand
CTAGAACCATATTTCCATGTTCAAATGTTGGTCCAAAGGCTCGATTTAATTTTATTGAACAAAGGCCCAAGTATATAATCCCATGGTGACAATGAACACTGTAAACAATTAGAGATGCATGGCTTTGCGTTCAACAGAATTAACCAATTTAAAAACCTTTCATTTTAATATAAAAGGATGTCAATTCTTAATATCATAGAGAACAGAAATTATGACATTCTTATCCATATTAACAGCACATTTGTAATGATAAATCTGGTAAGTTATATAAGGGTCTTTGGAATATGAAAATAAAAGTAATGACAGAAGATTATAGGTACTATCCCCATTTGTCAGTAGTTATCATACCCCTTATTAGCCCGCTTCAAATGTGTTTTCAGTTGTTTGAACATAAGAAATACGAAATGGAAGCAAATGATTTCATTAATTCTACTAACTCACATATTCTGATTAAAAATGGAAAATATAAATATTAGATTCATTACAGCAATGTAATTTGAATCACAGCAGTGATATGTACCCTCAGTGTCTTGAAACCATTTATACTGAAGAAGATAAATGATATGTCCATTTCACAAAATTAGTAAATAGCAAAATCAGGATTAAAATTAAGTTTTTCTTAGTTCAAGCCAGTATTTTTTCCTACTCTCCTAATGGCCTTAAGCATTCCTCCCTTCTTTCTACCTCTTTCCAACATTGTCCCCCAAATACAATCTCATACTAAACCATAATATAGAAAACAGTTAAAAATCAGAGCTCAGCATTGCTTAATAAGCAGTGGCATGAAGTTGTACTCACTCATCCTCCATCTCTCTCTGCATCAGCCTGAGGCACCTCCATAGAACCCAGCTTGCTCTCTACCTGGGGTATGTTAAAACTCACTGCACAATAGCATACTGCCTCTCAAAATGAAGGGAGCAGAAACTAACAATGACCATATGTCTATTAATTGCCAGATGTTGTGCATAATTTAAATCATGTACTTCTCAATAAAAGATGTATTTTCTGTGATGTTCACTTGGCAAGGGCATCACTTGTGTCTATCCACAACTTTCCTAAAGCAGCTCAATGTCCAAGAAATCATAGGATAATTGGACTACATGTAGTATAACACTAGAAAAACATATAGAACCTAATAAGTAGTTGGTGAATGAATTTTATTGTTTTATATTATCAATGTCTCATAACCCTCCAAATGCAGGATTTGTTGGTAAAATGGTTGAAGTCCTCAAACAACTCTCCTACTTGCCTCAACTAGTCCCCAGCTTGCATTTTAGGATTTTCACGCTCATGTTTACTTGAGGAGACATGTCTGGGCATCGAATCACCCAGCCAGAAGTATGGAATGTAAGGGAGATGAAAAGTTAGCTTTCTCTGAGATGAGGGAGTAAGAAATATTTGAAAAAGTGTCCCCACCTCCACACACTGCAATAAAATGTCACTCAGTACATGGTCTGGGTTTTGAATCATGAGCTCTGTACTTTCTTTTCTCATGGGCCAAAGCCTAGAAACTTTAAAATAAATGTGGAATCACCCTGTGCTCCCTGCCTGTCACTGTATGAAGTTGTCTCCATCAATCCTCTTTTGTTGCCCTATCATCATATACTGGTGCATCATGAACTGAAGGGTATAAATCTGGGTCCCTTGTTCCATTAGAAGACACTCTCACCCCCTCTTGTTTTAAGAGAGCAAAGATTTGTTGAGCATATATGCAAGATTATTGATATAGTTAATCTGATTATTCTCAGGCTGCTAACACAGACTTCACCAATGAATGAATCTACTTAGTCCAGCCTCTTTTCATGTCAGAACCATTAGGGAGAATTGTTGAAACTTCCTCTAAGATGCATACTGTGCCTGGAAATGACCTGATCAAAGGACTCTGAGTATGTAGCACATAGAGCTAGTCCCCAAAAGCTGTTTCCAAAATCTCTTATACTTAAAAAAAAATCTCATTTCTTTAGATAATTCTCAGACAGCTGTGCTTATGTCAGAACCTTTGCAATGGATCTGAACAGAGAAATGCAAGGGGGAAAAAAATAGTACAGTGTGAAACACCTGGTTTTGGCAGATTTTTCTCTTACCAGAGGAGGCAGGTTTAGTGCCATCTGGTCGGCAGCCTTGTTCTGCTTGTCTTTCTCTCTGGTGCATCCCCTGGTGGGCTGCAGAGGGCCAGGCTGGCAGCAGCTTGCAGCTACCCCAGCACTGCTGCCATCCTGGGATCTGTAGCCCTCCCGCCAGCGGGCATAGGTTACATGTCCGTATGCAGGCTCTCCTTTTGACCTTCCCAAATAGTATTTAAGCAGCAATTAGAATAACTCTGCTGCTGAGCCCAGCAGCCAGCCTGCTTTAAATCTTTTAAGTGTTTGAGTAAATTGTTTTTAACATGTTGACTTTTATTTGTACCCAGTGAAACTAGGACAAACAAACAAACAATTTTGGTTTGTGACTAAAAGAGGGATTGCCATCTTAGCACTTTTCCTAGAGAGCCTGCACACCCCTCTCTTTAGCTGTTGACAGTGATAACAGGAAAACAGCCAATCATTCCCATACACCAGCTGTGTATTCATGCTCTTTTCACACACTTTCAGCTTCTATGCTTGTGGTGGCTTTTCCCAACATCTGTTGAATTACAGTGGAAAATATTCCATGTCATGCAGATCGTGTTCTCTGTTTAAGCAATTACTAATATCCATTTTTTAAAAATGAAGTGTGTTGTGGAAGAAAGGCCCTTTCTAGAAAATAGTAGAATTTTCTGATATGCAATCCTGGAAGAAGCGCTGTTTAATCCGCCCATTCAGATTCTCTTTGTGAATCCTTTATTCGTGGAACTTCTATGTGGCTGGGCCTTTGGCAGCCTCCGGTTGGGCTCTCCAGTTTTCTCTTTTACATTGATCTCCAGAAAGGAAAAGTGCATTGTTGCAGCTCCAATCTACAAAGCATAAGTGCTTGTTTCACATTTTACATAAGTTTTGGGAGGGAGATGAAGACGATAGTTGAGATTTCACATCACACAGCAAAGTACTTTAAAATATCCCCACTAGACCTTCATGCTCTTCCCAAAGTCTTGCATCTATGAATTTTCCCTGGGTCCTGTTTTGTATTTCTAAGTCATTCTTTTTTATGTAATTCTATAATGTATATAAATGGTGTATACATTACCTCACCTCTGCTTCTTAAATCTTGCATCACGTCACCCATTGCACTCCCAGAAAAGAATGGAACTTCCAATTATTGGTATCTATTCTCCTGAGAAGGCAACTGGGATTACAAATAACTGCTTCCTTCTTATTATTATTTTTCTGTTCCTTTTTTTTTTCCTGTTGTGCTAACATAACTTCTAGCAAATTCAGACAGAAATAAGCCTGTCTAAGGAAGCAAAACTGGTACAAACTGTGACAAGATGGTCCCTGAGCTGTATACAATTCATATTGTCAGGAGATAAATTCTAGCTATATCTTCCACATTGAAATCTTCTCCCTACAAAACATTTTTAAAGGATTTGTAGCACATTTACATATTATTTATGAAGCAATTTTAAAAAGAAGATGAAAAACAACCCCATATTTATTTTGTAGCTTTCTTGTATTATTGTCAATTGGCACTTCTTGCTTACACTGATTTGTTAATATTTTCAATTTCATGGTTTCATATCTCAATATTCATTTATAAATTCATACTCTAAAAGTTACACTAAGAAAATATTCTGAAAAATCCAAGCATAAAATGAATAATTCAAGCTTTCAATACAGGAAAAAAAAACATATTCAAATTGATTTTTTTAACTTAAGGTACAATGGTTCCAATTCCAGTGAATTGATGGATTTTAGAAAAAGTAGGAGCTACTTAACTTATTCTACGTACGAGTATGGATCATGCTAAGCAAGAGACACAAGGAGTTCTGGTCATGCTGACATTATTTGGATAGAAAGTGCCATGTATACAAAAGGCAGTGAGTGATGTGTCCTCATCTTTTTGTGAATCCATCGCCAGGTGTCCTTGTTTAGCTGCCCAGACTAAGCACAGCACGCCTCACTGTGTGGTCCTTTAGAGCACTGCTCCCTACAGTTGGCAGTGGGGCAGCCCTGCTGCTGAGCTATTGCTGAGAAGTACATTCTGTTATGAAAAATTAATGCTGGGAAGTGACCTTTAAAATTCCCACATATGAGTGAAGACATATAGTTGTCGGCTTTTTCTGTCTGACTTATTTCGCTTAGCATGATAATCTCAAGATCCACCCATGTTGTGAAAAATGTCACTATTTCACCTTTTCTTATGGTAGAGCAGTATTCCATTGTGTATATGTATCACATCTTCTTTATCTAATCATCTATCGAAGGACACTTTGGTGGTTTCCATGCGTTGCCCACTATGAATAATGCTGCAATGAACATAGCCAACATTTTAGTAGTTGCTAGAGGTTAAGGGGAGTGGTAGAAGAAGGAAGAAGGGTCAAACATATGGTGATGGAAGGAGAATTGACTGGGTGGTGAACACAATGCAATATATAGATGATGTATTATAGAAATGCACACTTGAAATCTATATAATTTTACTAACCAATGTCACCCCCAATAAATTTATTAAAAATTAAAAAAATAGAATAAATGAAATACAATAAATTTCTCAAAGGTATATACCCTTGTATATTAAAAATAAATGAACTAAATTCAAGATAATCAAAATATAAATAATTAATGTTTTCTTCAATCCATTGGTTTTCATTCTTTAGTAAGACAGGCTGACTGGTACTAATCAAAGTAGGTTGGATTTTGTAGGATTGGGGCTGACAAAGGAATAATTTTTTTGTTGTGTTTCAAAATCTAGGTGTTAATAATTAACACTTAACTGTTTACGGTGGGCCAGGCACTGATTCAGGTATTTTTCTACGTGGGGAGTTTTTATTCTTCACGACCAACTTATGAGCTGGTCTAATTATTATGACTACTTCACAGATAAGAAAATGGATGCACAAATAAGTTAAGCATCTTGGTCAAGGGCAAACAACTAAAAAAGTGTTAGAATCAGGATTTTCATGTAGGCTGACTCAGAACCCATGCCTTTAACCATACGCTATAATTATAAAGTCACTCAGGATCCAGAGTGCATAGACTCAGAGATCACAAATGACAAAGAAGATGTGTAAAAAGTGTTACCAAACAGTTGTGTGCCAGAAGTTAGAGTGCAAAGCTTAATGATTTAATCTTTCTACTTTCCCGTTTGGAAAATAAAAGCTTGCCCAAATTAGAAACCTAGGAATCATGGCATTTTCAGTTTCCCTCACCACCCGCCTCTAATTCTTTACTAATCTGTGTTAATTCTCCCTTAGAAGTAGGTCTTCAATCTCTTTTGTCCTATTATTATTATTGTGTCAAGAATCTCTCTAGTAATTTTTTTTTTTGTGTGTGTGTGTGTGTGTCTGTTAAGCCCTAGGAATCTGTTCTGGAAAAAGAGTTGAACTTGATATTTGAAAACAGTGTTTGAGAATAGAACATGCATTGTTCATAGCTGGTGGAGGAAGTAAGAGAAAGTGCTTTGCTTATGAAAGGACAGGAGTGAAGCACAAACCAACTTTCCTGCTTCACTGACTTAATCGCACATGCATTTATGATGTACATTTCTTCGTCTTTGCACAATACGTCTATTTTCCCATTCTGGACCTCCTTCCCAAAATAACTTCTATCAACCTTCTTTACTTGTGTACACCCTACCAGTTTGTCAGATCAGGCCCAACCCTTTGTAATAAAGCCCTCTCCATAAATTCTACAAGTTCCTCTTTCCCCTGAATCTTTTTCAGTTCTTATTATACACTTTGTTATTGTAAACAGTTAATATCACATATTTTACATTATTTGTTTTTTTAATATTTTTTCATAGTAAAGTTTTATCTCCACCACACTTTTGGTTTCTTAAGAGTTATGTATGGGTGGGGTGGAAGAATTGTCTTCTTTCCCCCTCTTCTTCTTGCTTTTATTTGGGGTGGGATGGAGAATGCTAATCTCATAGGGCCATATTCCACAACATGATTTGGGTTATATTTCTGAGAGTATGTGATGACGGTATATTAAAGGGTGATCTGCAGTGATATTTCCTTCTTCTTTTAACTTGGCCTAGATTTCCTTCAAAGCAGAGCTTGAGACAATGAATAATACTATACAAGTATTTCATGTGAGGATATGTTTCCAGAGATCAGGAGTGAGGTATAGGGAGAAGATAAACAGGGAAGGAAAAGAAACAAAAAAGCAAAATGCATTATGAAGTTGGTCAACACTGTGGGTGACTAGCCCTTGATCCAGTGTAACTTTTTGAGGAAACATGAAATCTACCTCAGAACTGTTTCACTGGAGGAAGAGAGGGGAAAGCATGTATCCAGTGGTCCCCATCCTCTGTTAGTGAAGGTAGCCACACAGGTATTAATTTCCACACGCTCTGAGGAGAGCTCTAAGTAGTTTAGGCAGATGTTCTCCTAAGCCTGTGTGAGGAAATAGGCTCTGGGGTGATACGTAAGGTTGAACCTGAGGCAAAGATACTGACAATTTACCCCTGTTCAAAACTAATCTACACTTTGGGGCTGTTCCTGCAGCTGGAAAAAGAAGTAGATCAAAAGAGATTCAAATGAATGTATAAAAGAACCTTATAGCATATGATTATTTCTGTAAGAAAACTCAGGTCATCTCTCTAAGCAAGCCCATAGAATTCTTTCGTTCACTCTTTTGCTTTCTATCCCCAATATGGCAAATTGACTAAGAATTGACTGAGTCCTTGCAACACTGCCATTTAGTCCTCACTTCTGTTGGATGCATCACAGCTCAGCCTCATCTTTGTGCTCAGAGCTTGTCTTGTGGTAAGATTTAGGTTTGGTTGTGGAGCAGGTAAGCACCCACTTAGTCTTTGAACATAAATCACAGCTTCTAGAGAATTCTGCAGTTGGACTCAAAATATTCAGCTAAAAATAAGATGTCAACTTATTTTCCATTTTCTCTGTGGTGTGTGTGTGTGTGTGTGTGTGTGTGTGTATATATATATATATATATATATATATATATATATATATATATATATATACACATATATATATGTATATTTATATGTATGCATGTGTGTGTGTATGTCTATAACCTCCGGTACATAGTTCACATGCATTCACCAGTAATTTGATATTGCTTTGGAATACAGTTTGTTTCCTATCAGGGCCTGTTGGTGTTCATCTATTCACTAACCTTCGCACTGAAGTCTTCAGCGAGTCAAGCTTTAGTAATCTGTTGTAAAGTGGGGAAGACTATATTTCTCCCTTATTGTTGTGCTCTTTAGAAATAATATTTGTTTTATATAGTTTTCGGTGTCTAGGTTCTTTCAGGGTTATTTTTATTTGCATACTTGCTTGATTTACAGGTCCTGTGATTTGTAGGACTAAAAGAGGAGACAAATATTGGTTTGGCCAGGAAACAAATGACTGGTGGACACCCTGTGTACTTAGGATTGTTCCTCCATCCAACTCTCTTTTTGTCTGTTTCTTCACAGTCTTGAATTCACTGTGTCTGACTTTTGGTTCCTCTTTAAGGATACTCTGAAATTCTCATGCAAACATAGACTCCTGAAGGATCTACCCTACCAGTGTAACAGATATGTTTAGGTATTTGTAAATCTTACTTTGCCAAGCTGGGAATAGACTAAAATTCTCTTTTGAGCACAACCAAATACAAAAACAACTCAAGAAATAAAAATGCTTGATAAACACCCCCATACCTACAACTAACCAACCAAATAATTCTACTCTTTGAGGTTAAAAAAAATAAACACATATACACACAGTTTTTAGGTCTATTAGTTAATTTACATATGTTGTCATTACTGGATATTTTATAAAATAAGAAAAAAAATCTTTTTTAAAGCTCCTCTTTTTTTCTCACTGGAACCTTAGCCTTCAGTGTTCTTAATCAAAACTAGCCTTATTATTATTTATTACTACTCCATAACAAAAAATTTAAATGACATTTTAACCTCACTTTGCTTCCTTAAATTTATTTGCCTCATTTCCTTTGTTTGGAAAATTGCTCTCCAGGAAGATTCTTACGTTTAATAGACAATATCTCTAGACTCATTCTCTGTCTTCATCACTGAGTCTGCTTAAAATTATTCAGTTTTCATTTCCCAGAGGAGTTGTCAAGTTTGTCGCATGATTTTACATCTGCTTTGATGAATTGAGATTTTCAAGTACATTTGCAGGGGGTAAAAAGCACTGACAAGATGCTTGAATGTGTTCTTGTTGCTTTCACATCACTTGGCTGGTTGTCTTAAGAGACTGCTACAATAGTCCGGGGACACTTGTGGAGACTTGTCACAGCACTGCCTTTGGATCCATGAAAAATCAGCATTAGTTCTTGTTCTTGATGCCTCAAATCAGCCTCAAAAACAAAAATGGGAATTTTAACATAATGGAGGCAAAAAGGTAGAGAAAATAAATCAGTTCCTTAATTTTAACTCATTATGTACTGTTTTTTCACTAATAGGTAAAGGCCAAAAGGGTCATAGAAAATATTGACGGGGACTTTGTCAGGTGTGTGGCTTACATATTGACATGTCTGTTTGTCAGTAGAAAACAGAGGAGGAGAGAGGATGAGCTTTCAGTGAGGCAAATGCAAATATTTTTTGTGGACTTTATTGAAGGTTTAAACTTGCTCCATTCTAGATGAGTGTGTTATGCAAAACAATTCAAAAGAGGAGAGGGAGGGAAAGGGAATGGAGACAATTCCATTCTTTACTCAAATCTCTAGCAGTTCATTAAAAGGAAATCTAAATCAGAATCCTAGCAACACTTCCTGGAATTTCCTGGTTCTCTACCCCCAATTAACTTTGTGCAGTTTTTTTCCTCCGAAACTCTCTGGAACTTCTTTGACAAACAAAGCCTAAAGCTCCCTCTACAAGATTTTAGTTTCTCTCACCGCTATTCACTTGGTTCTTACTATATTTTTCTCCCCCATTTTTTCCAGCTCTTAAGCTGGTTGACATATTCCTTTCCCTTAGGCTTTTTATTGACTGCTTCACAAAGAAGATGCAAGGGTGGTGGTGGGAAGGGTTCACAAATATTCTCAAAGTAATCCTTTTTTTATCTAGATACATATGACAAATTAGAGCTTTTATAAATGCTAAAATTATATTGAGGGTACAAGGCATGTTTCCAGCCAAGTTTAAATAATAACTAGCATTTACTCTAATATGTAGTAGCAAACAGTATGTCCAGGCATTTTATGTATTTTATTTCAAATACTTCTCTTAGTACTTTATGTATTTCAACTCATTTTTTTTTTACAATGACCCTAAAAGGAAGATACTATTAATATTCCCATTTTATAGATGAGGAAACTGACATGGACCAGTGGTTGGGTAACTTGCTCAAAGTAAGGAATAAGTAAGATTATTATTCTGAATAATAAACATATAGAAATGTGGTATTTGAACCTAAGGAGTCTGCTTCCAGAAACCTTGAATTTAACATTATATGGTCTCACTCATTTGTGTAGTTAAAGGTACTGCTTCATGTCCTTATTTTATAGAGATAATTTTTAATGTGAATTTTCATACATAATGGATAGAAGATTTTTTGTTGAATTTAATATTATAGTTTAGGATAGGGAGAACTATACCTTAGCAACATAACTTTTATAAATAAAATAAAACTTTCCTGAAATCATCTGCTGAAATACACTGTCTCCTACCTTCTGTTACTTTAATGTTTACTGGGTTATTACTGGACCCACAGTTGGAATAATTAGCAAGTAACAAACAAATGACTAAATCTTTTTTGAGAGTTTCCTATTATTCTAGTTTTGGGGTTATTAAAACAAAAAAGAACAATAAAAATAAATAAACATAAAAAATTAAAACAACAAAAACTATAGTACCTGTCCTAAAGGTTCTTGCCAAGGTATTGAATGAATAATACATAATAAAGCACAAGGATATGTGGAGACTGGAAGTGAACTTAGTAACCTGTACAAAACAACTATCAATGTAGTTGAAAAATAAATTTACTGTGCCTCCTCCAGCACGTTATCAAGAAACAATAATCTGTGCATAGGAAACCTCCTGAAAATTTGTTATCTGTGATAGATGTACTTAGTCCTTTTCAGTCACAATGTAACACATAAGTACTGTGAAGATGACAGGATTGATTGCTAATTGGAATTGATGTTGGAATTTTTCCTACTTGCCATTAGAAGATAATATGGAAAATTCTACAAGACACTAATTTCTTGGACTATTTAAATAAATTATTGTTAAAATCATGTGTTGGGATAATATTTATTCCTCTATTAATTTAAAATATCCACATTGAACTATGTGCTATAAACTATCTTAAGCACTGGGGAAAGAGTAGTAAAGAAAACATAAAGCCTATGCCTTCATGTATCTCACATTCTGGTGGGGAAGATAGAAAACAAACCAATAAAACTGTATTATGTGATATGTGATATAATGTCAACAGTGTATGATGTCAGATGGTGTTTGGAGTCATGGTGAAAGATGCAGTGAGAATGGGCAACAACCAGTTTATTGTTGAGATAGGGTTCTCAAGGAAGGCTTTTTTAAGGGTGCTGTTTGAGAGAGACCTCAAGAAAGGCAAGAGACTATGGGGTGATAATATTTGAGGAAAATAGAATCCCAGGCTGAAGGAATGGCAAATTCAAAAGTCTCAGACTATTGCAACAGCATGGAAGGACCTAGAGGGTATTATGCTAAGTAAAATAAGTCAGACAGAGAGAAAGACAAATACTCAATGAATTCACTTATATGTGGAGTCTAAAAAACAAAACAAATGAATAAACAAAACATAAGCAAACTCATAGATACAGTGAACAGTTTGAGGGTTGATGGATAAAAGTGGGGTTGGAGAGATGGGGGTAGGGAGAAGGGATTAAGAGGTACAAATTGGTAGTTACAAAATAGTCATGAGGATGTAGAGTATGCATAAGGAATATAATCAGTAATAGTGTAATAACTATGTATAGTGCCAGATAGGTACTAGATTTACTGGAATGATCACTTTGTCA
>NW_017733042.1:84820-87581 GCF_001890085.2 Hipposideros armiger | reverse complement strand
GTGGCTTCCTTAGAATAAGTAGGTCCATCTTTATAGCTATTAGGAGAGATGTACCCACGCTAATAAATAAACATTTGTGTGGTTGTATATATCATGTACCATAGTGACACCATTCCACCATTTCCCCTCCTCCCCTACTGATGTGACTTTTCTCTGCTTTTTTTTTTCATTTTATTAATTTTATGCATTATATGCGTATCAAGAAATGTGTTAGTAAAACCACCTTAAAGGTAGAGCTGATGCAGATGTAACTTGCAAAGTGAATACAACTTGCATAACAGAGGCACAGCTGCACCTTCTCTGGCTGTGCTATTTTCATTGGCTCATGGGGTGCACACCTGTGCGTTGTTGGCTGCACTTTACAGTGGGGTTGTTACTTTCACATTTGTCCCTGATATTAGCGCTTTGTAGTTCTTGTGTTATCCTTGGTAGTGTAGGAAGGTAGTGTAGGAAGGTCATTGCCCTTGGAGTTTCTTGCTTTGGTTTGCTTCTTGTTCTTCCACTTATTGTGTAACCCAGCCTTGCAAGGATTTTTGTTTTAATCATCTCCAGTACGTAACTGAAAATATAAATGGTTGTGATGAGGACTGAATAAACTAGTCTATATAAAGTCAGTTTTCAAAATATAAAACATTATCTAAATGTGTTGCTAAGTAGAATGTCAAAATATAAAACTTCTGACTTGCTACTTGTGTCCGCAGCTCTCTGCTATATTGTTCAGGATTAAGAAAGTGAGGTCCCTGCCAAAATGTAGCTTATGAGGCGGTTCACGAAACAATGCTTATGATACAGAAAGAGAAATAATACACCTCTGAAAACAGTATTTGAATGAAAGCATAATGCAAGAGTAGCAGGGAAGTCATTGGTGATCAATGTTCAGTAGACAAATGATATGGGTAATAAGTGTGTTAAAAGATAGGAGCGGGAGAAAATGGGCTTTGAGGTGAGAGGAATTGGTGGACCTTATGGAATTGGATAGGCAAAGAGTATTTGGTCTAAGGCCTTTCATACAAGGGAAGGCTTTGAGCAATGGCATAGTGGCAGTTAAGAATAGAGTATATTAATTGGACTTCTCAATTTTACCTAGATATTCCTTGGCTTAGAAGTGATAATATATATGTACATATACATANAGGTACTAGATTTACTGGAATGATCACTTTGTCAGGGATATAAATGTCTAACCACTATGCTCTACCCTTGAAACTAATATAATATCACATGTCAACTGTAAGTGAAAAATTAAAAATATATTAAAAAATAAAATACATACATTTGTTATTAAAAAAAAAGTTTGAAACTATAATATGCTTGGTATGTTGGAGGCCATAAGATGATGGCATATTTGATGTTGCAGAAGAAAGCTTTTCAAAATGGGGACATGTGTGTGATATATAACAAAGCAAAAAAGAAAAATACAGGGCCGGCCAAGTGGTTTGTTGGTGAAGAGTTGGCTTGGGAGCACGAGAGCTTAGTAGCAGGGCTGCCAGTTCTGATCCCACATGGGCCAGTGATGCTGCGCCCTCTACAGCTAAGATGGTGAACAACAGCTCAACTTGGAGCTGGGCTGCCATGAGTTGCCAGCGATGGCACAGGCTGCAGTGGGGCTGCAGTGGGCTGCCGTAGGCTACCGTAAGCTACCATGAGTGGCCAGCAGCCAGTGTGAGCTGCCATGAGCCGCTGTGAGTAGCTGTCCATTCAATGGCCGGCAACCCATCTGTCTCAGCCGGGAAGAGCACAGTGATCACAATACCAACATGGGCCAGTGAAGCAGTGTCCTCCACAACTAGACTGAAGAACAAAAGGACAGCAACTTGTTTGTTCCCTTTCCCCCAACTCCCCAACGCTGTTCCCTCCCCCAACTCCCCAATAAAATCTTGAAACAAATAAAAAAAGAAAAATACAACATAGTATATACAATGTTATATATAATGATTTGCTAAGTGCAAAAGAAAATAAAACCACAAGGGTATTATATCTAGATATAAAGATATATAGATATAAGTTAAAGACTGTAAATACATATAGTAAACATACTGTATATCAAAAATATTGCCAGTTATCAGTGGCATATGTGGCACTTTTCTTTTTTGCTTTTCTGTATTTTAGGTTCTTTTGTGCATTATGCATATATTACTTTAAAAGCCTTAGCTTAAAATTGATCTAGTGAACAACCAGAACTTTAAGAGCTTGGTCCTGCTAAGTCATTTTACCTCTGTTTTAATTTTTACAAGTATATTTCACATGCTATCAAAGACAGAGTTGGGAACAGAGTATAGAGATATAAAGCTAAAGTCAACTGGATGACTGAAAATTACAGAAGAAAGAAAGCAAATGAATGTACTGGGTAGTCAATACAAAAAGTAGGTCTAAAAATTAGAGAAATTAACATATAAAATCTAAACACGGAGTAGAGAAGGTTATAACAGAGAATGAACCTAGTAAAGAATGCTTCTGGGGCTCAAAGTGTAGAACTGATTGATATGCAGCATTTTGATGGCTAATCAGGCATAACCTTAACATGATCACTGACATCAACTTAACAGCAATACAAAGTTAATGAAAAATTTAGCAAAACTTTAACATCCATTCATCATTATGTGTTATTGTTAATCATAGGCATTTTTAAAGAGAAAGTGCTGTGGATTTATGTGGGAAGTGTTTTTCCAGGAAGAGTTAAAGCCCCAGTATTTTAATGACCATCACATTAATGTATTTCTTTTATTCAGACACATAAGGTTGGATTAGGGAAACTTTAGCC
>NW_017733042.1:38884-83184 GCF_001890085.2 Hipposideros armiger | reverse complement strand
TCTTAATGATTTAAAAATCTCAGTCTGTGTTTTCCAAAGATGATTTATTAACAGATGAGTTTAAGTTACCAAAAAAATATAATGAAGGAACATATTTCATTAAGATCAATTCTATTTATAGTCCTTTAATCTTGGTGCTTAATCAAAACATGGAGAAAACTAAGTAAGAAAAAGGAAAGTGAAGGGACAACAACAGCAAAACAGAATCCTCCATTATATTTCATTAAGGGTATTGTATCAGGCTCATGGCATTTACAAGCCATTTAAAACAGAATGCAGTATCTGTGCCGAGCTCCTGAAGAAAGAATAAATATCTATTGAAGATCTTCGGAGATTCTTCTTTCCCGTCTTCTGGTGAATGTAAGATATCTAAGGAATAACAGAATGAAGGTTGGATTGAGACACAGAATAAAATTGTGATAGATGAGGATAAGCAAACACAGAAGAAGATTCTTATAGAGAAAGCATTGATCTTAATTTTGTAATGTTGAAATTTTGTTCTCTGAAAGAGGTAATTTTAAGAAGTAGTAACTATATCCCGAGGAGAATAAAATATGGGAGAGAGATGGGCATGGACAAAAATATAGAGGAACAGTATTTGCTAGATTGTTTGAAAATTGGAAATGTCTGAATCATTGCTTCAATCAGCTTTTTGGTTTGCAAGAGAATCTAGTCTAGAAGGGTTTGCTTTTTCCAGTTCATTATAAACACCCAAAGTAACTTTTTTGGACAACTGAGCTCTGTGCTATCTGGCCCACTCCCAGTTCCAGATGGTTCAGCAACATCAGTGTTGATAAAATGGTGTCTCATGGTATCTAGCATCATGGAAAGTGGAGAATAGCCGAGCACAATAAATATTGATGGTGGTGACTTGAGATTATGATAAATATTCCTTTCTACTTCCTCTGTTGTTAATCTTTCTCTGTCCTCATTTCAAGCTTCCTCTCTTTTCCAGGCAAGTTGAATATCCACGGGAATTTAATCATCTTCCCTCCTCAGTCATAGAAACTGCAATTCATTACATTTTTATTTACAGTTTGATTTAGGAGTATATTTTAAAGATTTACTTGCATAGTAAATCAAATTTTAGAGAAAACATGCTGTGTAATTCTAATTTGTATCTCTCATATTCAAGTTGTATCATTAATTTTTTAGGTTTGTCACTGAGGGATGAATTGTACAACTAACATCTCAAGTCGTACAGCTGATTTGAATTCATATTTTAATCTTTGAACATAAATACCTCTATTAATACTAGCAGTTTTCTTGTAAGAACTGAGTTTACATGTCCATCTAGAATTTTCCTATTCCTAACTCTATTCTGTGCTCCAGTGTCACATTCAAAAATGGCACGACCACTATA
The DNA here is from genome assembly GCF_001890085.2 of Hipposideros armiger. Taxonomy (NCBI): domain Eukaryota; kingdom Metazoa; phylum Chordata; class Mammalia; order Chiroptera; family Hipposideridae; genus Hipposideros; species Hipposideros armiger. The sequence continues at coordinate 81,821 of NW_017733042.1, read as the reverse complement.
GATTTATATTCTCAGAAGCTGTTTTGCTTCTGTCATTTGTTCATCCATTCATCCAACATTCTTTGGGTGTCCACTGTACAACATGCTGGACCCTGGGCTCATGATTGTACAGAAAACCATCATAGTCCCTGTTGCTATGTGGGATATTGATACTAAAATACAAGAGACAGACAGTACTGGGAACGGACCCGGCATCTAGGACCCCTAGCTTAATCCCTGTTTTTTAGCGGGCCACACTCAGGCCCCCTTTTGGCTCTGTCCCTCCTTAAAGGACCAAGTGTATGGAGCCCCACACCTAATACATAGAAGATCCTGCTTTGGATACCTGGGACCCAGTATTCCCTGCTCAAATAACCTCAAACCCTGCTCAATGCCTACTGGAGCCTCTACCCTGGATAAATACCCCAGTGGTTCACCAAACACCCACTGCTGTTCATTCTCCTAGGCCCGAGGATGTTCCCAGGTCATGGATCTGCCCTAGAGGTCCCTTATGGTATTGGAATGATTGCAGGTATAAAAAGAATGAGGGAGATCATTGGCCCGGAGCCTTTATTTGTTTTCTGGTCCCAGGCCCTACAAATAATGAATAGTAAGTAAGATCATTTGTATAGAGATATCAAAGTAATAACATAATATTATTACATCTGATATTATGTAAAGACAGGGTTATTTGCAACTGGTCTGTGGTAGCTTTAAGCCTATTTCTAGGGATGACCAGAAGGCTGATGCTGACCCTTGGCCAAGTAAGGATGCAGTGTGCTAAATAGTGATTTATGATGCGCTCTATAAAGTTCAAAGATTCCCTGCAGGCATGCTGTAACATTTTGTTTACATTGTTTATTAAAATTGTATAGGTTGATAGTTGGCACTTGGTTTAACCAGGTCCACATCCTGGCTTTAGCTATGTGACCAGTAAAGAATAGTGAAATTGTGCCTTAAGACAGAGTATCTTGCATGGGAGTATCTTGTATGGATCATGGTGATTTGTAATCCGAAAATGAAGAGCACAGGGATTAAGGTAGGATCCCCAAGTGGGTAGAGCAACTGAGAAAAAGGCTCAGGAAATTGCTTCTGGGTATGATGTTTGCCTACGCTTTCTGTATCCTTCTTTACTATGCACTTTACCTTTGTTAAAGCCTTATATTAGGATATCTTATAGAATCTCTTGAATCCTATTAGTTATCTGACCAATTTATGCAGATGTAAATGCTATAAAAATATAATGAGTTGTGATGGAGGATGATGGGAGGAATAAACACACTTTAGTTTGGGGTCAATGTAAAGCCACTCTGAGGACATACTATTTAGTCTGAGAATTGAGAATAAAATTGAACTCCATTGATGCAGAGACCATAAAGAATGTTTGAAAAAATAAGGAAGAACAATAGAATATTTGGAGGCCATTTACAATTTAAAATTTGTTTTACTTCTTTTCAGATGGAAGATAGACTGATCCAGCAAGTTGACTTCTCAAAAAATAGCCTTTCACATATCTCTTTGTACTCTGAGCATTAGTATCTGTAGTCCAGAAAAGGGGCACTTGACTGCTATCTAGGTCATCTGAAGTGAGGGCAGTTACCAGTACCACGTGTTCATTCTTTGTAGAATCAAAGGGGATGAAACATGAAGCAAGAAACCACTTAAGAATCTAAGACCTTTCTAATGGAAAGCACAGGGATGTTTTACATGGGTTCATTTTTTAAAGCGTTATTTTAAATTCTCATATGAGACAGTGCCTATATTTCACATTGAAGATAGTTTATTAGGTCACATCTTGTCCTTTCCTGAGATTTGTTGAAGTCTGATGTAAACAATTTCTAGTCTTATGAAACTTTTAGATGTGATTTAGTAATGTGACAGGACATTCCAGAAGTATACTAAATGTTGCAGTGATAGACCTCATATATGCTTTTTAACATGCAGAGACTTTCTTAAGTGTACTATAATAATTTTTAAAAGTTTTAAAATAGTTCCATTTAGATACAGATCAGAACATAGACTAGATTTTTTTTGGTAAACTTTCTATACTGATTGGAAATAGTTCAGGCAAAAATAAAAATAAGTAACATTTCATTGCATAGCAAGAGATGGACCATTGAGGCTATGCATAGAATGCACAAGGTGTATGAGTCAGGTTCTCCAAAGAAACAGAACCAATAGGTGATATATTTTTATGTCTAGAATGATACACACAGACACACAGACACACAGACACACACACACACACACACACACACACACGGTGCCAAAAAAATGTATACACATTTTAAGATAACATCTCACACACCCGGCATATGAAGAATTGGTTCACACAGTTATGGAGGCTGAGAAGCCCCATGATCTGTTGTCTGCAAGCTGAAAACTCAAGAAGGCTGTTGTAGTTCCAAGGTTGAGAGCCAGAGAGCTGATGCTGTAGGTTCCATGCCGAGGCTGAAAACCTGAGAGCCAGGAGTACCTAGTGCAGAAGATAGATATCCCAGCCCCGGTCAGGCATAGCACAATATCAACATTCCTTCACGTTTTGTTCTGCTCAGGCTCTTGATGGATTAGTCAATGCCCACCCATGTTGGGGAAGGCCATCTGCTTTACTCAGCCTGCTGATTCTCATGCTAATACCCTCACTGACACACCCAGCAGTAATGGTGAACCAGCTATCTGGGTATCCTGCATCCTATGATCCAGTCAATCTGACACATAAAATTAAATATCAGAAGTCTTAAACTATCCCTAATCTAAGAATAATGACAACAGCAAGATGAAAATGCTGCCTGATATGATAAAACTCTCCTGTATACAACCAAAAATGCAGTAACCCTTCCTCTAGAAGAGGAGGTAAATCTCTTGAGTAATGTTTACTCTTCTCCTATCCCATAACTTAAATACTGTGATATAAAATTAACAATATTTAAATACTATAAAGTAAATACTTTTTTTTGTTTTTTTTTTTTTTAGCTGAGCCATCCTGCCACATATTGGCAGTTCAGCAGCAGCTCAGCTCGGGCTGGGTCTCGACCCGCTGTTGCTCAGAGCTCACACTCTTGAGCGAGTTCTTAACCAACTGAGCCACTCGGCCGGCCCTAATACATTTTTTTTTATAATTTAGTTTCAATTACAGTTGACATAATATTATATTAGTTTCAGGTATACATCATAGAAATTAGATATTTGTATACCTAATGAAGTGATCACCCCAGCAAGTCTAGTACCCACCTGGAACCATACATACTTATTACAATATTATAGACTACATTCCCTGTGCTGTACTTTATATCTCCATGACTGTTTTTATAACTGGCAATTTGTATTTCTGAATCCCTTTCATGTTTTTCACCCATCCCCCTTAAGCCCCCTTCATTCTGGTGATCATCAATTTGTTCTGTGTATCTATGAGTTTATGTGTTTTTCTTTTTTTTTAGATTCCACACATAAGTGAAACCATATGGTATTTGTTTTCATCTGACTTATTTTGCTTAGCATAATACCCTCTACGTCTATCCATGTTATCACAAATGGCAAGATTTTATTCTTGATTATGGCTGAGTAATATTGCATTGTATGTATGTACCACTTCTTCTTTATCCATTTGTCTATCAATGGACCCTTAGGTTGCTTTCATATCTTGGCTATTGTAAACATTGCTTCAGTGAACATAGGGGTGCGTATATCTTTCCAAAGTAGTGTTTTGTATTCTTCAGATAAATGCCTAGAAGTGGAATTGCTGGGTCATATGATAATTATATTTTTACTTTTTTGAGGAACCTCCATCTTATATTACATGATAAGGGAATAAAGGAGGGAAAAAAAAGAAAATATCTGATATAAATATGTATATATATATTTATTTATATGTGTATATATGTATATGTACAAGTGTATATATGCTGTATGTATGTGTATGTGTATATATAAATATATATATTCACACATATATGCATATATGTATATATGCATATATGTATGTGTATGTATACATATGTGTGTATATATGTATTTTCTATTTATATGTACAGGCATACATCAGTGATATTGTGGTTCTATTCCAGGCACCACAATAAAGTGAGTATTGCAATGAAGAGATGTAATCTTTTTGCTGGTGAAGAGCCTTGCCTTCAATTTGTAAAAATGCAACATCTGTGAAGCACAGTAAAGGTAAGTGCAATAAAATGATATATGCCTGTATATTTGTGTGTGTGTGTGTGTGTGTGTGTGTGTGTGACACACACAACATGTTCATAACACAATAAGGCAGAATATTCATGGCAATTATAGTGCTTGTTTCTTTAACTAGTCATGTGGTTGTAGCTGGTGTTTGTAACTCTCTTCCCCCATCTGTTCTGGGTACCCTTTGCTTTCTGCAAGAAACTCAGCTGGACATAGTTCTTTCCCTGGTAGAATGGCCAAAGCCTTCATTCCTGATGGATCTGGCTTATTTGTTTTCTTGCCTGATTTGGGTTGTTGCAGTTTTCCATCAACCTTATCACAGGGCATAGTAATACTAAGGAACACCTTACTAGCTCTCCTATATTCCAGACATGGTCTTACTTACCTCAGTTACAGAGCAGTCGGTTTCCCCTTGGCAGTCTGGATCAGGCACACCAACCAACACAGTAACTCCCTTCTTAGTTGCTGATTTGGAGGCCGGAGGAAACCACAGTGGCTGGGTGGCCATCTTAACTTTCAGCCCAGTGGAGTCATTTTTGTCTCCTGGTGGGAGCACTCCTTCCTCTGGAACGGAGACCTCCAGGCCAGCAGAGCATAAAGTCACAGGAACAGAAAGCAACCTTTTTGCCAGTGAGTTCCTGGGAATAATAGGGAGTGGTACCACTCTCATTTCCACCCCTAGATTCCTGGACCTGGGAATCTGGATATGAAAGAAATAGCACCATATATTACATACTGATTCGAAGCACATACAGCCTTCTGGAGAACCTCACCCCAGCCCTGCAAGGTATTACCACCTGGCTGGTGCTGTAACTGAGTCTTCAAAGTCTTCAAAAGGCCATTCCACCATTCTCTCAAACGAGTTTCTTCAGGATAGTCTGTGTGTGGGGGCAGGGGAGATGGAGGGTGGTTATAGTAATAGAAGTAAATTTCATGAGCATGACCCATTGCTATACTTCTTTTGCTGAGAAGTAAGTTTCTTGATCAAAAGAAATGCTGTGTGGAATACCATGATGGTGGATGAACTTTCTGTAAGTGCCTGGATGGTAGTTCTGGCAGAAGCCCTGCATACCGGGAAGGCAAATTCGTATGCAGAGTATGTGTCTGTTCTAGTAAGAACAAAACGCTGCACCTTCCGTGATAGAAGCAGCTAATAAAATCAGCTTTCCACCAGGTCGCTGGCTGATCATCTGGGGAATGGTGCCATATTAGGGACTTGGCGTGGTTCTCTCTTGTTGGAAGACTGGTTAGTCAGCAGTGGATGTGGTCAGGACAGCCTTGGGTAGTGGGGGTGCAGGTTGCTGAGCCTGTGCATAACCTCTGTCCCTGCCACTATAGCCACTTTCACAAGCCCACTGGGCAGTGACAGAGGTGGCTGTGGAAAGAGGCCGATGGATATCCACAAAACAGATTCCACTATTCACTTGATTATTAAAATCCTCCTCTGTTGAGGTCATCCGTTGGTGAGAATTCACATGGGATGTAAATATCTTCAAGTTTTTTGCCCATTCAGAGAGGTCCATCTATATGCCTCATCCCCAAATTTCTTTGTCACCGATTTTCCAATTATGTTCCCTCCACATCTCTGGCGATCCAGCCAAACCATTGGCCACACCCCATGAATTAGTCCATAATCACATATCTGGCCATTTTTCCTTTCTGGCGAATTGCACACCCAGGTGTACTGCTCAAAGTTCTGCCCTGCCCTGAGAGGATTTCCCCTCACCATTCCCTTTCAAGGATGTCCCAGAGAGGGGCTGCAATGCTGCAGCTGTTCCCTTTTGCATGGTGCCTGCATGTCCTGCAGCATCGTCTGTAAATCAGGCTTGGCTCTTCTTTTTCTCTGTTAACTGATGGTGGGGAAATCCCCATAAGACTCACATACCACCCAGTTCCTAATGTTCAGCTCAGGTCACATGGCAGCCTAGTCTCCCATGGTCAATCAAGCATCCAGTCTTTCCTAAGGTTCAGTTGCAGGCAACGAGCTGTTTCTCAAAATGACAACAGTTGCCTGCAAAGGATGGTAAAGCTGTGCTCCAAAATCATAAGAATCTGAGCTGCAGTGCACATGGAGGAGCTGCCAAAGGCCCCAGAGAGCAGCCACGTCTGTCACTTGTATTTCAAGCATCATTAGATCTGCTGGATCATGGGGCTCAAGTGGCAGAGCAGCTTGTACAGCAGCCTGGACTTATAACAGTGTCCTCTCTTGTTCTGGGTCCCGCTCAAAATGGGCAACTTTTTGGGTCACTTGGTAAAAGGGCCAGAGTAACACATCCAAATGAGGAGTAAGTACATTGCCTACAAAATTCAGAGTCTCACTAGGCACGTGCCTCTGTTTGGTTGTAGGAGTGGCTAAAAGCAGCACCTTATCCTTCATCTTAGGAGAGGTATCTTAACGTGCCCACTGACCCAGAAATTTCACTGAAGTGGAAGCATTGCCTCTCCTCACCCCCCGATTTTTCTTAGATTCATTTCTAATCTCTCTCAGGCAAAAATCTCACAATAAGTCTACAGTAATTGCTACTTCTTACTAGGTCCAGTCAGCATGATATCTATGTAGGAGAACAGTGTGATGTCTTGTGGACGGGAAAGGCAAACCAAGATCCCTGCAATCTAAATTATGACATAGGGCTGAAAAGTTGCTACACCCCTGAGGTAGGACAGTGAAGGTGTATTGCTGGCCTTACCAGCTGAATACACATCGATTCTGGTGGACCTTATTGTCAGGGATGGAGGAAAAGCCATTTGCCAGAGCAATAGTTGCATACCAGGTACCAGGGGATGTGTTAATTTGCTCGAGCAATAAAACCACATCTGACAGAGCCACTGCAATTGGAGTCACTTCCTGGTTAAGCCTACGTTATCCATCATTATCCTCTAAGATCCATTTGTATTCTATACAAACCAGCTGGGTGAGTGTACCAGGGATGTGGTGGGAATCGCTACCCCAGCATCCTGCAGGTCTCTGATGATGGCACTCATCTCTGCACTCCCTTAAGAAATGTGGTATTGCTTTTGATTTGCTGTTTTCCTAGGTAAAGCCACCTTGGCTTCAGTTTGGCCTTTCTCAATCTAATAGCCCGCACTACACAGATCAGGGGATTGATGTCGGGATCCTGACAGCTGCTGAGCATATCTATTCCAATTACAGCCATACCTCGTTTTATTGCACTTCGCTTTATTACACTTTACAGATGTTGCATTTTTTACAAATTGAAAGCAAGCCCTTCCCCAGAAAAAAGATTACTACTCATTTTATTGTGATACTCACTTTATTATGATGACCTGGAACCACACCTGAAATATCTATGAGGTATGCCTGTGTACATTCCAGAAGTGGACAAATAACCACAGGATGGGTTCAAGGACCTAGTTGCTCACTGTGAGATAAACCTGAGCTAGGACTGCCTCGATCACCTGATCTCCATTTGACCCTACTGATGGGTCACAGTGATATTTGAGGTCTCTTGGAATCAGTGTCAATTCAGACTCAGTTTCTTGTAGTCCCTGAAAGATATGGTTGTTTTCTTCTTCCCAGTGCACAGTTACTATGGTAATAGGCTGTTGGTGCCTTTGTGGAAAGCTTGGAGAAAAATTAGCAGCACTATATTTTGGTAGTGTATCAGTCTTTCCTCCGGGAGACCCCTCTATTCAAGGGGTTATGGGTCTGCAAACAGGCTCGATTCTAGAGATTGAATGAGGGACTGTGCCTCTGTTTTTATGATGTAGGTTAGACTTTCGTTCACTTAACCTAGAGCTTTTCTACTCATGCAGAGCAAGTAAGAATTTAGTAGGCTTCCCATGATTTCACGTCTAGGAACCCGATGCTCAATTAGCCAACACCATGGGGCTGCTTGAGTCCGATGATTTTGTTGCTGCTTTGGCTCTGCTATCCATTATGGTGATCACACCTACTACCCTGGCACCACTGCAAGCCCCTTCCGTGTCAGGATCCAATTACTCCCAGTACATCTGACTTTATCAAGGCAGTGGCTGCAGTTCCTGCCGTAATGTTTGAACAACGAGGAGTAATCGCAGAGCTCTTTAGGGTTACTGGGGCTCCCATTATAAATTTATTTGTCACAGTTTTGGTGAAAGTGACATTTTCTGGACCCGCACGGTGTGGGCAAGCAGAGCTTCATTTACTGTGGTGGCCTTCAAAGAAGCTCTGGGCCCTGAGAAATGCACATAGGAATTTGTTACACCATGTGCTGTGAACTATTGAAAATGAGCTCTTTTGTTTACAAAGTATTAGGGCTCCAGTGGCAATTATATGAGGAATTTTACTACCCTTGGTTGGCCTTACTAAAAAATTCTTCATTTTATTCAATGACTGGTAAGGCGTACAGAGCAAGTTTGGCTGGTTTGCTTTATTTTTTCTTTAGTTATTTCCGTTTTCTGATTGTGAACCACTGTCCCTGCTGAGAAGAAGTGTATGCTCATAAAGTTTTGAAACTTCATGATTTTTGTTCCTGAGAGTGCTGAGGCTGTTTAGAGGGCCTAAATGTTTTCTCCAGTTCCCGGTCTTTAGTTGCAGGGTTCAGCCTGCTTTGTTTACACCTGGTGTCTCATTAGAGAGGATCTGTCACATTTACAACACGAAGATATTTATCATTCCCCGCCCCACCTTTCTTAAGCTTTCTTTTTAGGCCTCAGAACTTGAAAAAGGGGAACATTTCCTGTTAACTAGCCTGACAATTATTTTTTGGAGGGAGGTTCTCACATACAAGATACACTATATTGCATGCTAATTTTTCTTCTTATTTCTTCCACTCAGCTTTATTAACTATATAAGCAAATCAGTTGTGCTGATTTAACTGTATTTTAACTGGTGGTGATTTCTGAATGCAACACTCAAAAGGGTCATTCATAGAATGAGCAAAGATAATTTGCATTTGCTGCTGCCTAGAATTCTAATATATGTTCAGTGGACATTGTTTAACTCCATAAAAACCAATATTTTTTTTAAATTCCATTTTTTTCTTTCTTTAATTCACAAAATATTAAAATGCAAGATTCTCAGCTGACCAATGCTTATTCCAGTTCAGAGATTTGGCTAAAGGATATCGTTCGGCTTGTTCTAGCCGAGCCCTACAATGGTAGGATAGTTTCTTCTCCTTACTTGGAATAATCCTGAAATTCTCAGGAATTTATTCTTGCAATTTAAAAAAGTAACATTTTTATGAAATGTGAATCTGAGAATGTGGGGAAAGGAAAAGAGTGGGAGGTCGAGAAGTGGAAAATAAAAGAAAGTGGCCTAGAACATCCAGGAAGTGTCAGTTGCTTTAACTGATAAATGAAACGCATGTTGGAGGAAATTTAACTAAGATACATCACTGAGTGGCTTCTGCACAGGCTTTTCTGAAGAATGGTGCTACTAAAGTCTGTATATCAGAGTGCTAGACTGTAAGTCCCTGCTCCATAAAGTATCAACCGTGAGATCTTTGTGTCTCAGTTTCCTCAACTAAAAAATGAGGATGCGATTAGTGCTTGACTCATACAACTGTTGTAAACATTAGATAGATGAGATGGATGCATATATGTAAAGTGGATAGAAGAGACCTGGCATATGATAAATACTGTTTTGGCTGTTAATGCAAGAGGATTGGTGGAATTCTTGGACTGACACCTGAATTATTGCACCCCTGCTACATCCCTGTCCTCTATATTTAAAGGAAACTCTTATGCTCACTAAAATGTACATTTTAGCTTGCATGATAGTTTTTAGAGGCATGCTATGTGGTGTGAGTTGAAAGAGGGGAAATCAGTTCAACTTTGGGGTTTGCTTCTATTTTTGTCTAGTTCTAAATATGAAGAAACATTACTGTAGTCTTTGGATAATCTGCTTCCATTGCTGTGAACTGGAATTCATTCTATGTGTGGTTTTGTTTTTTTTCTTTGTACTGGTTAAGCTTTTAAGAGGTGTTTATTTTTATTGGGTTTGTATCAAAGAGACCACATTGTACAGGCTGGTCATTGTTGGATTCCAAATATTGTATTAATTTGTTTTTATAAACAATGTATTGGTAATTAATAATCTTAATAACTTCCTATTTAGTTTAAAATGAGTTTTCATGTTGAGTAACAGCTTATTTTGTATCGATAACCTGTGAGATAAACATTAATATATAATAATGTTTATATATATGACATATTTAAGATTTAAGACTTTTGCTAATTTATGGGTATTTGTTTTCAACATAGTTCATTGCATTATATTAATGAAAATAAATGTTTAAAATTATTTTGGAATATTAAGTAGTGCTTCTTTACAGTCATCTTTAAAAATACCGTATTCTTCTTTAAGAGGAACAACAAAACTATTTGTACTTTTGTAAGATTATTTTGGATCTGCTTCCAGTCACCAGAAACATTAGAGACTCCAAGGGAACTTTCTTGTCTGACATCATTCCTATTTGAATCTGCTTTGTCATGTTTAAATATTGTCCACAAGGATATTTGGGTAGTGTAGACAGTGAAAAAAAGAGTAGCTTTCATAAACAGAATATTTTGTCACAAATATCCCTCTTCCTCTCTCTGAGAGCAGACCGTGGTAGCAGTAGTTAATGAGAAGTGAATTCAGCGAAAAAAAAGGGGAGATGAAAGTAGCTGTTTTAATCAAATTCTGTCGTAATTTCTCAGGTGTTTGGAATTTATGACACACCATTCTGCAAATCTCCAATGATACATTTCCGTAACAGGAGTTGTAAATCCATTGGCAGTTTCATTAATCAGACAAAGAGCTGTGCAGTTATTGAAATAACTCCTCAAATAATTGCCAACTTGCCACGCAGTGACATCACTCCTAAGGGAAGTGCTTCAACAACTGATGATTTAACCCTGGTGAATTAGCATTTCTGGCATTGAAAAATCCTTGTTGGGCATTCCATGATTCTGAGGAAGCAATTCTTGGCAGCATTTCTCCTCATAAGCAAAATTTAAAAAGTGGTGATGATCAATACTTTGCTGGTTTTATACGTGAGGAGAAATGTACACACATTGCATCCATCCCTCTTTACACTGTGGTTCCTATTTTCACTATTAAACTGTTTAAAAATTAAAACACTGTCAGTTTAATATTTGTTGAATGTCCTTTTGAGCATGCGGACTCAAGGCTGCTAGGGAATCGGGAGATGCATGTAAAATAAGTAAGAAGTAAGACATGACACCTTCTCCCAAGTAGTTCATATCCTACCCTTCAGGGGATGATATGGTACATTTGAGTAAATGCTATTATACAGTTGGTTACAAGTGTTAGGAGATCTTAGAGGAAAGAAAAACCAAGACTGAGGGTGATAATAATGGTGGAGAGTCAGAAAAGTCTCCCAAAAGAAGTGGACTCATATTAAATTTTAAAGGAGAGATGAGGAGTTCAAAAGATAGAGAAAATATATCAGGTAGTTCAGTGGGAAGAGGATTGGAATGGGAGTTAAGACATAGGTATTCTACCTCAACATTTCTGATACTTTGACTACATCAGTTTGTCTCTTTGACCTTGAATTTCTCACTTAAAAATTTAATAATACCTTTCTATTTTTGGTGAATTCCCAGGTTCAATTTAAAAGAATGACACACAAAAATTTTACATAGGTGGAAAAGCTAAAAGTAAAAACAAACAAACAAACAAAAAACCATTTATAATGAATTTTATTAATAATTTTTATATCTTAGAAAACTACAAAGACAGAATTTTGGCATGCTTTTAATAACTAAAAAAGCAAAACCCTATCAGCCTACTTATCTGAGATAAAGCACTTTTCTACAGTTATTTGTGTCAATATATTCCTTTTAAATACCCCATATTTTCTCTTAGCTCATGATTTAGATTGCAAAGAATTACAGTTTGATCCAATAAACTAAAGACATAATAGTAAAATAAAACACATTCTAAAATACTATAAAATTTAACATTTCACCTCCTCTTTTTAATTCATCCTTTAAAATCTATATCATTTTTAATACTTTGAGTCTAATAGTGGAAATACAAATTAAAGGAAAACCACATTTTACTGTAATTTACTCATGGATTTGGTGAGCCAGGACATTACACACTTTAAATATATAAGATCTATAATGTATGTCTCCTTGTGTTACAAAATGAATGTAGTCTTTTAATTATCCCTTAGTTCTGATGTATCAAATTCTTTTCCATAAAATACCTATGAAGTTTATATGTGTTTCTGTATATACAAAATAGGTGAAGCATCAATTACATGATTACTTCTTCAATTACAGTTTTACTTTAGAGTGTAACTTGTTGGTATAAATTGAGGCATTAGATCTTTATATAAAAATTCCAAATTTAAGAGCTAAGTACCTGTACTTAAAAATGAAAGGTTATACCAAAATTTGGTGAAATATAATATCAGAGTATGTTCTTCTTCAAGAATGCTATTTGAGTGGTCAATGTTGACATCTACTTGTTATTAAACCATTATTATTAATTGTATTTTAACAATTTTATATTTATTTTTATGATTAATATGTTTTATTAAAATGCTTGTGTGTCTGCACAATGTTTGTTCACCTCACCATTACATTTAGTGAGTATAGCTATGTCTAGTATATTGTAGTTGTTTAAATATATTAACATATTAATTGAGGGAGTATGTTAATGTTAGATTAAGTATGAGTAGCTTTCTCAGCTCGACCAGATTATTGTGTTGAGTGGAAGTTATACCTTTACTTATTTCTGTTTTGTACACTTAAAAACCTGAAATGCTTATTTTACTAAATTCCTTAGTTTTTCATTTGTTCTCATTAGTAATAGAGAAATATAATCTTAACTAACAAATTGGCTGTTGCATTTTTTTAAAGAAATATAATCTTAACTAATGAATTGGCTGATGCATCATGTTTAATGAAGTAAATTAAGAACAGGGTGTGAAATATTAATATTACTTGGTAAATCACTTCACTAAAATGTTAATAATGACTTTACTTTTCCTATCACTGTCAAACTTCTGACAAAGTTAAACTTACAAAAAAATGTGTCCTTTGGAATAGAAGTGAGAACCCAGAAATAAACCCACATATATATGGGGAGATAATTTTCTAAAAAGGAGCCAAAAACATACAATGGAAAAAAGATTCTTCAATAAATGGTGCTGGAAAAATTGGAAAGCCACGTGTAAAAGAATGAAACTAGACTGCTTTCTTTCACCATATACCAAAATTAACTCAAAATGGATCAAAGACCTAAACATGAGACCTGAAACAATAAAGTGCATAGAAGAAAGCATAGGTAATAAACTTATGGATCTTGGGTTCAGAGAGGATTTTATGAATTTGACCTCAAAGGCAGGGAAGTAAAAGCAAAAATAAATGAATGGGGCTGTGTCAAACTAAAAAGCTTCTGCACAGCAAAAGAATCTATGAACAAAACAAAGACGCAACCAACCAAATGGGAGAAGATATTTGCAAACAATGCCTCTGATAAAGAACTCATACAACTTAACAACAAAAACAATAAGCAATCCAATTAAAAAATGGGCAGAGGACCTGAACAGGCGCTTCTCCCGCGAAGACACACAAATGGCCAACAGATACATGAAAAAATGCTCAACTTCACTAGCTATAAGGGAAATGCAAATCAAAACCACAGTGAGATACCACCTCACACCAGTAAGAATGGCTATCATCAACAAGACAAGTAATAACAAGTGTTGGAGAGGTTGTGGAGAAAAAGGAACCTTTATATAGTGCTGTTGGGAATGCAAATTGGTGCAGCCACTATGGAAAAGAGAATGGAGTTTCCTCAAAAAATTAAGAATAGTATTATCCTATGACTCAGCAATTCCTCTTCTGGATATCTACCCCCAAAAATCTGAAAACATTTATCTGTGAAGATATATGTACCCCTATGTCCATTGCAACATTATTCATGGTGGCCAAGACATGGAAACAACCAAAGTGTCCTTTGATAGATGATTGGATAAAGAAGATGTGGTACATATATACAATGGAGTTCTATTCAGCCATAAGAAAAGATATAGTACTGCCTTTTGTGACAACATGGAAGGATTTTGAGATTATCATGCGAAGCAAAATAAATTAGATGGAAAAAGTAAAAGAAAAGAAAAGAAAAAGAAACAACACATAATTTCAATCTTGTGGGATATAAAGCTGAAAGCAACAAATGAACAAACAAGACCAACAAAAACTCATAGACACAGATGACAGCATGGTGGTTAGCAGAGAAAAAGGGGAGGATGTAAAAGAAAATATAGGGAACCAAATACATGGTGATGGAAGGAGCATTGTCTCTGGGTGGTGAACACACAATGCAATATATATTAGGTTGTTGGAAAAGTCATGACGTATTTTTTCTATGTTTTTCGTTGCAAAAATGCATCATGACTTTTCCGACAACCCAATGGATGATATAGAATTGTACACTTGAAACCTATATAATTTTACTAACCAATGTCACCCACAATAAATTTAATTAAAAAAAGAAAAAGACTGTGCACGCACACATACAAATAATGTGTTCCTTAAACCAAATTATCTTTGGAGTTGACTGAGAGCAGGATGTTGAAAGAATCAGGGATTCTTATTGTTTTCTGTAAACCCCACTTAAAAATTACTGCTCCCCATATTTGAAATCTGTACTTTTTTCTTATATTAACTAATCTAGTTTTTTGACATATTTTACATAACAAAGCACCATTGTGAATTTAACATTTTTTTCTTTCCTAAAAGTGCTTAGACACATTTAGTCTTTATCAACATTATGTTTGCTCCAGAAAGGCTGGAAATGGGAATAATGTGATGTAGAAAATTACGAAATGCTATCATCATAAAAAACTGATATCTATATGGAAATCTAATCCACCATGGCAATCTAAAGAAGTGGGTCATCTACCACTTATTTTAAGCAACTCTGGGCAGGCAAGTAGAAGTTGTCTGAAATTTTTTTTTTTTTTTTTTTTTTTCCATCCTGTCACCTGTTGGCAGCTCATGGCAGAATCAGTCATTTACTTATTCCTTGCCAGAACTGAAATCATATGACTTGTGGATGAATTCATATACATTTTACTTTCTTTTGTTAAAATTTTATNATATGGAAATCTAATCCACCATGGCAATCTAAAGAAGTGGGTCATCTACCACTTATTTTAAGCAACTCTGGGCAGGCAAGTAGAAGTTGTCTGAATTTTTTTTTTTTTTTTTTTTTTAGGAAGATATGTCCCTTATCACTTTAGGAAGTAGAATCAGTCATTTACTTATTCCTTGCCAGAACTGAAATCATATGACTTGTGGATGAATTCATATACATTTTACTTTCTTTTGTTAAAATTTTATCTTACAAAAATTGTAAAAGAGCCTAATTACAATATCTGGGAGAAGGGAGAGCCTGTTGTGGATAGCACTGAGCTCATTTCACTTTGTGGAATTACCCCAGCAGCCACACCACACTAAATATTGTGTTTTCTTTTGTTTACTCGTGAGTGAACAAAGCAGGACAAATGTATGCAATCTTCATTGTAAACACAGACCGAGGCAAGCTCTCCATTGTTTCATCTGTGCTTTTCGTAGAGGTTCCTACCATCTAATGGTTGTCCTAGACTTTGGGCTTGAAGAACATAAAGCTTTCTATGGCGAAACTGACATTTTGGATAACTTCACTGATCAATCATGCAAGCTAGCTCATCTCAAGGGCTCATGTCTTGAAACAATTATAAACCTGTAATTCTTTCTAAAAGGACAGTAATCCTCCTTAGGATAACACAATTATGAACATGCCATTTTTAATACCCTGTGGTAAAAAATAAATAAATAAATAAATAAATAAATAAATAAATAAATAAATAAATAAATAGAATGTTAAACCTGATATTGGATGTGTTGCTGACTAAATGAAAACAAAATATTCTTGATGTTTTAAGTTAATGCCATTGTATCCTCATTAAATTTTGTAGGATTTGTTTTAGCACCAAAAGTACACATTCCATTTCACAGAACAAGAGAGAAAAGTTTTCTTTTTTTATTCAGTGCCCTTTTTATGACACTAAAAGTGAAAACCATAAACATCTTGTTGCAGTGTTCTTGCTTTTACACTGCTAGCCCCCCCACCCTACCCCCCATCCCTGATTTGTGTGCAAAAGACAGCAGATGCTTTGAATGTTTGGAGCACACCTGGTTTTTATGAAAAGAAAATGTATAATTTGGACTATCAAGTGAATAAAATTAATGTCAAATTAATTCAAGACACATTCTAAAAATCACATGAGAAAGTCCTTGCTTTCCCTAGCAAATGCTGAAACAGGATTCTTTCAGCCTTCCCCCAACCCCCGCCCCTATTCTCACTAGGAAATTACACTTGAAGATAAAAAAATGCTTGTACGGGTATTTCCTAGAAAAAAAAACACATTATATTTGTTCTTTTGTTTTTAAAGAATTCATCTACTCTTGTAAAATGCAGATTTTGTGATATTCTATAGTTTTGCTGACATTGTGTTTTCCAGGAGAGGGCTGTTTCCTATGATAGAACCCCAGGGATTTAAAGAATGCCCATGTCAGAGTATCTACCCATATTTGGAATATTAACAACAGTCTTTTAAGATTTAAGCAAAAGGATTTATCTTGTCATACTCTTGGCTATTTAGAATACCAAATCTTGAAGGAATGTCTGGGTTTAACCCCTAGCTGTCAGGGAATGGGCTGGACTGACTGACTGATCAGTTACCCGCTGAGGAACTCTGCTTTGCAGACGAATGCCCATTTTGCAGATAAACCACATTTATCTTAAATGCTCCTCCACCCCACCTAGGAAGACATGAAAATAATCAAGATTTGTTTCAAAGTATTTAAGGAGGGGAACTTAACAAATAAGAGCTTATAATGAAATTCTGTGGGTTTAAATGACAGCATTTTAAAATAAGTGTTAATGGGCCAGCCGAGTGGTGCATTGTTTAAGAGTTCGCTTGGGATGTCAGCTCTGTGCAGCAGGGCCCCAGTTCGGATCCCACATGAGGGCCAGTGACACTGCCCTCTACAGCTAAGATGGTGAACAACAGCTCAACCTGGAGCTGGGCTGCCATGAGTCGCCAGCGATGGCTAGGCTGCAGCCCCTACTGCAGTGGGCTGCCATAATCTGTGTGTGGCCAGCAGCCAACGTGAGCAGCCAGCAGCTGGTGTGAGCTGCCAAGAGCCGCTGTGAGCGGCCATCCGGGGACCAGCGACCTGCCTCACCCGGAAAGAGCGCAATGATAATACCAACATGGGCCAGTGAAGCGACGCCCTCATAGACAACTAGACTGAAGAACAAAAGGACAGCAACTTGTCTGTTCCCCTTCCCCAGATTCCCCAGCGCTGTTCCCCTCCCCCAATTCCCCAATAAAATCTTAAAAAAAATAAAAAAATAAGTGTTAAAATCTACCTCAAAATAAAATGGGAATGGGAGAACTTAAGTGTATTTAAATCTTATAAATAGGCATTGTGAGGATCAATATCTTATCTCAGCTCCTAGCAAAGTGATGTTAATGGTACATGCTTAGTTATCCCAAAATATTAATTTTTGGAATAATATTATACATCCATACATATATACATACAACGTGTATATAAACATATATCAAACCCTGATATTGTTAGGTCTATCACATAGCACTTCTCAGTGAGTGTCTTTTATAACTACTGAGGCAATCAAAAAAATTGTTCTTAATGTCTTTAATGCTAATTTTCTAAATATGTAATAAATCATTAGAAAATCTATATTACAACCCCCCCAAAAGCTAATAACTTTCCCCTTTTCACTTGAGGCTACATCATTCCATCAAATAACTATAGGGTGAGGTAATCATTGCTAGCACTCGAAGGAATATTATAGTATATATAGCATATAACATGACACTATATTTATATCGTTTAAATTCTGATTGACTTAGAATATCAGTTGTACTACATAAGGAAAGACACTTCAAAGATTATATTTTTTGCACATAAAACAGTTTTGATGGCCTCTTAACGCTTCTCTTCCTTCCATGTTTCCCACTGATACTGAATCAGGCCACTACCACCTCCACCACCATATAAACCTTTTTCAAGTCTTTCCATTTTAAATATGTAGTTATTGCAGAAGAACAGTCTACCCTATTTTCATAGCAAGGGGTTTGACTAAACATTTCACTCATTTCTCCATGCACTCTGAAATCCAATTTCTCTTCAGGCAATAGGCAGATGAGTACCAGTGCCCACCTGGGCCTGTCTCATGGATTCTGAGAAAAGATGGGCCTGTGTCCGTGTACCAGGGTGAAGAGAGGGCCTTCTCAAGTCCAGGTCCATCCTCCTCAGTGGAGACTATGGGATTGCTGGTTCCTACTGTTAGATTACCTTGTAAATCAGCACACCTTCCAAAGCTATTGTTACTTTCCTTAAATACCCACACTCATCTCAAATCTTACAAAGATATTTCTCCAATGCTAAGTAAGACTTTGGCCTTGTCCTATAAAAAAAATTAGACAGTCAGGTATTTGAGCAGCATTTTGAGAATCCTGTCCAGTAGCTACATCAACAAAACCCAATCTAAAAAGTAATAATGTTTTCTTCCTGGGAACTCTGAAAGAATAGTTTGGTATTTATTAAATCTTTTTATGACTCCTAAACTTTCTCTGATATAAACTGGGGCAACCAATCAGTTAAAGTTAGCACAATATTAAATAAACAAATAAAATATTCAAAAATGTTGTTAATAAATGCAAGAATAAACACAAAAGTTTTTGAGCATTTGCTAATAAACCTTTGAGAAGAGTTTCTGATCACATTAGATTTTATACACAACTATTCTTTTTTTTTTTTTTAAAGATTTTATTGGGGAATTGGGGGGATGGGAACAGTGCTGGGGAATTGGGGAAGGGGAACAGACAAGTTGCTGTCATTTTTTTGGTCTTCAGTCTAGTTGTTTAGGACGTTGCTTCACTGGCCCAAGTTGGCACCATCACTATGCTCTTCCCGGGTGAGGCAGATCAGTCGCCGGCTTCTGGACGGCCGCTTACTGCGGCTGCTGGCTACACACTACGGTAGCCCATGGCAATCCACTGCCACAGGGACTGCAGCCTCTGCCGTCGCCAGTGACTCACGGCAGCCCAGCTCCAGGTTGAGCTGTTGTTCAGCATCTTAGCTGTAGAGGGCAGTGTCACTGGCCCTCATATGTGGGATCCGAACCAGGGACCTCTGGTGTCCCAAGCCAGTTCTTAACCATTGCGCCACTCGGCCGGCCCTATACACAACTATTCTTTATCTTCTCATAATTTTTGTCTTTGAGTTTAAACAATTTATTTCCATTTGTAATTCTAGCTCAGGGGAACCATCAATGGTGATAACTGAACACTTCAAACCTCTAGGGTTTTTCATGTTATTTTTATTAAATGAGGGCAAACAAATAGTTTGAATTTTAGCAAATGCATTTGTATATTGCCATAATCTTTGTTATTGTTCTTTTAGTCTCTTTCTCAAAACTGTTAATTACATATAAATATATAAAAATATCCAGAGAAACAAACCTTATACCTATCTATCCAACAAAGAGAATTTATTAATTATAATATTTTATGGTATTTGCATCAGGTTATTTTTTAATAATTATTAAGATATTTTTATTTTTTAATCTCTCCAGCTCCAACAGTCTAGAATGTGATCGCTTTGCTAAATTATTTCTTTTTTAAAAAAATTTTTTAATTAAAATTTATTGGGGTGACAATGGTCAACAAAACTATACAGGTTTCAGATTATTTTTTAAGAAATGAAATATGAAGTCTATTCTCTGCACAGTATTCAATTCATCACTTTTATTGGCAGCAACTATTACCTAGAAGGACACACACACATATATATCCTGTCAAATAAATAAAAATGCTTTTATAATACATGAATATCTCAAAAATACTACAGATTATTTTTATGGGTTTCTAAGATATACATAAATTAGTCATACTGATGTATTATTCCACTTGCTTTGTTCCCTTAATATTTATTATAATGTCAATATTCATATGATATATGCAGACCCAATTCATTGATTTTAAAAGATATATTATATATAGTTCATTATATATTACCTGTGTGCCATAACAAGACTCATGTCCCCAGAGACTCAAGTTGCTTAACAAATAGATTAATGGAAAAAGATGAAACCATTCCTGTTCTCATTGGACCAAGTGTCCTCAACATTTTCAAGTGCCGGTTACTTTATATTTTAGAGACATCTTTTAAAGATGAATTCTTGTATTATTATGCAATCTGAGTGTCTTTTTATATTTATTCTGTTACATTTATTGCAATTATTGGGGTTTTTTAGTTTTCTAGCATTTTAGTGTTTTCCACTTAACATTTTTTTCTTGGATACATTATTTTCCATTCCTATTTTTTTTCTTGAAATTACAGCTTTATTATTTCTAACTGACATTAAGACTGGCTCTTGAAATCATAACTTCTTTTTCAAAGTCACGCAACAGTTACATTCTAAAATGTTGTCAATAACCATCCTTTGAGATCTTTAGCCACAAGAACAGTTGAAACAATTCCAAAACAACAAAAATTATTTACTATGATATTAAGATATAGTAACTATGTTAATCTTTCTGGTTTTCCTTTACCCTTACATTAATTCAGTAATCCTGAATAAAAATCATGGTAAGTCTTAGTAGTAAATTTGAAGATGTTGAAATAACAGAAATCAGTTATTTTTTATAAATATAATTTATCTAAATATGGTCAGAGAATTTTTAGGAATGACAAATATTGTTTAATCACTTTTTCTACATTTTATAGTGTGGAAATATTAAGGAATAAAGCTTATTTAAATGTTTCTGTAAATACTATAGTTTTTGAAATTTCTATTTTTTGTACAATCAAGAATACATTAGAGTGATTTTATTTGGATGTTCTCAATTTAATTATTGAGGCAGCTGGATTTAAGAGCAACAATAGTGATTATTTTGATTTCTTTTAATCATTCATGAAAGGTGTTTCTGTAGTGACAAAGTGATAAATGGCCACAACTTTCAGCTCTGACATCACAATACCTAGTACATTACTTTCCACACAATTACACAAATGATGCAAAATAAATCACTGTATAGCTTAGGAGTGAATTACAAAAAACTGAACAAACTCTGTTCTTCCCTAAACACACCTCCTTGTGTCATATATAATTTCTGAGTGACATAGGAATATGATTTATTTTTTTATTATTATTAGTTTCAGGTGTACAAAGCAACGTAATAGACATTTAAACACCTCATAAAGTGATATCCCATCCCTCAAGCTACTACCCCTCTGACATCTTATATAGCTGTTACAATACCATTGATTATCTTCCCTATGTTGTATTCCACATCCCGTGATTATATATACCTATATATTTAGTTATAGTTGACATTCAATATTATTCTACTTCAGCTCTTCAGGCAAATAGTGCATTGGTCAGGCATCTACACAGTCTATAACGTGATCCCCCTGATAAGTCCAGTGCCCATCTGGCACCTTACATGATCTTTACAACATTGTTGATTATATTCCCCCTACTGTATTAACTACCAATTTGTATTTCTTAATCCTTTCACCTTTTTCACCCTGCCCCCAACCCCATTCCCATCTATCACCCTGACATATCTAGTGCCTATCTGGCACCATACCTAGTTATTACAATATTACTGAGTATATTCCTTATGCTATACCCTACATCCCATGACTACTGTATAACAATCAATTTGTTCTTCTTAACCCCTTCCCCTTTCATCCATCCTTAACCCCCCTCCCATCTTAAAGTAGTCCCTCTAAGATTCCTTATAATACTGGTTTACTGGTGATGAACTCCTTCAGCTTTTTCTTGTCTGAGAAGCTCCTTATCTGTCCTTCAATTCTCAATGACAGACTACTGGGTAGAGCAATCTTGGTTGTATGTCACTGCTTTTCAACACTTGGACTATTTCCTGTCACTCCCTTCTTCTCTCTTTTTTTTTAACTTTATTGGGGAACAGTGCATTTTTTCAAGGGCCCATCAGCTCCACATCAAATTGTTGTCTTCAGTGTAGTTGGGGAGGGCGCAGCTCACTGGCCCATGTGGGAATGGAACTGGCAACCTTGGTGTTAAAAGCCAGCACTCCAACCACCTGAGCTAACCAGCCACCCCCCTGCCACTCCCTTCTTACCTACAAAATTTCTGTTGAGAAATCAGCTGACAGTCTGGGGGCTCCCTTGTAGGTACCTAACTGCTTTTTTCTTGCTGCTTTTAAAATTCTCTCTTTGTCTTTAACCTTTGGCATTTTAATTATGATGTGTCTCGTGGCAATGTTGGCCTCTTTGGGTTCATCTTGTTTGGGACTCTATGTGCTTCCTGGACTTGAATATCTATTTCCTTCCCCAAGCTAGGGAAGTTTTCTGTCATTATTTCTTCAAATAGGTTTTCAATTCCTTGCTTTCTCTCTTCTCCTTCAGGTACCCCTATAATGCTAATGTTGATATGCTTGATATTGTCCTAGAGTCCCTTAAACTCTCAATTTTTTGGATTCTTTTTTTCTTTTTGCTGTTCTGAATGGGTGTTTTCTGCTACCTTATCTTCTACATCGCTGATTGGATCCTCTGCTTCATCTAATATACTGTGACTCCCTGTAATATATTCTTCATTTTCATTATTATATCCTTTATTTCTGACTCGTTCTTTTTTATGGCTTTTATCTCCATTTTTATGCTTCCTATCTCTCTGTTGAAGTTTTCCCTGAGATCACTGAGCATTCTAATAACCAGTGTTTGGAACTCTGTGTCTGATAGATTGCTTATCTCCGTTTCACTTAGTTCTTTTTCTAGAGCTTTGTTCTTTTATTTGGGACATGTTTCTTTGTCTCCCCATTTTGGTTCCCTCCCTGTGTTTGGTTCTATGTATTAGGGAGAGCTTCTATGTCTTCTAGTCTTAGTAGAATGGCCTTATGTAATAGGTGTGTTGTGGGGTTCAGTGGCACAGTCTTTCTGGTCACCTGAGTTACATGCTCCAGGTGTGTCCCTTGCATGGGTTGTGTGTGCCCTCCACTTGTAGTTGAACCTTGGTTGATGATTGCTCACCAATGTGAGGGACTGACCCTTGGGATCACTGGCTGTGAGGACTGGCCTTGACTACAGTAGAAGAGTTGTTGTGCAGGGACTGATCCTATGGAGCAGGATCTGCCTCAGCAGGACTGGTGTCTGCCCAATTGCCCCTTGGGTGTGTTGTGCTTGGAGGTGGCTGGATGATCCTCCAGATCGTTTTAAAGATGGCCACTCGGGGCACCAGCCGCAGGATCACTTTGGAGGGGATTCACTCTAGGTCAAGTTCATCAACAGCACATACCCCACCCAGGGCCACCCAGCAGGAGCCAGAAGGAAATCCACAAATGGCTGCCACTTGTGCTATACTTAGAAGCACCTTGAGAGGTCAAGCCATGAACCACGGCAGGCTGCTCCTAGTGCTAGCTTAGGACTGCTCAACCAGAGGTACAGGACATGCTCAAGCCAAATGCTGCTTGTCTGGGTTCTGCAAACCTTTGAGAGAACCTAGGAAAGTCTGCAGCTTGAGCCAAGGCAGGCGGTCTGTCGAGAGCCGGCTCGACAGCTGTGGCCCCTAGATGTACAGGCCAGGAACCCACCGAACGGTCCCTGAGCAGGATTGATCGGCGTGAGGAAATGAGAAATGAAAGAATGGCATAGACACCAAAGTTGGGATTAGGAGGGTCACTGACTGCGGATGGCAATCAGGACAAATTTTATTAAAAGACATAGAGAGCAAGTTCCTCTTTTACCAGGAATAAATCTTATCTAAGCATAGGGGTTTTGTTAGGGGGGTTTTGGGGAAGAAGGAACTAATGTTCCAGACTTAGGGATTTGGGGTGAGATAATGTCTGGCAAGAGGTTACATGATCATACAGCATAAACTAATAATATATTTTAAGCAAAGTGAAACTTAAGGTAAATAGCAACTGTCAGCAAGTCCATGATGGAAAAGTCCCAAAAGTTCATAAGTCCATAGACAGTAACATCTGAGGGTCTGGTGGTTGTGGTTTAGGAGCTTCTGCTTTTCCAAGGCACAGGAGGTGAGCTAGGAGTTGTTGGGTTACTGATTTTAGCAGTTCCCTTTTTTGCTGTTCAGCTAACAAGCAGCTTTATAGTCTTTTTCTCAGCACACAGAACTTGGGGGTCTTTAGCCACCTGTCATTCTCCACCTTCAGTCAACCTAGGGTCTCAGTACTCTGACACAGCTCCCAACAGTGGTCTGCACGAAAAAGCCATTGAAAGCAGCCTGGGTGTGCCTGAAAGTTGGGTGGGGCTGGATCTCTAATCGCCAGGGCATGGCGAATAAACCAGCAGGAGATTCAGATATTGCGGGGCCACCTGTGTTCACACGACGGGAAGGGGGAGGGTTCAACAAAGAAAAAATGGCCTCCCCAGATCCCCGCTCATCCAGGAGAAAGCTGCCTCTCCAGCTCCCGTCCCAAGCCAGACAAGTCAGTTCCCCACCATGTGTCCCTGCCGCCTTTTCAGCTGCTGCCCCAGCGCCTGGGAGTGCAGCTGTATTCAGTCTCACTCAGTCACGATCTCCACTGGTTTTCACAACCAAAAATTATGAGAACTCCTCTCCCCAGCAACCCTGGGCTGGGGTGGGGCTGGGACCTCTTGCTCCTCTAGAGAATGAGAGGGACCCCCACAGCTGAAATACCCCTCCCAATCTTTAATGGTCACATGCGGGTGTGGGACCAGCCTGTTCCATGTCTCTGACCTTCCTATCAGTTTGGAGGTGGCTTCTTCTGCACGTCCTTAGTTGAAAGGCTTCAGTTCAGCTTGATTTTAGGTGATTCTCAATAATGTTTCTTTTGTAGATTAGTTGTAATTTTGATGTGGTTGTGAGAGAAGGTAAACACAGTGTTTACCTACTGCGCCATCTTGGTTTTCCCATTCCTATTTTTCTTAAATTCATCAAGTTTTATTATATTTTGCTTCTTTTATTGGTTTGGTTGTAATTCTATTTTATTGTTCTAATAGGATTGTACTTCATGTATACTTGACTTAAAACTCCTTTAGCTTATTACTAGCTTATTATTAACGTCTCGTGGACTTCACATGAGAACAACACATAGGCTTCAGAATGATATACTATTGGCTTTAAAATTTTAAGTCAACAATTATATTATTTCCCCAACTTAAAGTCATTCTTCTTATTTAGTTCTATGTATTATTGCTGATGAACAATATGATGTATGTGTCTATTCTCTCAGTTAATTTTGATTTCTCTTTGTATTTGGTGTTCTGCAGTTTGTCTATCATATGTATAGGTGCTAATTCCTTTCCAGTTAGCTTGCTTGGGAATCAATCTTTTTCTCATTCTATGATCTCCTTTTGTAACTTTTCATCTATATATTAAACTTCTATATTGTGCCTTTTTTCATTTTTAAAAATTATCATTTTTTATATCTCTAAATTGGATTCTAGTTTACTTCTCTAGATCACTATTGTAGTTCATTGATTATGTCTTTAGCAAGATCTAATCTGTAGTTTAACATTTTTTATGTAGTTTAACGTTTTTATTGTTGATTTATTTTAGAATTTTTATTATATTTTATAAAGCAATCTTTATTGTATATATTATCTTTTTCATCATAGCAAATATTCATTTAACCATTGCCAAATGCTTTTTTGCATCTGTTAAGATTATCATGTGGATTTTCTTTGCTAGCTTATTAATGTGGTAAATTATATTGCTTGATTTTCAAATGTTAAATCATGCTTTGTGGGAAAATTCCCCTACCTTGCTGTGATGTATTATACTTTTGACATATTTTAAGCTCAGTTTGATAATATTTAATTATGAATTCTGTGTCTATTTCTATGGGACATTGTGGCCTGTGGGTTTATTTTATTGCAATGATTTTCTGGTTTTGATACCAGGGTAATACCGGCATTATAAAATGAATTGAGGAGTTTTTCCTCCCCTTCTATCCTTTGGAAGCGTTTATGCAGAACTGATTTATTTTTTCCTTATCCTTTTGGTCAAATTTGCTAATGAAACCATCTGAGTTTGAAGTTTGCTTCATAGGAAGATTTTAACTCTCAATATATATTTTAAGTATGCATGATTTTACAGCTATTTTGAATTTCTTCATGGTTAAACTTCAGTATAGCATGTCTTAAAACAATATTCTGTTTTATCTAATTATAAAAACAATTGGCATAAAAAGTTTCATAAGATTTTCTTATTATTCTTTCTATCTCTATTGGTTTATTAGTGATATTTTTCCTAACAGCAATTTGAGTCTCTATTTTTCTGATCATTGTGAGTAAAGCACTTTCACTTGTCCAAAAGTTGAGATCTGCTTCTAAAAAAAACCTGCTACAGTTTTATTTATTTTCACTATTATATTTCTGTTTTGCATTTCATTGATTAATTTTATCCTTATTCTCTCTGCAGTGCTTACTTTGAGTTTAATTTGCTTTTCACCTTTAGCTTCTTTTCAAAAATATTAAATTATAGCTGTCATACAATATTATATTAGTTTCAGATGTATAACATAGTGATACAACATTTATATACCTTACAATGGGATCACCACGACAAGTCTTGTAACCAACTGTCCCGATGCAAAGTTATTATGGTATTGTTGACTGTATTTTCTGTGGCTTATTTATTTTATAACTGGAGTTCTGTACCTCTTATTCCCCTTCACCTTTTCCCTTCCCACCCATTCCCTCTCCCCTTTGGCATCCAGCAGTTCTCTGTATCTGAGTCTGATTTTGTTTTGTTTGTTGATGTTATTGATTGATTGATTGATTCCACATGTAAGTGAAATTGTATGGTATTTGTCCTGTGTTTAACTTATTTCACTTAGCATAATACCCTCTAGGTTTATTCATGTTGTGGCAAATGGCAAGATTTCAGTCTTTTTATAACCGAGTAATATTCCTAAATTTTCTTTATCCATTCATCCATTGATGAACATTGTTATTTTCACATCTTGGCTATTGTAAATAATTCTGCAAAGAACATAGTGGTACATATATTTTTTTCAAGTTAGTGGGGTTTTTTGTTTCTTTTTTTTTTTCAGATAAATACCCAGAAATGGAATTGCTAAGTTACATGATAGTTCTATTTTTAATTTTTTGAGGAACCTCCATACTGTTTTCCATAGTGGCTGCACCAATTTACAATCCCACCAACAGTGCACAAGGGTTCTCTTTACTCCACACCCTCAATAGCATTTGTTATTTTTTGACTTTTTATTTTATTTTATTTTATTTTTTAGTTGAGCCATCCTGCTACCTGTTGGAAGCTCAGTGGCAGCTCAGCTCGGGTCAGGCATTGAACCGCTGTTGCTCAGAGCTCGCACTCTTGAATGAGCTCTTAACCAACTGAGCCACTCGGCCGGCCCTTTTTTGACTTTTTGATACTAGCCATTCTGATAGATGTAAGGTGACATATCGTTGTGGTATTGATTACAAAGTCATTGAAATAGACACATTACCGAATTATTCAATAAGAAATACATAACTTGAATATCCATATATTTACTAATGAAATTAAATTTGTAATTGAAACCATCCCACAAAGAAAACTCCAGGCCCACATAGATAGATGGCAAATAAGCACATGAAAAGATAGTCAACATCATTAGTTATTAGAGAAATGCAAGTTAAAACCACAAGATTTCACTATACACTCAATGACATAGTTAAACATGTGTCTACTATATGACACAGACATTCTGCTAGGTATTTACCCAAGATAAAAGGAAATATATATGCGTACAAAGACTGGTACATGAATATTCATAGCAGTTTTATATGTAACATCCGTAAGTTGGAAACAATTCAAATGTCCATTATCAGACAAATGGATAACAAGCTATAGTAAATCTACAGTACCCATACAATGGACTACTATTCTGCAATTAAAAGTAATTTATAATTTATACAATATGGCATGAGTGAATCTCAAAATATTTAGTCTTAGTGAATATATCCAGACAAAAGAGAGTAATACTATATAGATACATTTATATAAAACTCTAAAAATGCAAACTACAGTATTGTAGTGATAGAAGTTGATCAGTAGTCTCCTGGGAGTGAAGGGGTAGACTGGGAGTTTGGAAGGGATTACAAAGGGGCATGAAGAAACTCTTGTTGGTAATGTATAAGTTAGTTATTTTTATTTTCATGATGGTTTTTGTGTGTATATACATATGGCAAAGCTTATTGAACTGTCTATTTTAAATATATGTTATTTTAATTTTCTGCCATTTGTACCTCAATGAAACTCTTAAAAAGGAGAAAGAAAATTTTTAGGCTTATTGCAAAGGAGTGAATTTGTACACATGTTTGTCTTGATTACTCATAGGTGTTTCTCCATCTTTACAATAAGGGAAAAATAATGGTTCTGACTTGCATATGTAGGATGTTGTGAAGATCAAATGACAGAATAGATAAAAATTCTTTGAAAATGCGAAGTGCTTTGCAACTGTAAGTTATTATTATAAAGGATCTGGTTAGATTTGAGCATTACAATTCATGATGGGCTGCATTTGAATTGTATGTGTATGTATTGGGAGTAGGGGTTAGGATTCCTTTAACTCTTTTTGTTTTCCACTACCTGGTCTTTTAAGTTCTTGTAAAATTAATGGTGTTTCACAACGCTTTCTCCCTACTCTTTTCAATTCACTGGCAGGAATCCTGGCTGTACTTCACAGAAGGTTCTGGTCTTTCTTTGCAGGTACTTAGCAAAGGGAAATGAAAAAGGTAATTAAAGTAGCAGAAACCTAGCAAATTGTATTTTTC
This sequence comes from Hipposideros armiger, assembly GCF_001890085.2. Lineage (NCBI taxonomy): Eukaryota > Metazoa > Chordata > Mammalia > Chiroptera > Hipposideridae > Hipposideros > Hipposideros armiger. Next base: position 52,865 of record NW_017733042.1, on the reverse strand, counting down.
TTTGGTACATGGGTTAAGGAAATGAGAGAAACATGATTGGATTGGCAGGCAGGTAATAAATATTTGAAAGGGTGGCAGCCTGAATGAAGTGGCATGGAGACGGTGTGACCATCTGGTAGATGTGGTGCAGCATCAGAGGATCCCAAAACTGGATTTTTTGACCAGCTCTGTTATTTTTCTGGCCTCAGCATTCCCTTCAGCTTCCATGTAGGGGATGAGCAGCTCCAAATTCCCAAACTGGTATTGCATAAGGACTCAAAGATCAGTATTTACTTTATTGGAGCTGGAAAGGATGGCTGCTAGAGGAATGAAGTAACATTTTTTCCAGCTCTTACTATGGTCTGCATATAATAAGTATTTTCCCCTCTATTGGGAATTGAATTCCAATGCTTACTTGAAAAAAAAAAAGAATATTCGTTTATTTCCCTCAGTAGCTCTCCTTTTTTAGCTTCTCTAAAGTAAAATTATGAGGTCGGACAATTAAGTTTGCGAACTCATCCTAGAAAAAGTGACCCATACCTCATTACTGAATATCACTGTGGTCACCTTCGAAGTACTCCCCTTGGGAAGCTGTGCACTGATGCCAGCACCTCATCCACCCTTCAAAGAAATTTTGCAACTCCTTCTGGAATGGCCATCAGAGCTGTTGTCATATTACACTTTAACTAATTTTATTATTACCATTTTACTAATAGAATGAGGGCTGAAGGATGGGGGTAGATACATTAGAGGAGAGATGAGTTCATAAAGGCAAAGATCATTTCCTTTTCCTCCCCTCATCCTTCAACTTGTAGGTCTAGAAAGGGAATACGTTTAAGCTGCTCATTTCAAATTTGAGAGTGCCTCAAGATCCGACCTCATGAAATTGGGCATGTCTGCATCCTATTTCCTGTCTGATTGTTTGCTGAATCACATTGGGACTGTCTGAAAATAAAGGAAGAACTTAGAAAGAGGGTAGAGCAGCATAGCAATCTGGGAATGGGCAAATATTCTTCACCAGAGTTTTCCAAAGAGCCAAACCTATGTGTCCTGTGGGCTCAGGTAAAGTAAAAAAAAAAAAAAAGAAAGAAAGAAAGAAAAAAAAGAACCTGAAGACAGGCCTGGTCGTCCCCTCCCATCCCCCATCCCCCATCCCCACTAGAGACTGTCCAATGCACCAAAGACAGATCAACATCGTGAGGATGTACAGTCAGCCTGGCATTGGTGAACTGAAGCAGCCACATTTCTCCCATGTTATCTCTGATATTAAGCCCGTGGTTAGGGTCTGCTGGGTTCCCAGTGACCAGAAAACAGGCCCTAAAATAGAGCAGAGGGATATCCACCATAAAAGTAGGAGGTCAGACTCACTTATATCCCCAGCATTTGGAGTGAGCAGGACCATAGTCACAAAACTGCAGCTTTCCTCAGCTACACACAGACCTTAATGCATTCAAGCAGATCTCCCCATACCTGCAGATTCTATGCTAAGAACAAAGAGTGTAGAAATAAAGGAATGACTTTTTGTTTTGCTAATAACCTTATAAGTATAGCTTTTGCTGAGATAGGGAAGCTTTGCTAATTCAGAGAGGACTAAGACTTGAACAAGGAAATAAATGTAAAAGATCTTGAAGATGCCCAGAAAAGTTATTATTACTTCTTTATTCCCATCAATGTGAGTTTTAAACTATATGTCACTTCAAATATGAACTTACATATGAACTTCAAAGATAATTTGCAAAGTCCTTCACAGTCTATTTACCCCTTTATCTCCCTTTCTTGTAGTTGTTTCCATAACACTCTGGTCTCTAGCTCAGTGGCATAGAAACCATGTCCCAAAGAACGTGAGGCTTCTCCAAAACATTTTCAGAGACTATTGAGTGTGTGTGCATGTGCTGCCTGTGTGGTGTGGTGGTTGTGGTGGTGGTGGTGGTGGTGTGTGTGTCTTCATGTGTTGTGAATTTGTGTTGTGTTGAACGGTTCAGGAGCGATTGGGCAGAACCTTACTTTAGCACTGCTTCACAACCTCATGTTCAACCAGAGTACTTACATATGTGGGGAAGGAGGCAGTAGTTTCCACTGGGTTTCTTTATGAGCATTCCTTTAAAAAAAGAGTCCCACATCTNTTGGATTTAACATTGAATTCCTCATAAATCTGGACATCTCTCTACTCTCTACATTTGGATTAAGTGTCATCTCTCATTATTCCTCCTTAGAAGGTTGTTCAACCAGAGTACTTACATATGTGGGGAAGGAGGCAGTAGTTTCCACTGGGTTTCTTTATGAGCATTCCTTTAAAAAAAGAGTCCCACATCTTAAAAAATAATCAAACAAAACAAAATAAAAGCTACCTTTAAGACTACTACTCTGCCATAATGATCCATTAATAGGTTCTTGGACATGCCATGCACTTTCTTTCCATAGGTCCTTTGACTTTCTAATAGTCTCATTCTGGAAGATTCCTATAATTTGCTCTCTCCTCATCTAGTCACCTAAGTTATTCTCCCTGATTTTTCAGCTATTTGTCCAGAAGTCATATTTTTCAGAAAGACTTTACTGAGTTCCCAAGATTAACTGTCTTTTTTTTAGTTACTTTTTAGAAAACACCCATCATGGTTGATTATAAGTGTTTATCTATTTGTATCCCTCACCGGATGGTAAGCCTCATGAAGCCAGGCACTATGCTGTTTCATCATACCATTGAAAGGTCCTAAAGAGAGCTCCCACTGTGTATTTAAGATAAATAAACTCCAAATAGAAAAGTTCTGTTAGTCAAAGCAAGTCCCTGAAACAGAGGAGATTTTTTTACTCCATCAACTTTCCCTGAAATCCAAACTCAAATCTGATAGTGCTTTGAAGAAATAACCAAAAACTCTCTTTGTTACAAAAGCAGCCCTTATCTTTTGCTTTTCCTTTTCCAGAAAGTTATTTTTTATTTCTTTTTTAATTTAATTTTATTTATTTTTTTAAGTTTTTTATTTCTTTATGATTCACTGCCTACTCCTATAGACTTTTCTCTAATTCACATTTGAGTCTTTAGAGTCACTGGGTGCTACTTGTAAATATTCTTTGCTAAAGAAAATCTTTAATTATTGAATTAGGACATTCAATTGCTTGATGGAAAATGCCTCAAAGTCCTATAAATAAAGAATGCTTATTTGTTTACCTAATTAATTTTATTCATATCTCTTTGGCAAAAAAATGCTTGTCAATATGTTTACTAAAGTATCATATGCTTCACCTTCATTAGAAAACCTATTTAAATATTTTTCTTATAGATTTTTGACAAATATGTAAGCAAGACCAATGAGCAGACTAGGATAATGTGATTTCAGTGACAACAGAGTAAAACTAAACTAGGATAGCTGCAGAAAGTTTTGTTTATGAATAGAACTCCATTTATGCTGAGACATGAAATTATAAGTGATTAAAATGCATGCATACTTGAATTGAAATGCACATTTATGAGGCAGACAAAGTAAAGGAGTGCCAGGTGACCTTTTATATAGTCTTGGAAAGAAAAGAAAGAGAAAAGGTGGAATAATTATAGAAAGTTCTACTTAGTGAAAATGATTTTGCATTCTTTTCAAGTATCAAAAATTTACATTTCTAGGTATCTTATTAGAATTACCCAGTTCATTAAAATAATTCATTTGCATTTTTAAAAGACAGCATTAACCAAAGGTCCTGGTGTATTGTTTTCATGTCTTGTATTAAGGCTTTTCAGTTTGTGGAGCCTGATAAATCAAAGCACGGTCAAGTGTGCAACAATGACCAGGCATAACCTCACTCATTCCGGGTTCACTCCTGAAGGTACATGACCTTGTACCCCTTTATATTACCTCTCTGATCCCTGTTTCTGTTCACTGACAGATGGAGGTGAAAATCTCTACTTCAGATGTTCCTATGAGTTTTGAAAGCAGTAATGCATGCAATATACTGAAAACAGAGCCTGACATACAACATATGCTCAATGGGTATTGACATTTCTCAGATTGATGTAGCAATTCAAGGCAGTGAATTCCCTGGGTGTTGTTTTCATGTTGGGACAGTTTATGAGTTGTGACTGTGAAGGAGCAGTCTCAGTTGAGTGGGAAGAGGAGAAAGAACTGTGCAAATGGTTATCTGTATATATAGGATACTCACATTTCATAACTGGGAGAGTGGCTGAGCACTGCAAATGAGCAAGAGTACCCATAAATAGAGATTTCTAGTTGACAAGCTGCTGATACAACAGCTTTTACTCTAATAAGAGAAGCAAGTTAAGCAAACATATGATTGAAGCTACAGTGTGAAAAAGAATGTGAAGAGTATGCTTGTGAAGGGGAGAGTGCTACAAGTTTGATTTCAGTAGCCTTAATTGATCTACATATATAGCATATGTGTGTGTGTATCTATCTATCTATCTATCTATCTATCTATCTATCTATCTATCTATCTATCTATATGCACAGTTGACCCTTGAACAACATGGGGGGTTAGGGGTGCCAACCCTCCACACAGTTGAAAATCTGGATATAGCTTTTGATTCTCCAAAACCTTAACTACTAATACTATTAATAGCCTACTGTTGACTGGAAGCCTTATCAATAGCATAGTCAATTCAAATATACCATGTGTGTGTGTATATATATATATATAGTATTCTTACAACAAACTAAGCTAGAAAAAACAAAATGTTATTTAGAAAATCAGAAGGAAGAGAAAATATATTTTCAATACTGTATGTATTTGTTTTAAAACTTTCTCATATAAGTAAATATGCGCAGCTCAAACCTATGTTGTTCAAGGGTCAGCCATGTGTGTGTGTATACTACATGTGTGTATACATATATACATATATTTACACACACATATGTACATATATATATATATATTTTAAGATTTTATTTGGGAATTGGGGGGATGGGAACAGTGCTGGGGAATTGGGGGAAGGGGAACAGACAAGTTGCAGTCCTTTTGTTCTTCAGTCTAGTTGTGGAGGACGTTGCTTCACTGGCCCAAGTAGGCACCATCATTACGCTCTTCCCGGGCGAGGCAGATCAGTCGCCGGCTTCTGGATGGCTGCTCACTGTGGCTGCTGGCCGCTCACGCTGGCTGCTGGCTACACACGGTAGCCCATGGCAACCCACTGCCACAGGGGCTGCAGGCTACACCGTCGCCCGTGATTCATGGCAGCCCCGCTCCAGTTTGAGCTGTTGTTCAGCATCTTAGCTGTAGAGGGCAGTGTCACTGGCCCTCTGGCGTCCCAAGCCAGTTCTTAACCATCGCGCTACTCGGCCGGCCCACATATGTACATATGTTTATACACACATCTGTCTACCTATCTATATCTAAAACTCTTAGCATAGCACAAGGCCCATAGTGTAGAGTTAAATGAGGAAATTGGTTAAGTAATTATGTAGCATAACAAAGAGCAGGACTTCACAAATGACTATCCCTACAGAAAACTGTCGTGTAGTTAGGGGAAAGATCTCAGAACCTAAGACACTATAATTTAAGCATACACACACACACACACACACACACACACACACACACACACACAAACATGACATGTTTAAAACAGTCAAATGCTAGGTAGACAAATATGAAAAAATGATTAGGAGACATATTTGGATGTTCTATCATTTTTTATTTTTCTGTCATATGATAGTAGGTGTTTACAGTCTCCTTTTTAAAATTACCCTTTATCTTTAAGCTTTCCAGGACCAAAAAATGAAGTACTCCTTTTCTTTCACAAAATTTTGATGTTTTATTCTAAATTATCTCTTATTTTTCTTTTTGCATTCTTAATACCTCCTCTTGGATTTAACATTGAATTCCTCATAAATCTGGACATCTCTCTACTCTCTACATTTGGATTAAGTGTCATCTCTCATTATTCCTCCTTAGAAGGTACCTGGGTTTTCCTCTCCCCAACTTTTTTTACTTGGCTGTTTCTCGCTTCCTTCACCTGTTTATTTCTAATGCTGTTTGTGTGCCTACATCTTCAAGTCCACTTCCAAATATTTCTTTTTCTTAAATTTTGTTATTAAAATTTATTGGGGTGGCAATGATCAACAAAACTACACAGGTGTCAAGTGTACAATTTTATAATGTATCGTCTATATATTGGATTATGTGTTCACCACCCAGAGTCATTTCTCCTTCCATCACCATATATTTGACCTCCTTCACCCTTTTATACCATCCCCCTCCCCCCTTACCCTCTGGTAACCACTAAACCTCTGTCCGTGTCTATGAGTTTTTGGTTTTTTTTTTTTTTGTTTTTTGGTTTTTTTAGCTGAGCCATCCCGCCACCTGTTGGCAGCTCACGGCTGCTCAGCTCGGGCTGACTCGAACCGCTGTTGCTCAGAGCTCAAACTCTTGAGCGAGCTCTTAACCAACTGAGCCACTCAGCCGGCCCACTATGAGTTTTTGATACCAGTTTGTCTTGTTACTTTGTTGCTTTCAGTTTTGTACCCCACATATGAGTGAAGTCATATGGTTCTCAACTTTTTCTGTCTGATTTATTTCACTTAGCATAATAATCTCAAGATCCATCCATGTTGTTGCAAATGGCACTATTTCATCTTATGGTAGAATAGTATTTCATTGTGTATGTATACCACATCTTTATCCAATCATCTATCGAATGACTTTTTGGTTGTTTTAATGTCTTGGCCACTGTAAATAATGCTGCAATGAACATTGGAGCACATATATCTTTACAGCTAAATGTTTTCAGATTTTTTGGTAGATACCCAGGAAAAGGTTTGCTGGGTCATGTGGTAATTTTATTCTTAATTTTTGGAGGAACCTACTTACTGTTTTCCATAGCAGCTATGCCAATATACATTTCCACCAACAGTTATATGAGAGTTCCTTGTCTGGCATAATTATGATATTGAATCCTGATTTCTAGCAAGACATTGTTTTTTTGGGGGTTTTTTTTTGCATTTTATTTATCTCATTTCAGATGCAGATGCAAGTTGAGCGTTTCAGTCTCAAAAGAAACCAGCTTAAGACAAGGCTTTCCTTAAATGTGTGTGGAGATTAAACCTCATATACTAGGGAAAAAACTCTACAGGTTAATTACATTTTTAGAGTTTGCATTTTGAGAACAGTGAACAGTAAGGTAGCTATTCAGGAAGAGACAATTATAGTTTCTTTTCTTTGCCCATTCAGTCTCTAAGGGAATATAGAAATTAGGTTTTCTTCTGCCTTATAACTTTTAGATGGTAGAAAGCCTGCCAACCTGTCTTTATTTTGCTGCATTAAGTCTCCCAAATGCTCCCTTGCCCCTGATGATATTAAGTATTAAGGATTTTTTGAGTTTTTTAACATGGTTCACAGCATCCACGAAGCTTCTGGGAAGCTCTTAAATATTGTTTGTAGTCTCTATTATAAGAGCCACTAAGGACAGAGAAATGATGGATATTATAATTTAGGTGGTACAGAAGTGACATCCACAGACCTAATGACTTACATGATACTATCATACCTTTACTTCATTACTTAGACAATGAATATTAATTTTCAACTGGTTGCAAAACTGTTGTGATTTAATTTACCCTCGTTCATTAAAATCCAGGATGCATGGGGATGTCTGATTGCTATGTTTCATCATTTCAAAGCTATAAAAGTAAAGTGAAACTAGGACAAACAGAAATGCTGAGTAAATATAAATGCAAGGACCGATAGGAGAGTCAAGGGATCATCACCACCACCTAGTGACACTGAGATTATAGAGGACAGTTTTGCCTTCTGCCTTTGCCTAAAGTTACTGGATTTGAATTAGATTAAAGGGTTACAGTATAAGTGAAATAAATAATATGTGAACATATTTATTTTCTATGCACAAGAAGCTGATATAATGTGCTTACTACAATATTGGAAGCAGATTTCTTTACTGCATCATTTCTACCCTCTGGATACTGTTAATATTTTTTTATGATCTCAGAGAAAAGCCTCTTTATGATAGGAAGTTCAGAAAATATCAAAAATCAGAAATTAAATAGAAATTATCTGTAACCAACCAATCAGAAATAACCACTACTAAAATTTAGCATGTGTAGTTGTATTTTTCTCTTTTTATATATTTTAGGATATTTTTATGTTTAATTTTTTAATTTTATGAAATTATTTCTATATATATATGCCTTGTTCTACAGAATTTTAAAGGAGCTATACCTTTTTGGAGTATGCATGTATTGATATTTACTTAATCAATTCTTATTGCATTTATTTAATCAATCCTTATTTGTACATAACGTTTGGCTTCTCACTTGGGGTAATCACAAATAGTGTTTTGACTATTTTCCATATACATAAATTACCTGGGATACATTTTGTTGCATTATTACATAAATATTTGTGTATATAAATGATCTGGGGCATCAAAAGTGGAATGAATGAATGACAGGGATATGGATGGTTTAAAGACTTCAACACATATTTTCAAATTTTTATCCAGAAAATTTGGTCAGCCATTTCTCTCACCTGTAACAGTTGTGTGAGTGTCCACACTAGCATATTGAAAGTGTACTGCAGAAAAATCAGTGAATAAAAAACATAGTGCATAGGAAATGTAAGATAAGAATTGATTTCAAAACATTTTAAAATGAAGAGAAAAACTTCTAAAATTTTGGTAATATAAACTTCAAGCTTGAAGTTGAAGGAAGGGTAAAAATTATTAGAGGGTATTTTTTTTTTTTGTTTTTTTTCTGCTAAAGGAAAGGAACTTTGGTGACAAAACAGAGTTATTTCTCTGATTAGGGCCAGTCCAAATACTCTTGAGAAGACAAACCAATCAGCTCATTCTCCCTTTCCATGAGAAGAGCAGTTATTCCTCATTTTATGAGAGACTATGAAGGGTTCAAGCACACCACATATGTGTTTGCAAGTTACAGTGTGAGCCCCACAAAGCCTTGAGGGGAGCTGTACTTAAAGATGGAGATTTTTAATGAGCTGGGAAAATGAAAGACCACGTAATTCCATCAAATGTTTTTCCTACAAATTCCACTTATAAATGGCAATTGGTGTAAGAAAGAGAACTATACACTCCGTTTCTCATCACATACTTTTTATGTGCAAATGTTTACAGTTGGCATGCAAGCCTGTCATATCCACATTTTAGAATCCAAGATCATTACTGTCTGAATTGTTCATAAGTATATATTAATTAAATTTTCATACAGGAGCAACTTAGCCTTTGGAAGGGACAGAAAGTTGACTTTGCTAATAGTTTTCATATAAAGATATGCCAATTATTACAAATGTTTCCATTTTCCTTTAAGTAGTACATTCTAATGGGCTTGACAATCTGCATATGTAAATTCAATGAACAGGTTTTTTTTTTTTATTGAGTGTGTCTAAGTTGATAACACAACTAACTTGATAGTTAAATTGTAGAATAGGGGGGATGTTGGAAGGTAAAATTTTATGTACCATAACAGTGAGAAAGGAACTTCAGGAATGATAATTACCCATAGCAATATGCCACTGTTTTACAATGGTCACTAACTGAAAGGAGAAAATATGTTCAAGTTGCTAATACCATTTCCGTATTCCACTTTCGAGCCCCCATTAGGTGCTACTCATTGAGATTTCTCTTTATGTGCTCATTTACAAAGGAATAATGGCTGCAACATCAGCAGAATCGGCAGAGATGGCAATCCAGACCTCTTACAAAGAGATTCACTTATCTCTGTTAGTTACAGATACTTGTTTCATGCCCTCTACGCTGGCAATGCTTTTCCAGTGTTTATTAAAATGTGCTAAACACATCTTTGATTAAGATTACTTAAAAATCTTGATAAGATTATTAAGATTACGTGTAATCTTAATAAAATAAATTTTTATTTATTAACAAATAAAAATAAATATGTTATTTAATAACATATATTAAATAAGTCTTATATGTCAGGCATGTTGCTGGGAGCTACACATGCATTATCTCTGTATTTTCAATCAATCTCATGGATACAACAAAAAAAAAGCATCTAACATTTACATCATGCTAACTATGTAACAGGCATTCATCCAAGGACTCTGCATATGTCTCATTTAATCTTCTCAAAAACCCTATAAGGTAAAACACTATTATTATCCTTATTTTCTATGAAGAAACTGAGTTGCAGATAGGCCTAACATCACAAACCAATAAAGTGGTGTCCCCATGATTCATTCTCACACAGTCTGACCTTACCCAACCCTTACAGATAACAGCTTTGTTAATAAAAAAGAAAAAAAAAAGGACAAAAAAATGCTCTGCCTACAAAAACTACTATAAGATGAATTCTTTTGGGCAAAATTTGTATAATTATAAAGAATCTTATGGTAGCATATTGAGCTCTGATTTTAGCCTTCCTATCATTTTATTTTACTATCTTAATTTCCCTTTGCCACATTTTTTCAATTTTTAAAAATTATCTACTTATATTCTTTGAATACTATATATGTTTCCAAGTTGTTCATTGATTAGTTCATTTTGGGAGAAGGTAACATAAATAAACAAATTTAGAAAATTATTATATTGATTACTCCCAACAGCTTTACTGCCTTATTAGGTAGGAATTTTAAAGCTGTGAACCCTGAGGTTGAAAGATGAGACATGATTTGATCACTATCACACGGCTTTTAATTGCATAATTGGACTATGATTCCTAAAACCCATTTCCTTTCATTCAACATTCATTTAAAAGACATTTACTGATCAAAAACTTTAATTCTTTTTCACTATTCCATGCTGCTCTGTATTAACGAAAGCAAGTTCATAATGTTGGTGTCACTCAGGTCTTTGTACTAAATGTGCATTAATGTGAGCCTAGCAGACAGTTTGATGACTATTTCAGAGGTTAGTTGTAGTTCCAGTAACAGGAGCCTGTGTGCGGAGCACTGATCTCAAGGAAACAGTGAAAAGCATGTCTGACCTGTGAAACATAGAGATTTACTCTCCATCATGGTAGACATGAGCCACAAATTGCTGTTGGGAACTTGAAATGTTGCTGTTCCTAATTGAGATGTGCTACATTTGTAAATTACATATAGGTTTTGAAGACATAGTCAGAAAAAAAGAATGTAAATATATCATAATTTTTATATTGACTAAAAGTTGAAATGATAATATTTTGGTTAAATCAAATGTAATATTAATATTAATTTTAATTATAAATTAATTATAATTAAAATTAAATTCACCTGTTTATTTTGCCTTTTTAAATGTACTTACTAGAATTTCTGATATCACATCTGTGGCTCACATATTGGGCAGCACACATCTATGGCATAAAATAACTTTTTACCTTTCACTTCCTTTTTCTCCCTTGCATTTGACTATTAAGCAAAAGAGATAATAGAATACAGTAATTATGATCTGAAAACTCAACCATTTTGCAATATTATGATGAGTTTCTATTAGAATCTCTTAGAATTACATTTTTTTATTGATTAGTTGGAGCTTTTCATATAGTTTAGATATTAATTCAAATATTTCTACCAATTATAACACAGTTCTTAACTCTTTGGTACATCAGAAGTCTCACAGCTTACAGTTTTGTTAAGAAAGATTTTCATTTTTTTATGTTGTCAAATTTGTCATTCTTTTTCTCTATGGCTTCTTAGGTATATGTGGTTTAGGAAACACTTTCCTTATATCAAAATTATTATTTTCTTCTTCTGTATTTCTAATATTTTTTGTTTGACATTTAGCTTGTTATCACCTAGAATTTAATTTTGTGTATTTTATAAAGTAAGCCTCTCACCTATTTTTAAAATTCTTATTTCTATTTGGTTAACGAATTATTCTACTGTTATAAATTAAAAGCCTATCTTTCCTATTTTTATTTTAAATGTGATCTTTATCATATACTAAAAATCTATATATCCATTGGTCTATTTCTAGGTTATTAATTAGTTTGAATTTAGTATTGCAATGAACTGAATATTTATGTTCCCCGCACCCCCAATCCATATGTTGAAACTCTAATCCTAATGTGATGATATTTGGAGGCTGGGTCTGTGGGAGGTAACTAGGTCATGAGAGTGGAGCCTTTATGAATGTGATTAATGCACTTAAAAGAGGCCAGAGAGCTAGCTAGCCTTCTTCCTGTAGTGTAAGGATATAAGAGGAGGTTAGCAGTGTCTAATCCTGAAGACAGTCCTCACTAGCACTGGACTATGCTGGCACCCTCATCTCAGGGTTCCAGATTCCAGAACTGTGACAAATAAATGTTTGTTGTTTAAACCACCCTAGTCTACAGTAATTTGTTATGTTAGCTCAAACTAAGACATTTATTCCTAAGCCATATGTTATTGTTTTAATTTTTTTTTACTTACATACTTTATCTCTGGTGTGATATATCTTCCCTCATTATTCTTCTTTTAATATATATGCTTCCCCCGCTCTTTATTTCTCCCTTCCTGAAGAACTTTGAAATCTGGAGGTTGAGATGTACAAACTACTTTATCCACTTTTATCTTAATTACCTTTGATTAATTGAGAGTACTGTCATTTTAAAAATATTGAGTCTTCCCCATATAGAATGAGTTATGTGTCTCCATTTTTTCTCTCAACTGGATTTATTTTTATTAAATGTCCTTATTTATTTTAATTCCTGTAAAGCTTAAATTGCTATTGTAATTTTTTATCATTTTTAGCTCAGTGTTACTGTTATTTAGGAAGCTATTGCTTGTTGTATGTTGATCTTGTATTTATCCTCTCTGGTATATTTTATTTTTTTTCTTCCTTATTTTATTAGATGGGAGGGACACTTATCATAATGCTATAAAGTTGTGATATCTGTGGTCATCTTTAAGTTGTTTTTGACATTTGAATGTTTTTACCATTAAGGATGATTTTTTTTTTGATTTCTAGCTGCTGTGCCATTAAATCAAGGAAGTTTCATTCTTTTTCTGTAGTCTTATGTTCTGATAGTATGTAGCAGTGAAGAAAACTCATTCTGAAATGGAGGTTAGAAATTTTGAGTTTGTTTCACTGGTAAAGAAGACTTTATTTATTTATTTATTTATTTATTTATTTATTTATTTATTTATTTATTTATAGTGAATACACCTAATCCCCTACATCTTCTACCATCAAACTCAAAGTGTTTCTTCAAGATTTATCACAAAGAAGCCTTTTCAGCACTCCCAGAGTGGGACTAGTTTCATCCTACTGGACTCCTGTTGAATCATCTTGTGTAATAATTCTTACATATAATTACCACAAGTTGCAAATCTATTAGGAGACATGTGTCCAAATAGTTATATATCCAATAACTACATGTATGTAGTTAAAGCTGGATATATAACTGTTTGTATTAAATTACCTTGATTAGCACCACTTATCGCCTCCCAGAATTAAAGAGCGAGTAGTATAAGTTGTGCCATGTAAACCTAAGAAGAGTTTCTTGGAAGACTTGGTGATCTTGAACATTCTGTAGCTTTGTTGTGTTTTTGCAGGCTCCTCCAGTGTTGTCATTCTATACATGTATACTTTTTTTCCTTAAAGCAAAAAGTATTTGTTTAAACAAACATATTTGTAAGCTCTATTATTGTGAATCCAATTGTTCTTGACATTTGCCTCTCTTCTCCACAATACAGAGAATTTTCATTTTTTGACTTTTCCTTCCCAAAGCCTGTAAGCAATCATGTCTTATGCATCTTTGTATCTTCAGCAGCCAACACAGTCACGTGTGAAATATTAAGTAAAGAATTTTTAATTCTTGCTGTGAGCTTTTTAATTATGGTTCTTTATTACACTGTCAGAGTTTTATCATAGCTTAATAATAGAAAATATAATATTACTTCCCATGTTATAAATACTAACAGCTTCTTTATTTATGTAAGAAATGGCATCAGAATTTTATCTATATTTTAGGTGGTGTTTTGGATAACTTCTAAAGTAAAACTAGAGAAAAATAGGACAATTGATGTACTAAATAAATGTGTGGTTTTTTAAGATTTTATTGGTGAATTGGGAGAGGGGAACAGTGCTGGGGAATCAGGGAAGGGGAACAGA
>NW_017733042.1:11772-38419 GCF_001890085.2 Hipposideros armiger | reverse complement strand
CTGCAGCCCACGCCGTCGCCAGCGACTCATGGCAGCCCAGCTCCAGGTTGAGCTGTTGTTCAGCATCTTAGCTGTAGAGGGCAGTGTCACTGGCCCTCACATGTGGGACCCGAACCGGGGCCCTCTGGCATCCCAAGCGAGTTCTCAACCATCGCGCCACTCGGCCGGCCCAAAATGTTTATTTTTGAGACATGAAATTTTCACTTCTCTTCCCACATGTTCTTTGTTAATTATATCATCAAAAAAGACTATTTAAAGAGAGTTTATGACTTTCTCCTATAACTATTAAAAGTTCAGAATGTAGAAATTTATAGTTGTAATGGGACTTAGAAATCACCCAAAGTATCTTATCTAACACATTTTTTCATATCTTTCCATTTATCAGTAATAACTTCTTACCACAATATAATATATTATCAATTCATTTTGCTTATTTTGGGTGGTATTTAGATATTTGTTTTATTTTTTTTATGGAAAACTTTAAACATAAACAAAATAAAGCAAGTAAATATATGATTCTCTTATGCAACAATTATTAATGGATCATTTTATATCACCGTTTTTATATATATTGGACATTTAATTGTCTTAATCCATCATTCAAGGCTCATTATTTCTTCACTGGCTAATTTTAAAAATCAATATCTCTTTTCTCTGCTTCTCATGCCAAGACCCTCTAATCTGTTCCTATATTGTCAAATTGATCCATCAGTCCCAGTCTTTAATATTCTATGCCTCCAAATTGTCTTAAATATAAAAGTCCCTTCCTGAGTTGTCCTCGCTTTCATCTCTTGTTTCATGTCTTGCCACTCTAACACACAATGTATAGATCAGTTGTCATGAACTAAATTGTATTTTTCACCAACTATCCCCTGCTCTCTCCCTGCTGAAACTTTTCATGTGCTGTTGACTCTGTCTGCAATGCCTTTAATATTTCCATTCTATTCACCTGAATAATTCCTACTTGACCTTCAGATTTTTCTCAGGAATTTCATTCTGAGGGATGTCTCCAAAAATATACCTCAAACCCAAGGCTACATTAACTGCCTCTTTAGTGCTTTTATAAGACCCTACATTAAACTTTATCAAAGTCCTCATTACTATGCATTGTTATTTAATATTTGCTTGTATTCCTCCCTATTAGACTAACATCAAGGATCCTTCAGCCAAATAATTCCTGTCCCTCTGCATTATAATGTTAATGGCCAACACCACATGCCAACATACTGAAGTATATATCATCCACTGTGTGTGTGTGTGTGTGTGTGTGTGTGTGTGTCTTGAGGACTGTAAGCTTCTCAAAGAACTCCTCTGATGTCTGTTTTTTCTGTCTCTTCGGTAACATGAAGCCAGTAGGAACACACGAACTGTACTAATAGTGTAGACCAGGTTTTAAAACTCAGTGTTGAGTAATAGAATGAGCAGAGAGAAGTAGGTTCAAATCACGGATCTGTCAGTTACTAACTGTTCCAAGTTGCAGATCTCATTTAAACTCTATGAGTTTTAGTTTCTTCATCCATCAATAGCATAATGACATTTGTTTCACAGAGCTATTGTCAATTTAACTGAGCTAATGTTTATAAAACATTGAGTGCTATGTAGGTCACATTTATCTAACTTGGATTATGTGAACTTCAAATTGTGGGATATAGATAGATACATTAATATTCCTGCTTCATGCATACAATTTAAAGTGCAGCAAATCTTGTTAATGTATTGTTGGTTGTTATTCTTATTGTATGATAATATAACTTTAACTGGTAATCTACTGTTCTTTGTTAGTATTCTGTAAACCCCACTATTATGTGCAATAGAATTTCTTCAAGATATTTTCTAAAATATCATCTTTGTAATTTAAAGTTTTATTATAATAATTTCATTCAAATGTTCATAATTAATGCAATATTGTTAATGCTGACAAAAGCGCTATCTAAAATCATTAATTTTGGAATTAACAGGAATTTAATCAGAAACTAACTTTAAAAAATAGTAAGAAGAATACCAAACTACCACAGTCAAAATGTTAATTTAGGAGATATTACTCCTAAATGTTAGAGCTAATGCTACAATTTTTTAAACAGGCATAAGATATGTAACTAAGTTTGCAAAACTCAATATCAAACACAGATCATCGAGAAATTTGGGAAACAAAATTTGCTATGACTGCTAAATTGATGCTGCTATACTCTAAGCCATCTTATTTTTTGCTTGTTAGGGCACAAAGAGTTCTTGATGTTTGGAAAAAAAAAGGAAAAGGAAAAATTTCCACATCAAATTTGTATTAAGTAGTAAATGCATGTTTGAAAGTAAAATATACACTTCTTGAAAACTCATGTACTCCAAGAAGATACTTCCCCTACTTTTATATTTATTACTATGAATTAAGTGAGTTTTGATTTCATGCAAGCAACATAACTTTTTCATTCCTGAGCAGTTCCTAGAACACAGTAGACATTTAATGCAATATGTCTAATATAATTATTCTTAGATTCCAGGGGGGAAAAATGGTACTGAGTTATTGATGTTGCTTTAAGTCAAAACTTAAATTCCCTATGAGCAACTTTTGAATTCCATAACTTGGTTGTGAATAATCATTTCTCTGGAACCTTTTTGGATTCTTGTATCATATTCAAGCCCCTTCCTGTTCCTTGTTGCTCCAAGCCAGCCATAGCCCTGAGGTCAGAGCAGGTTGCCAGGTGCTAAGGCATCCCAGGCCCAACAGTCAGTCCTCTTCGCTGCCACATCTATCAGCTCTCTTGTGGTACACAAGCAAGGCATGTGTGGTCACCTCCCCTAGGGTCTCTTGATCCAGTTTCTGTGGAAGGGATAATTGCTTGGGGCTGCAAGTGGAAAGCACATCAAACTTCTCATCATTGCTTGAAAATTAGGTGCCAATGTGTAAGCTGTAATCTTGTGAAATCATTTTGAAGCAATAATCTCAGTTATCTGCTATCAGATACTAGAAGATATACTAATGACCAATTTTTTCCACCATCTACATATTTTTTATCTTTTAATAAAAGTTCAGGTTTTTTTTTAATAACTGAAGAGACATAGATTATCCTATTCAAATCTCTTATTCTGCATGACAAGATATATAACTTATGTTTCCATGTTCTTTATGGCTGTGTTTTGCACTGCACATTACTTAGTAGTGATCTGTAGGAAAAGAGCACAGCTAAAATATTGCAGGATGCATTATTCAAAGAAAGAAACACTGATATTATTTAGAAAACATTAATACAGCCAAACCACAAAGAACGTGCCTAAAAACTGCTTGATGTCAGAGGGTTGACAGTTTTTAGGTAGCAAATATTCTCATTTGTGAAATATTCTGTTGGTCTTTGAAATTGTCAAAAGAAAACAAACTTTTGTAGCTCAGAGTTATACCAGGAATGTAAGGGGACAAGGTGAGCTATTACATTTAATGTATAGATATAGTAAAAATTAGTTACAGAACGAGATGGAGTGAAGTGTATTTTTCAAGTTCTATTCATAGATATGTGCATAAATTTCCAAGACAGTCAAATACCAGTGCTTATATTTCCTTTTTGAAAATATATTGCTGAATTTATTTAAAGCACATTAGCATTATAAGCCTCAACGTTTCTTCCTTAAAAATATGCCACCCATCTGCTTCTATATTACTAAAGAGGAATTGCTTCTGAAAGTATCGATACAATTTTTCTGTCTCAGAGAAGATTTTCTTAAATATATTAGAGTGGAAAACTGCTTCAATTATATGGGTTTTTGAGTTAAAACATAAATTTTGCCTGAAATTTGCATAGATGAGTAATGGCAAACGCACTGCTTCAACCAACCACACTTCCCTAGGTTCACTGAGTTCTATACCAAATGGTAAATAGTCAAATTGGGTATTATACGTAAAGTGAATTCCATTTCAAGAATTACTGTCTGAGTATACCATAACCCCATTTCACCGGGAGGAGCCCACAGGCGGGAAATTCATTTGACTACGAAGGGCTGCAAATATTTTTATTTCTTACACCAGGTGGCGCTCGTATATTTTTAATCAGCTTTGATCTTTCTTGTTTTAAAATTTCCCCTCATCTCTCCTTTCCAGGAAGATTTTGCTGAAAAGATTAAAGTCCATATATGTTTTCTCTCATGTAATATTTAATTGAAAGCATTCATGTATTCATTAAAACTTACAGCCCGTTTTTTTTTGTTGTTTTTTTTTTTGGTCTTCATTGGGAAATATTGTTTAATAATATTGAATATCGGCAGGAAAGACAGATAAGAGGATTTGCATTAGTGATTTGAAGGAACTGCCCATACAGTCACTGTCTAATCATTTAGAAATGCAACTCGTTTAGAAACTGCACTAATTTTTAAAGCCATTTTAGCCTGGATTTCATTCTTCTGTCTTGTTAGTATAAAAAGAAATACACTGGTAGCTAGGAATTGCATATATCCATCATCCATAAGAGAGCCCTGTCTATGTGCAAATGAGTTTTATGTGAAGCCCCACGGGTGCCTGAAATTATTCCTCTTATAAACACTCTCTTGTTCTGCCTCGTTCTCACATTTCCAGATCAGTGTCACTTTATTCCGCCTAAATTATCAAACAGATAATAGCATACAATTAGACTCCTTATTATAGGAGCAGCAGCCATCGCTGCTTTCCTTTTTCTTTTTCTCTCTTTCTCTTCCTCCATCTTAAAATTAGAATTTCTCTGTAGTTGGGAGACAGGTGGCATGCTATAAAGAATCTGTTCTATATGCTGTGGCTTTATTTTAACATAACCTTTGCATGTGGGTCTTAAGCCCTTAATAGTAGTCTCTCTTCTTTGCTGGGGATCAGTTTTTCAACCACCTCTGAGACTTCACTAAGTTTAAACAGGGGTTCTCTATCACCCGTAGTAAGTGAAACACTTGCCCCTACAATGGGCACTGTAGAAAAGTGACATCATGTAAAATTAAAGAAAACTTTTGCTTACTTTCTGCAATTTTGATTCTTTATCACTGCCTTTTAGTGGAAAGTGGTGGGGAAAATGCAAAAATTATTAAATGAAATTTCCCGAAAAGGGAATAATCACATCCTTTACAATCAAATTGAATGTGAGAGTGAAGAGATAGCTGTGATTTTTAAAAACCTTATCACATTTCCCCTTGCTATAATGCAAATTGCTCCTCTCATTATAATGAGCATCTTATCTAGCTCAAGATATTTCATTTAGAAACTCTCATTTTTTCCTGTTAATAGTTGAGAGGGTTATTGACCAAAATGCATTGATTGACTTTGTTATGCTAATGGTATCACATAGAATGAGACAATGGGTTTAGATAATTCACCTTAGGCTCTTGGAGAATTTTGATCCTGTCTTTTCCAGAAGGGTCTACATTACTTTTTGGAAAGATTCCCCCATAAGCCTCCAAAAAGTGTTTTCCTTAGAACAGACGGTTTCTCTCTTGGCAGCTCTTTGCTGATGCATAGAAACTCTCATCAAAATAAAGCTTAAAAAAAAAAAATTAAAAGCCTGTTGGAAATTTAGCAAGATTATGGAAACATAAAGAAGAGAAGGTATTGGGCCGTTTTTTCAACTTCCATAACATTAGGCCTCTACATTAGTCAGTCCTTCACTCATTTGAGGAACTGGGTCTCCTCCAAATTAATGTAGACTTTCCAGATAGCACAGGTTTTTTGAGTGGCGAGGGATCATGTAAGATTACCTAGCTGATAAAGAAATTGCTAGTGTCTGGTTAGAGGACTTCTTCTAAGTTTATGGCAGAACCAGCATTCAAGAGAGGCCAGGTGCTATCTGGAACTCCATTACTGTATTATTAAATTGAAGTTCTTAAAAACAAGCGGCACATTCTATGTACATTGAATACAATCAGAAATTGGTGTCTGGTTTATGGTGTCTGGATAATGATGATCACTGTAGTGCTTTTGTATAGCCTGGGAATAAATATTTTAATAGTGATTACTACTCTATAATTGTCAATAATTAATTGTACAGTAGTTTTAAAATGTAAGTAAATGCTTTGTTATATAAAGGAAATTTTTAAATAGAAACTGATGTACTGAGGTTGAACCAAGGTTATATTAGCTGAACTTTAATCTTTCTAAACCTCCTGTAAGAATATGGTTTTGTGGTTGAAGATCTTTGGTAATGTTGACAAACTGTTTTTCTAGCATATTGTCACTTTCTAGTTATAGTTCTTGATATAAGCATAGCTTAATCTCTTTAAATCTCAGTATCTTCCTCTATTAAATGGAGATGATAATACCTACTGTGAGTAGATATTTATTGTTTGAACACCCAGTATTCTTATGTGCATTCTGATGCTGTCAGATTTCATTTGAGAGCCTGTCTTTTCTCAGATTTGTCATTTGGATAAATTCAACACTATTTTTAGTTGTATGGCTAAATCAGGCTACTTTAAACCAATCAGTCCAGTCTGGTGATGGAAGGGTTCCTGATTGTATTTGAACCAATGAGACATGAGGAGACAGTGTCTGGGACATCTGGGAAAGATATTTCTTTCTTTTTCTTTCTTTCTTTGTTTCTTTCTTTCTTTGTTTCTTTCTTTCTTTGTTTCTTTCCTTCTTTGTTTCTTTCTTTCTTTCTTTCCTCTTCTTCTTCTTCTTCTTCTTCTTCTTCTTCTTCTTCTTCTTCTTCTTCTTCTTCTTCTTCTTCTTCTTCCTCTTCCTCTTCCTCTTCCTCTTCCTCTTCCTCTTCTTCTTCTTCTTCTTCTTCTTCTTCTTCTTCTTCTTCTTCTTCTTCTTCTTCTTCTTCTTCCTCTTCCTCCTCCTCCTCCTCCTCCTCNCACTAATCCTCCAGATGATGGGGGTGAAAATGATTCACTTAGGCGTAAGGTCTAGGAAAGCCACAGTGGTGTTTTTTAAGCTGAGAAGAATCAGTGTGAATAAAAACAACACATGGGGCCTGCCGAGTGGCTCAGTTGGTTAAGAGCTTGCTCAAGAGTGTGAGCTCTGGGCAACAGCAGTTCGATTTCTAGGCCAAGCTGAGCTGCCACTGAGCTGCCAACAGGTGGCAGGATGGCTCAGCTAAAAAAAAAAAAACAAAAAAAGAAAAACAAAACACTTAAAAAGTATCAAAGTGAGAGGACTACAGAAATTGTACTTGGAATCTTGATGACTATGAATCTCCAGATCTCCAGATCAAAACTATCTTAAATCACAGGTTCTTCTGAATTTTTGTTTACATACCAGTTATTTATCTTATTATTTGTTTGCTTACTTGGAAACATTTAAGTTGTTGCTTGTAATCAAACAGACTAAACTGATTGGGTTATTTGAAAGATTAAAGACATATTCATCAGGCCTAGTATAAAATGGCTACTTCACATATGGGAGCTATCTCTCTTCATGTGGTAGTATCCCTCTGTAATTCTAGTGTCAAGGGAAAGAAATAAGATAGATGATAGATCCCCATTAATATATCAAGAGTTTATGAAATATAGTTTGAGGAGCAAATACTTTCAAACCACAGTTTATTTGAGCCCACATTAAACGAGCTGGGAGGTTTGACCTTGTTTTGCCATTAAGTTAGAGAGCACAGTCTAAAAAAACATGTTGAATGAAATATTAAAAAAAAAAAGTTTATGTAACCAAGAAGTGAGGAAGGTAAATAATAGCTTTTGCCTTATACATTTAAATATCAGGATAAATTTTGACACACAATAGGTGGGGGAAAATGACCCTATTATTAATTAAAATTGGCAGCAGCCTGTATTGAACTCCCTAACACTTTCCCATGAAGATACTATTCAGTTCACTAGCACTGTTAACACAAAGAAAATGTTATGGGCAGTCTTAGGTTATCACTTAAATTGAAAAATAAATAAATAACTCACGTGTTATACATTCATCACTCAGATATCTATCAGCTCTCAATCTCTGACTTTGTTCTTTATATAATTTATGTGAAGTAGGTGTGAGTATAAAGTAATGACTTTCTTTATTAAACTGAATTTTTAAGCAGATTTTGTCTTTAAAAATTTATGTGCAATAGGTTTGCTTGATTTCATGGCATTCAAACAATAGTTAGTTCAATTAAGTGAGTGAGAAAGGAGGGACAAAGTATTGGCTCTTCATCAGTTGGTCCAAATAAATGGTTGATGAAAGTAAAACATAATAGCTGATGAACAGAATTTATAATTTTTCATGTTTCTTATAGAAAGGATTTCTTGAGTATTCACTAGGTTTGTAGCTATTAGAGTCATAAGTTCCATTTGCCCTATTGAATGTCTTTTTATATCACAATTGTAGGTCTGTCGCAACACAGTAAATGCCTATTGTTCTGTCTATTGTGTAGAAAGATAATTTTCAAAAATTAAATCACCTGCAATGAATATTGCAGCACATATATCTTTATAGATAAATATTTTCAGATTTTTGGGGTAGATACCCAGGAGAGGGATTGCTGTGTCATATGGTAATTCTATTCTTAATATTTTGAGGAACCCCATACTGTTTTCCATAGCAGATGTACCAATTTACATTCCCACCAGCAGTGTATGAGGGTTCCTTTTTCTCCACAGCCTCTCCAACACTTGTGATTATTTGTCTTGTTGATTTGTTGACCAATAAATTTTAATAAAAAAGTGAAATCACCTGATACAAGCACTAGAATTAAAAAGAACTTCAGTAATGTCTTGGTGAGTCCTGTAATTTCATGAGCTGCCCTTTGATTGATCTATTTTACAGCATTGAGTTTCCATAAAAGAACCTACAAATTGTATGTACAAAACTGCTCTAGATTGTAGGAATTTTCTAAGGTTGTGAAGCTAGACACTAAAAGCAATAGGGGTAGAACTTTATTCCTCTCGATTTCATGGTTTAATCTACCATATTTTTCCTCCCATGGGTGAGTATTTTTAAAGCTGTACTAAATCTTCACATAACTGTTAAGGGTTCAGTTGTATCTCCTTAAAATCTATATGTGGAAGTCCTAACAACTAGTACCTCAGAATGCGACCTTACTTGAATATGAGATAATTACAGGTGCTATTAGTTAAGACAGGAGGAGGTTGGGCTCCTAATCCAATATGGCTCCTATCCTTATAACAAGAGGAAATTTGAACACAGAGGCAGACACACACAGAGACATGTGAAGGCACACCTAAGGCAAGAAGACAGCTAGCTACAAGCCAAGGAGAGAGGCCGGGAACAGTTCCTTCCCTCACAGACCTCAGAAGATATCAACTCTGCTGGCACCTTGATTTGGGGGCTTCTAGCCTCCAGAACTGTGAGACAATCAAGTTATATTGTTTAAGACACCCAATTTGAGGTACTTTGTTATGGTAGCCCTAGAAAACTAATACAACCACCCAAAAGGAAGTCTTCATGGAGGGAGTCAACCAGAAATTGGCTCCTCACCCCTGGAGGACACTGATGTTAAGATGGTGGTTTCCATCTTGTACTGCCCAGCAAGAAAATAAAAAGGAGATGGTGTGCATAATGAAGTATCTTTTTTCTTTTTTTTTTTTTAAAGGAGGGCAGTGTCACTGGCCCTCATATGTGGGATCCGAACCGGGGCCCTCTGGTATCCCAAGCCAGCTCTTAACCATCACGCCACTCAGCCGGCCCTGAAGTATCTTTTGAAAGTATTTTATTTCTTCAGTCCCAAGTGAGATATTCCAGGGGTTCTTTTTCAATATCTAGATAATGAGTCAATGCCTGTAAAATGCTTTGAGCTCTTTAGTGGAGCAAGGCCAGATTAATATAATTACAGCCTATCACAATTAATGGCTCTGATTAGAATACTTAATACAGTTCTGGGCGATTCTGATTGCTCTACTACAAGAATTAACTGTCACTTTTTCCCTCCAGTTTTATCTTCTTTTACCACCACTGCACAAAAAAAGTTGAAATGCCTTTTTACAACTAGATTTGCTTTAAAGGAAACCGTGAACAATATGTAGCTGAGAGTAGGAAGTGAAACTCGAAAATAACTATGTAGGCCAGTGAGATGGGGAAGATCAGGGGCAGGACGACTTGAAGTGTACCTTTGTGGATGTCTGAACCAGGAAGCGAGGAGCAGCCTGGGGCAGGGCTCTATGGTGAGGTTAAGACTTCCTGACCTGGTAAGAGTAAACAGATGAGTGTCATGGGGACTCATTGCCCTGCTCAATGAACAGGGTTGGAGAATTGCTTCAGGGTCTGCTTCTAGTGGTTGGTAGCTGGTGATTATTTGGACCTTACATTTCCACACATTTTTTCTTCTATTATAGCAAAATATGAAGGCAGCACAAATAAGTTTCTAAAATGTGAACGTATCCTCCAAGTGGGCAGGTGGCAAAGGTTAACACTGGTGGTCTTCAGCGTATTCCTATTTTGAGTTTTCAGTAACCTCTGCTCACCTTTGTTTTAACAGTTTCTAAAACGTGCCTCAGATACTGAGCTTTTTCTCTGACACATGCCCCCATTTTCTGTGAGTGAACATTTGAGCGATAGCTTTCTTTGTTCCTGGAAGGAGACTATAACTTTTATACAAAACAAGTGTTTTCTGAACCTCTGTAGAATGTTCATGGTGAAAATAATATTATCCTGATTCGTAGACAAGGTCACTGAGAGCCAGAAAAGTACAGTTATTTGGCAATGTTTAGGCCTGTTTCTGGCCTTCCTGTTAGATACCACTCAGCCCTCAGTTGTCGGTAATGGCTGGCAAAATTGGGAAGAAGATTGATATAGTGTGTCTTCAAAAAACACCATTTTCCTCCATTTTGAGTTCCTGCTTCATTTTCCTTCTTGAGAATATCATGTTGTTCTCAGTTGGTGACATGCCAATCACTCCTAAGCTTTTCCTATTAAATTTGGTGCTTGCTGGCTAGGACTTACTGAAAATGGCACACCACCTGCAGATACTGCATTAGAAAAGACAATTTGATACTTATAGTATTAAAGATCTACTATTGGAATGGCAGGCAATGAGATTGCTAATTTGTAGGAGACACTGCTCTTGAATTCCTCCAATTATATTTAGGCTTTTAGCACTACCTGCTTAAAAAGCCATCCACAAATATTATTCAACCCAAATGCCCTATCTCATGTTTAAGGGTTTAGTTATTTTCCATCAAGGTCCTGAACTTGGCTTCATGAACCTGTCTAGATAGGGGATTTGACCATCATTCGAGCTTTAGGGCTGTAATTAAGTTGTAGGCCTAATCCCCAGTTTTCTTTGCATTCTTTCTGCAGGAGATATCATTTATATGCTGCCAGGCAGGACTGCTGTCTCCCGTATTTAGCTTTTAATTGACAGTTAATCATTTTAACCCCTACAAAGCATCAATTGTCTCTAGCAATAATCATTCATTTGAATTATCTTTATTATTACTATGTCCTCTATATATTTCAAATGACTGAATTATGGATGCCTAGTATATTTCCTTCTAATGTACACTTTCTAGTTTACCAGCAGTGAGATTTTATAATTGCACAACCATCTTATGCCTGCAGCTAACTTTACCTCCAAGCTCTGCCAGCTGTAGTGTGGCTCCCAAAGATCCCCATCTCCAGTATTCACACATATATAATTCCTTTCTTTGAGTGTGGAATAAGCCTACTGATTGTTTCTAACAAACAGAATATAGCAAGATAATGGGGTGTCACTTCCATGATTCAGTTACCGAAGACTGTGGCTTTTGTCTTGCTGGCATTTTCTCTTGCCTTTTTTTCTTGCTTGCTCTGATGCCAGCTGTTTGTAATGAAGTATTCTATGAAGAGGCTCCCATGGCAGGATGAGGAATGATTCCTGCCAACATTTTATGAGGAAGTGAGACCTTAGCTCAACAGGTCATGAGGAACTAAATCCTACCAACTAATAGATGTGAGCTAGAGAGCAAATCTTTTCCCGTTGAGCCTTGAGATGACTATAGTCTTGTAAAAGAAACAGAGACTGAGGACCCACCTAAACTGTGCCCAAATCCTTCACCCACAGAAATAGTGAGATAATAAATGTTTAAGCCATCAAGTTTCAGGGCAATTTGTTGCACATCATCACATATCAAGCCTGTGGTGAGTGTTGTAACCAGTCTCCAGGATGGCCCAAATGATCTCTGACCCCTATTATTCACACCCTTGTGTAGTTTTCTTCCATAATGTACCAGGATTGCTCTCTAAGACTCAGAAATTTTGAGTGTGTTGCTTCTGAGATTATGGCTTAAGAGTATGGCTTTGGTCTTGAGCTAGTGTGTTTCCCTCTTCTCTCTCTCTCTCTCTCTCTCTCTCTCTCTCTCTCTCTCTCTCTNCTCTCTCTCTCTCTCTCTCTCTCTCTCTCTCTCTCTCTCTCTCTCTCTCTCTCTCTGTCTCTCTCTTTCTCCCTCTCTCCCTCTTTTCCTCTCTCCTCATTTGTTCTGGGGGGAAGCCAGATGCCATTGCATAACTCAGCTCTGTGGAGATGCCCAGGTAGTGAGAAACTGAATTGTTCACCCAATAGACAGTGAAGAACTAGAGCTTGCTGATAAGCACATGACAAAGCTTAGGAGAGCATTCTTCAGCCTCATGGAGCCTTGAGATGAATGGTGTTCTGTCTGACAGCTTGACTGCAACCTCATGAGAGACCCTAATCCAGAACCACATAGGTAAGATGCTCCTGGATTCTTGATGCCCGGAATTTTCATGAGATAACGACTGTTTATTGATATAAACTGCCAAGTTTTGGAGTGATTTGTTATGCAGCTATTGATAACTAGTACAGTGACGCATCACCATAATGCAATTCTACAATAGTGTCTGCTTGGTTTGGCCACTCCTAAACTAGCTTTTCATGGAGAGTAGAACACAGGAAATTAATTGGAGAATGTTGTCAGGATATCTACTTGTAGAGAGAGAAGGAAAAGAAATAGGATTGAAGAAAGGACAAATTTGTTTTATATATACAGTCACAGGATGTGGAGTATAGTATAGGGAATACAGTCAATGGAAGTGTAATAGATATATATGACGTCAGAGGAGTAACAGATTAGGGGAGAGGGTTTATCACTTTGTGAGGGGTGAAATGTATAAATATTACATTGTTTTGTACACCTGAAACTAATAAAAAAAAGAATAGAATAATTGTAAAACAACCATAATACTAGTTTTCTGATTTTAGTGAAATATATGGATTCAACTTCAGCAACGATATACTGCAAACATTAGGGGCAGTTTCATTGGCCATTAGGATTTTTAAAGACTTACTTATGCTATACTATCCTTTCTTGAACATATTTAGATATTGTATGAGCACAACCTGGAGAATTAAATGTTTAAACAAAAAAAAAAAAAGAAAGAAAGAAAAGAAAGCTTCAGATGAACCAGAGCACTCTGAAATGGGATGACCATTCAGAGTTATCAACAATTTGAGCTGGCCATCAAGCCTTCATGAACCTGCAATCAGGAGGTAGGCTATATTGGGACAGGTGTATGAATCCTGGGTAGAGGAACTCTCTTCAGTTGAGTATACCAGAGAATACTAATTGTTGAGATCTATCAACCACCAAACTTCTTGAGAGACAGCATGCTACAGCAAACATAACATTTAGCACACACAAGATTGATTTTCTCAAAGGAGAATGCCATAATAGTCACATAAAGCAAAAATTAAATAATATAATTCAGTGCAACTTTCCTGAACTAGAAGACTTGAAGCTATATTTTTAAAAGGCAAAATATAGGAAAATTGATCCAGGATATTAAAACCTAAGACAGAGGCTAGTAAATTAAAAACATAATGAGAACTTTCTTAATCATCTGTGTGTAAATAAATTTGAAAACGTCATTAAAAAGTTTAGTTTCTTAGGAATATATAATTTATGAAAACTGACACTAAAATGGAACACCCAAACTGAACAACTTTAAAGAAAGGTTTCAGAAAAATTCCTTTAAATCAGTCAAAGCAGAATATATGGAGAGTTTCATAGAGAATTTTTACCAACATTTAAGAAACAGATAACTCCAATGATTTAAAAACCAGAGTGTCAAAAAAGAAAAAAAAAATTCTAATTCTCTCTATTATGTGAATATAAAATCGATTCAAAATATGTTTTCACAAAAATTAAAACCACTGTTTATTTATAAATAGTAAAACAGAAATGTTATCAACCTCCAGAGACAGATTTAAAAAGTAATACAGTTTATTTTATTTTATTTATTTATTTATTTATTTTTTATTGTTAGTTTTAGGTGTACAGGACAATGCAATAGTTATCCTTTTCACCCCTCACAAAGTAACAACCCCCCACCCCCATCCAGTGTCCTCCCACCCCCAATGTCAAACTTATCTATTATAATTCCATTGACTCCATTCCCACTCTCTACTCCATATCTGTGACTATATGTTTATATAATTATAGTTGACATACAATATTATTCAACATCAGCTTCAGAAATACAGTGCAGTGGTCAGGCCTCTACACTGTCTATGCAGTGCAAGTGGTTATTATTTCAGAAGTGCAAGGGTAACACAAAATTAGGAAATGTCTTTTTTTCTCAATTTTTTAAAATTTTATTAAATTTATTGGGGTGACATTGGATAATAAAATTATATAGGTTTCAAGTATACAAGTGTATAATACGTTATCTGGAGATTGCAGTGTGTGTTCACCACCCAAATCAAATCTCCTCTGCCACCACATATTTGAACATTTTTACTGTTTTCTACCCACCCTCCACCCCCCTTTCCCTCTGGTAACCACAGATACTGTTGTCTGTGTCTATGAGTTTTTGTTTGTCTTCTTTCTTCATTTGTAGATTTTAGCTTTATCTTCCACATATGAGTGAAATGATATGGTTTTTTACTTTTTCCATTTGACTTATTTTGCTTAGCATGATAATCTCAAGATCCTTCCATGTTGTTGCACATGGCAGTATTATCTCTTTCCTTACGGCTGAGTACATAGTATATATGTACCACGTGTTCTATTTATTTATTTAGACTATATTTTTTAAAGTCTTATTTTGACATTCAGTGTTATTTTATATTACTTTCAGATGTACAGCATAGTGATTAGACATTTCTATAATTTACAAAGTGATCCCCCTGACTAGTGTCTACCTGCCACTGTACATAGTTACTACCATATTATTAATTATATTTCCTATGCTATATTTTATATCCCCATGACTATTTTGTAACTTTCAATTTGTATTTCTTAATGCCTTCACCTTTTTCACTCTGCCACCAGCCCCCTTCCCATCTATCACCCTAATAGATCTAGTGCCAATCTGACACTATACATAGTTATTACGATATTGACTGTATTCCTTATGCTATACCCTACATCCCCATGACTACTGTGTAACAACCAATTTGCACTTCTTAATCCCTTCCTCTTTTTCACCCAACCTCCAACCCCCCTCCCATTTGGCATCTATCAAAATGTTCTCTGTATCTGAGTTTGTTTCTGTTTTGTTTGTTTATTTTGTTCTTTAGATTCCACTTATAAGTAAAATCATATGACATTTTGTCTTTCTCTGTCTGACTTACTACACCCAACATAATACCCTCTAGGTCCATTCATGTTGTCACAGATGGCAAGATTTCATTCTTTTTTATGGCTGAGTAATATTCCACTGTATATATGTACCACCTCTTCTTTATCCATTCATCCATTCAGGGACACCCAGATTGCCTTTCTATCTTTGCCATTGTAAATAATACTGCCATAAACGTATGGATGAGTGCATCCCATCAAATTAGCATTTTGGGTTTCTTCAGATAAATACCCAGAAGTAGTATTACTAGGTCCTCTTTTGTCTCTTATTATAGTCTTTGTTTTAAAGTCTATGCTGTTTGGTATAAGTATTGTTATCCCTGCTGTTTGTTTATTTGTTTGTTTCCATTTTCATGCAATATGTTTTCCATCCCTTTACTTCCAGCCTGGGTGTGTCTTTGAATCTGAAGTGAGTCTTTTGTAGGCAGCATATGTAAGGGTCTTGTTTTCTTATCCATTTACCTAACCCCCTTTTGATTGGATCTTTAATCCATTTACATTGAAAGGACTGTTGCCATGTATATAGTTATTGCCATTTTATTATTCATATTTTTTATTTATTTTTAAATTTTCCTCTTAAAGAAGTCTCTCTGAGATTCCTTGTAATACTGGTTTGGTGGTGATGAACTCCTTTAGCTTTTGCTTGTCAAGGAAGCTCTTTATCTGTCCTTCGATTCTAAATGATAACCTTGCTGGGTAGAGTAATCTTGATTTTAGGCCCTTACTTTTCATCACTTTTGAATATTTTGTGCCAGTCTTTTCTGGCCTGCTAAGTTTGTGTTGAGAAATCAGCTGATAGGCTTATGTGAGTCCCCTTGTAGGTAACTAACTGCTTTTCTCTTGCTGCTTTTAAGATTCTTCCTTGTCTTTAACCTTTGGCATTTTAATGATAATGTGTCTTGGTATTGGCCTGTTTGGGTTCATCTTGTTTGGGGCTGTGAGCTTCCTGGGTTTGTATGTCTATTTTCTTTGCCAGGTTAGGGAAATTTTCTAAAATTATTTCTTCAAATAGGTTTTCAATTGCTTGCTGTCTCTCTTCTCCTTCTGGTACCCCTATAATGCAAATGGTGGTACACTTGATGTTGTCCTAGAGGTCCCTTAACCTCTCCTCATTTTTTTGGATTTTTTTTTCTTTTTGCTGTTCTGAGTGGGTGTTATCTGCTACCTTGTTTTATAAATCGCTGATTTGATCCTCAACTTCATCTAATCTGTTAATTCCCTATAGTGTATTCTTCATTTACAATGTTAAATTCATGTCTGACTTGTTCTTTTTATGTTTTATATCTTCATTTTCATGTTTCCTAACTCTTTGTTGGAGTTCTCCCTGAGATCAATGAACAGCCAAGATATATTTTTCTAATTTAATTGTCACCCACAGGTGTGGGACCAGCCCATTCAGCATCTCTGCCCCTCCTATCAGTCCTGAGGTGGTTTCTTTATGTCCTTAGTTTTAGGGCTTCAGTTCAGCTAGGCTTTCGGTGCTTTTTAATGACTGTTGTTCTGTAGTTTAGTTGTAATTTCAATGTGGCCATGAGAGAAGGTGAGCATAGCATTTACCTACTCGCCATCTTGACCGGCAACTGTACCATGTATTCTTTATCCAGTCATCTATTGAAGAACACTGGTTGTTTCCATGTCTTCCCTACTGTGAATAATGCTGCAGTGAACATAGAGGTGCATATATCATTACAAATAAATGTTTTCAAATTCTGTGTAGATACCCAAAAGAGGCATTGCTAGGTCATACGGTAACTATTCTTATTTTTTTGAGGAACCTCCATATTGTTTTCCATAGTGGCTATATCAATTTACATCCCCACCAACAGTGTAGGAGAGTTCATTTTCTCCCACAACTTCTCCAACACTTGTTAATATTTGTCTTGTTAATATTAATAATAGCCATTTTAACAGGTGTGAGGTTGTATCTCATTGTGGTTTTGATTTGCATTTCCCTAATAACTAGTGAAGTTGAGCATTTGCTTATATATCTGTTGGTCATTTATATGTCTTTTTGGTAAACATGTCTGTTCAAGTCCTCTGCCCATTTTCCAGATGGGTTGTTGGGTTGTATAAATTCTTTATATATTTTAGATAGTAACCTTTTATCAGAGATGTTGTTTGCAATTATCTTCTTCTGTTTAGTCAGTTGCCTCTTTGTTTTGTTGATGGCTTCTTTTGCTGTGCAGAAGCTTTTTACTTTGATGTAGTCCCATTCATATATTTTAGCTTTTACTTGCCTTTGAGGACAAATTCATAGGGTCCTCTCTAAGACCAGAGTTCATAAGTTCAGTATCTATGTTTTCTTGTATATCTTATTGTTTCAGTTCTTATATTTAGGTCTTTGATCCATTTTGAGTTAATTTTTATGTAGGAATTGTCTTTAATATAGTTTATCATATTAGTATTTCTAAGGAGAGAAATTATATATTTAGGTATCAAATAAAAAGTTTTTAAAATTCAGTCATGTTGCCAACATAGACATGATGATCTCATTTTTAAATATGAATACAGATATACTTTTTGTTTAATTAAACCAAAATTTAAACTAACATTTATACAGTAGCCTCTGTATGCTTTGTACTATAATAGACAATTTTTTTTTCTTTTATGGTGCTTAATATTTACAACAAAAATGTTAATTGTTACTTTTCTACACCTTTAACATGTAAAAACATTATTTCTATTCTTTAAGTGATACACCAAAAATGAATAAGAAAAAATGCAGAAGTTATATCAAATTTGGGAACTATTTTTCTTTATAAGGCATATGACCAATGTATTGATAGGAAAACATTTCGATTTGAAAATTACTGTTACACTTACCTGATCATTCTTTTTTATCGTGGATTTTGAGGCATGTCTCCAGTTATAGAGTGAGGATGAACCAGTGTGGAGGTGATACAAGGTATGAAGGAATGCTCTTGGGATATTTCTTTCGGAACTAGCTCCTCTATCTGACAGAGCCCTACTTTAAAGTCTGCTCTGTAAGCCAGACATGGTACACAGAATAACAACTTGGAATAAATACGTATGTAGCAGTATCGCAGAGCTGTTAAAAAAGCCCCTATAGGTTAGCTGCACTAACACCTCAAATAGCATAGATGTTAGCATCTCTTTTCCCATTACATAAATCATTCTTATTTCACATCTTGTCCAATAATACATATGGATAAACTGATTTCCTTTGGGCCATAAACAATAATAGCAGGGTTGAAGCAGAAAATATATCACTTCCCAAAGCTATAGACAGTAATATTGTCTATATATTTCATTCAGTAATATCGAATTCATTTGGTTGTGTGAATGTATAAAAAGATAAGACATTTTATATCACTCACTTTAAATATAAATTAATTGAAATTTTGATAAATTTAACTTGATAGTTATTTACAGTTTAGAGTAAAAATGTTAATTTTATTTTGTCCTCTTTTATTAGAAAAGCAATAAAACAATGTAGTAATCAAAGGAAAAGCCCCTAATCTTGGTTGTTTACACTGGAATTTTATCAATAAACTTAAATGGGAAAAAAACACAGAAATTAAACTTTGACAAAAATTTAATAGGCTTTCATTTTTGGTTTAATAATGACAAGAAGTCATAAATTATAATCATTTCTCTATTATTACTGCTTTAGAGTTTCAAGGAAATATAGATGTGCTATGAGATTTGATCTAAGAATCTTTTTTAAGCCTATTCCATAGATGAGAGCACCAGATTTCTGCTTTGTATTTTTAATGATCCATGAGTCGGTGGCTTTGCATGGAACCACAGTACCAGTCATAGCTTCTTAGAAATAAATATTTAAAGACAAGCTGAGTAGTTAATCTCTTTTCATTGTATGAAATCTTGCTTATATCAAAGACTGCTTCCCAATGTATTGGTTGGCTTATTTGTACAGTTACTATAGTCTTGGATGGCAGGTCATATAAGAAGGCATATGGCTGTTAAAACATCCTTTTTATCAGGTTGTAGAAATTACCCATAAGTAGAATCAGAAAGGAAATAAATTATCAATAAGAAAAGTCATTCAAAGCATCTACGAGTATGTCATTGGAGCAAGCATTGCTTCTGTCTGTGGCCATGTAAAGATGGGTAAGTCAGAGAAGGCTTAGCAAATCTGCTTTTTTTGGAGGAGGCCTAAAAACTCAAGCTAAGCTGTGGCAAATCAATGTACTTTGGTCACCTATTCTTAAGATTCATATCTTAGCATTGTGTACCCCCCTCAGCCATTGCTAACTACGGTTGTAGGAGGTGTAGCTATGATAGGTGCAATTAATGCGTAGATAACGCCAGTTATGGCATCTGAATTATGTATAAATCATACAAAGGATCATGAGACTACAAGACTTCCACACCCATATGGCATGTGCTTTCTGTGAGCATTATGGCCCTTGTTGACTAGTTGATTTCGCTCTCTAGACCATGAAAATCAATTTGTCTTGGTCTGTCAGAAAGAAAACTTTAGCACCAACCACCCCTTTCCTGGAAAGAAAAAGTTCTTTATGAAAAGGACACTAGTATGGTGATTAATTTTCCTGGCTCTTGCTGGATTTATTGACATGCATTGGATTTGTTCCTGGAATTTTCTCACATGAAAGAGTTTGGCTCTCTATTGATTAGGAATTATAATTTGATGACTCAGAAAAAAATCTCTGTATGAATTAGTTTTTGTGGTCCAGTGCTTCCATTCAAAAAGGACACTTTCTCCACCCATTGTATGATCTAGTTATGTGTTAATACAACCCTTACCTATCGATTTGCATAGTGGAAGGTTTGTAAAGCCTATCAGTGGCTTCTGCCTTAGATCTGGTCAGAGATAGATAAGAATTTACTTTTCACTGAATTTTCCAACTTGGAGTACTGCACAGCAAGACGTAAAGATGTAAGTGGAAGAAGGTGGGGGTTGGTTGTATATTACCTTAGGCAGGACACAGAGAGGAAATGACAGAAATGTATTATGGATGATTCTGGGTCAAGAGGCACAGGGAAGATTCTGGGATGCTTTTCAGTGGCTTTTGTTTTATCTCATGTCTGTCTCTCTCCCCTACCCTCCTCCTTTTTTCCCACAATTATTTATTACGTATGTACTTTGAGTTAGGGGATTGCTATGCAAATAAAGAAACCTGCTTTAATTGAGAAAACTCTATGCTTGAGATAGTGTATCTCTGTATTCATAGATGTTTATTTTTAAAAATATTTGTTCACTCCTTGTCCTTACCCCCCCGATATAATTATTTTATTTCATAATAAGTCTGTAATCCCAAATATTTTCTGATATTCATCTCCTAGAAAAGAGATTAACTCCCTAACTCTCAAAGATGTTCTTTGAAGTCTATCCATCCTGAGCAATTCCGATATTTAGCATTGATGCCAATACAGAAAAAACCAATAGAATTAATTTAGCTAAGGACATATTTAATTTAGCAGATAAAACATTTTTATCTTCCACTAAAAATGAGAAAACCAACACATCTTATATTTAAAATAGGTGAACTGCTGTTAGATGATTAAAACAGCACTCATTGTTTTAAAATGTATTGCTGTCACACCTAAAATATTTGGGAAAATAAAGGAAATGGTTTCAATGTTGGAGAAAATATATAGGAAAAAGTCAGGGGTAAGGTCTAAAGAGAAAAATGGTATATTTATATTTACTGATTTTTTTTTTCCGAAACAGTGTTGAGTTTCCACTGTGCTTTTGAAGTAGTTTGGAGCATTAACGGGAACTGTAATCATTCACATTGCACCCTTCAGAGAGGTCATTTCTCTTATGCGACTGCACAATAAATGAAGGTGCATATTCTGGACATCTGTGTCCAGCTTGATTCCCTCCCCCCTCCC
This sequence comes from Hipposideros armiger, assembly GCF_001890085.2. Classification (NCBI taxonomy): domain Eukaryota; kingdom Metazoa; phylum Chordata; class Mammalia; order Chiroptera; family Hipposideridae; genus Hipposideros; species Hipposideros armiger. The sequence goes on along the minus strand of NW_017733042.1, from coordinate 17,113 downwards.
CCCCCACTTTTGCGCACCTGAGAGGTTTCTAGACAAGCATTCGCTATTGTAGATAAAAATGGAATTCTTTACCTCTGTAATATAGAGATATTTTCCCTTGTGGCTCCAACCTATCCGATTTTCCCTTTATTGTTCCAAGCTATAGCCATAGATTTAGCCCTAAGGAGACCTCCCTTTCCTGGCATTAATAACTATGGGTTGGATGACAGTGTTACTGTGGCTTTTTATGCCAACAGGTCATTCTCTTCTCTGTACTATTATACATTTTTCTGACTCCTGGAGATCCTGGCAAGCTTCCATCAACTGCATCAACCATCAGACATTGTTACCTCAAGGAAGTAAGGTAAGCATATAAAGGTGAATTTCCTTATTATATTCTACTGCAAAATCCGTAAAGAGAATTTTCTTGATTGAGTTAAAATACTGGTGGTTTCTGTATATTTCAATGTGTGATTTCTTGCTCTCTTAATATGTGGTTCTTCCACTGGTAGAAAGACAACCTTAGAATCTGAAATACTCCCTCTAAGTACCTTTTGCTTTGCTTACATGCCTCTTTGGTGTATAATTTTCACCATTCATTGACCTTGGACAAGCCACAGAAACTGGGAGTTTCAGATGTTCATTCAGTGTAGGGTGATAATGGTATGTTTGCCTCATGTGAAAACAAGATGATAATCAGTTGATAATACTGTATGTGAAAATTATAACGAGCTATAACACTTAATGCAACTTTTATTAACCCTATCAGGTGTGCTCAAACTTTCAATTTTCTCTACTGAGGGTAGTTCCTCTTGATAGGGTTCAATTAAGTTTGGTTAGCAATAGTTGGGTTTTATGCTGAAATGTGATCCTCTTTTTCTTTTGAAGTTGGAGAAGTCTCTATTTACAACTCTATTCCACTTTTTTTTAAGTGATAACTGAAACTAGAGATCAAATGCCATAGTGTATAAGAACAGAATAAAGATTTTTTTAAAAGTCCTCTGAAGGCTCAAAAGATTAGAATCATTATGAATCCAATATTCCTGTCCTTACTGGCAGAGGGGGAATAAGACAACAATAAGAATAACAATGATGGCATTAATGAAAATAAAACCAAAATGACATTATCATATAGTCATTGAAGACACATCTGAAAAAGTCATATGCCACTTTTTTAGAAGATTTTAACATTTGTAAACACTTCACATCAAGTGTAAAAAAAATCTCACTTGTTTCTGGAAAAACTTATCTAAAAAGAGGGGTAAAGATGTCTACAAAGAGGAAGAAATGGATAAGTTTTTAAGAGAAAAAAAAATGCTTGCATATACCTAAAAATAACACAGTAGAGAGATGGAAAGAAGGAAAACAGACTTGCTACTTTCAAAACTTGGTAAAAGTTCGTTTCACTTTCTTCACCATATGAAAGCAGTCATTACCTTCTCCTTCACAATATTTGACACTTATAATTATCCATCCACTTATAATTAATTGAAGCAATGTGTCCTCTGGCTTCCCCACCAAAGGACAAACTTCATGCGAGTATGAACTATGTTTGCTTTACACACAGTCCCATCTCTTTGCCACAGTGTGAAACATACAATTGGAGGACATCCAATAAATATTTGCTGACTAAACCTCTGGCTGATAGGGTTGTTTGGGAGACTTAAAAGAGATATGTATAGCAATGTCTTTGTAAACAGCATATTAATATAAATTGAAAGCTTTATTTGTATTGTATATGTGAATAGGGACACATGAAAAAATAAACTAATACTAATGCCTTAAGGAAATGTTATGAAAAATATGTGCAAAACCCTAGTTTAAATATAAGGAGATATTTTTTAAGATTTAGAAGTATTTTCTTTTTCAAGTTTAACAACACTTTTTAATATAACAAATTCAAAATGCATATTGCTCACTGATGTGAATTATCTACATATTTTTGCTTCATCCCTCAATAGATTTGGCTGTTTTTGTTTTTTCACTTAGTCATGACACACTTAGCTAAAGAAGAACAAAACACTTACTGCACACCTGGGGAGACAGGGTTATCCCTTTTGAAAGGGGGAATGAAGAAACACGAAGCAAAATCAGAAGAAAAAAAGTTTGGGCAATCTTAGAATTGGTTTATCTCCCTGACTTAGATACCTATATACACATATCTAATGTACATACTCATCAGAGAAGTAAAATAAGTTGATTGTCTCACAGTATGCCTTATGTCTACAATACTGGTCCAAAAACATTTACAGTATAAGTTTTTACATGATGAAAAACCTTTTACTTGGCTGAATATCATAGGCTGTTTGCTTATTTTATCAAAGCTGTAATCAAAACACCTGGGGACTTATGAGAGAAAGAATATGACATCTGTTTTTTTATCTCAACTTTTTTAAATATTAAAATATTTTTATACTGATGATTATTAATACATATAAAAATATGTATTGCAGTATTTCCCCTAATCTTTCAGATGACATGAGGAAATATGAGATATCAAATAGAATAGAGACTCACCCTTTTGGGGTAACTTGGTAAAATTTTATATCTTTGGGTTGCCAACCAAACCAGCTTTGATATTTGCCCTCCAGAGCAAGGAGACCTACTTCAAAGTCTGGGCTTATGTTCCATGGTGTTCCTTCTTGCCAGTGAGTCTGTACCAAAAGCCAGCTGGCAGAACAAGCCCTAGAATATGGTCCTCATCCTCAAAGGATAACAAACAGGGTAAGAGGACAGCTGTGCTGTGCAAGGCAGCTAGTACGTAGACGTAAGCTGTACCTGAGTTTGGAAGATTAATGTAGAGTGAAAACAGACCCAGCATCTTCTCATCCCATTGCCAAGGGCAACCACTGTTTCTTTTTCTATATTGAGCTTTTATTTACAAAGTTATTCTTTGAAGAAATCACTTGTATTAACTAATTAGTCTTTCTAATTTATATGCATGTCACAAGATGATGAATCACAAAAACATAATGTGGAAAAAAAGACCAAAAAAACACAAGGAGATTAAATCAATTTTACACAAATAGAAAAAAATTAATACTTAACAATGGGTCATAAACTACAAAGAAAGCAAACAATTACTACAGACTGTATGACAGAAGTTACCTCTAGTTGGGAGGGAGGGACTGGATCAAGAAAAAACACTTATGGGGTTCCAAAGAAGCTGTCAATCTTTGATTTATTGACCTGCATTAGGGTTACATGAAATTTGTTATATAATCACTAATTAAACTCTCCACTTACGTATTTTTCTATGTGTTTGTAACTTTATATTAGAAAGTTTAATAACTGAGTATGATATCAGTTTAGAATTGTTGCTTAAACTAATGATTTAAAAAATTCACCAATCATAAAAATTAAAGTTGGTAAATAAAATTCATTCAACATAGATAACTAGGTACATGTTGACATCTATATATATATGACTTCACTTTTCCAGAGCTATAGGGTTTGGGAAGAGGAGTATACTCAGCCAGATGCATAAGGATGGGTGGCTCTCCTGTTCTCAAGTGTCTATTTGAAACCATTATATAATTTTTATTTGTTTTTTCTTTATGTGGTGTTTTCCAGTTTTGTGGTGGTATAATTGATATATAGCATTGTATAAGGTTATGGTGCATTACAAAATGGTTGGGTTTATGTAAACCCATTAATTTAGTTGGTTGCTGAAAAGCTGGCTAGTTGAGACTTGAACTTTTGGGGCAGTGGTTATGTTCAGGCTTTTGCAGATAAGCAGAATGTACTGAGGAATGACAGTGGTAGAGGCACAGGGACAGAGAACGAGGGGATGGAGAGAAGAGGAGAGAAGGGAAGAGAATTCGAAACATCTTCATTTTGGATTTTAGACTTCTTTTCAGTTAAAAGTTGAATGTTCTAAACAGATGGGCTTTTATACTAGTAAATATATAAAATTTTCCTCACAAACCATGTCCAAGATAGGCTTTCAAACAGGACAAAAATTCATTTAGATACAATATAAAAGTACTAAAATGTCAAGATTCTTTTCCAACTGCCTGAAGTATCCACAACATTGGGCCAAGATATACTCTTTAGAAGGGCCCCTTGAAAAGCAAGGGAAAAATGCATAGAACATTAATAATTCTTATCTCTTTAACATTTAATACTATTAACAATATTATCCATATCTATAGTACTTTTTAATTTTCAGAGTACTGTCGATATATAAGGCAGAGGTCTCTAGTTTACAGATGAGGTATCTGAGACAATTACAATTTAAGTAACTGCTAAAATGACTCTCATGTTGCCACCAGGATTTGAAAACAGCTGTTAATCCAAGTCCTGAATTTTTACAAAATCCAATACCTAACTGACCAAGGTTCGCACATTACATACACTGGTGATTTTCTAAATTGGAAGTGAGAACGTGAGTCCTTTTCAAGTGAGGTTTGCTATCAGTAGGAGGCTCAGGAGCAGTTGTTAGCCATTGTTCCTCACTTTGTAGAAACAATAAAGTTTGCAGTGAACTATTATGTGGTCAACAGAAGAATGTCCACACCTGTAGAGAATTTCTATAAAAATTCATCTGAGTCAAACAGGGGATATACCTGGAGGCAAAAATCTCAACAGACTGAGAAAAATGCATTTTATATGGCAGTTTGTGGCTTCTTTTATGCATGTTGAATTAAAGAGGGAACATGAAGATTACATGAAGGTGGGAGAAAGCAGGGTGGGGGTAGGATTACAGAATAGTAATAGTCATCAGGATTATGTGCTCTCCTGAGGGTGGTCATGCTTTACAAAGAGGGGTCTGGAAAGAGGCATTTCAAAGGTGTGTTGACCTAGATGCACAGAGACAATGGACAGGGCTTGCTTAAGGCAAAGATAAGCCTTTGACTAAAGAAGTCGTGAGGTATGTCTATCCAGTATGACCTGCCCAGTTAGGCATTCATGATCAGATCACCCTGGGAAGTTACATTCCACAGAACCCCTTTTTTGTCCACAGTGTAAAGGGTAGACAGATGTAGAGGGTCCTGACAGCAGTGCAGATCCTTGTTCCATGGGTTTCTGAGGTTGATCTGCATGTCTGTACTTTACCTATTAGTCTTCCTCATATTATAAGAGTTAATAAACTTCTCCCTTTCCATGAGATGGGTTTTTGTACATTGTGGCAAAATTTCTTGACTAATTCATATAGCTAGGCAGAAAGTTCAAGAATTCTGTTACCCGTCTCTTCTATTGTTCAAATCAGGAGGCTGTATTGTCTTTTCCAAAAATAGAAAACACTGGGGTTGCCAAAAAATGTATACACATTTTAAGAGATGGTCAACGTTGCTCAAGCAGTAGTTCGACATCATCAGAAGTGTCTGGATGCTGATGGTAATCACTTTGAGCACCTCTT